>NC_080744.1:22710115-23062773 GCF_020826845.1 Diceros bicornis minor | reverse complement strand
TCCAGTCCTCAGGGAATTTTGGTGAGAACTCTGCTGTGGGCTGACTGATTCCTCCTCACCCTGCACCCCTGATCCGCTCAGGGGAAAAGCTAAAGACTGGATTCGTGGACCCAGGGTGCCCAAGCTCTCAGGCTGAGGCATGGAGATATTGCCACTCTCATGCCCCAGAGCTCCCTAAGGTCCTCTCTCCCTAGGTCTGTCTAGGTAGATGGTGGAAACCTTACCTTGAAGCTGCTCTTCTTCTTCTTCGGGTCACCTACACAGATCTGGGAGGCCCCTCTGTAATCGCGGGGGAAGCAGGACTCACACTCGCGATCCTGCTGCAGGGTCAGCTCCACCTCCTGCAGAGTGGTTGCTAAAGTACTCATTGAGACTCTCCCCCAGCCGGCCACACTGCACACCTGTCCGGGCCTCACCTGGGCCTTGCCCCCAGGCAGGCTGAGGGGCCTCACAGCTGTAGTCTGCTTGGCCTTTCTCGCCAGCTGATGAGAAGAGGCAAGAAAGTCCGGCTCAGCCAATGGCCTCCTGGGCCTGGACACCGCGATGGGGCTGCACTGTCTTCCCCCTCCCCTGTGCCACTTGGGACTAGTCAGGTGGCCAGGATGAGAGGAGGGAAGGGACAGGTCGCAGTGGGAAGGGAAACAATCTGGACCCAGGAGAGCAAGAGCAGTAGGGAGTTTTTCTTACCTTTAGTAACATGATGTCATTGGAGAAGTTCTTATAGTCTGGGTGGCGGATGGCTCTTCTCACAGGGATGACCTGCTGGGTCCTCTCCTGCACCTGGATGTTGTGGGCCCCCAGGGTCACGTTGATTGAGCTGCATAGAAAGCAGAGTAGGAGTGTGGGGGGCGTCGAGTCACAGGAGATCCAGCCCAGGAGCCATGAAGAGCAACTGATAGCTAGGGCAGGGCAGGGCTGCAGCTAGGGGAAATTGAGGCAACACGAGGGCTGGGCGCTGAGTGTCTCTGTGCCCTCTGCTTCTCAATGACACTGAGGGTAGAACTCCTAGAAGCTTTCTCTTGCCCTCAGGCAATTTTGTGAAATACTCTGCATTTGCATTTTGACCCTCATGCAGGCTTTCATCCTCCACAGCTGCTGTATTTGGCCAGTGTGGTCTCTCTTCTCAACTGGGCCACTAGCTCTCACCTCTGACCCTCTGACCCCAAACTATACCTGTCCTATTTCTCCCTTTCCATCCCCACAGTCATGATCTCAGATGGCTCCTCTGATGTGTTCTTGTGACTTTGAGTTACCAAGAGCCAGGGGAGCTGCCCTGGGCTGCACTCCTGGACAGAGGACAGGGTCCCTGTGGGTGTCTCAGGATGTGTCAGTTGTCTGTGACCCCTCACCTTCCGCAGCAGTGAGCAGCTGTTAGAACAAAGTCCTTTCGCAGGAGGACACCGCCACACCTCATCTTTCTCTCATTAACCACAAACTGAACCAACGCCATGTAGGGGCGGGAGTGTGGCTTGGCCTCGTGTCCGCCGATGATGTCCTCTGAAAGAAAAGATTGGAAGATGGGCTTTCTGGGAGCACCTGTGGTCAGAGAGAAGGTTTAGGAAGGTGGAGATTGAGGGTGGGGTCTACAGTGCCCTGCAGACTCCGGAAGAGAGAGCTCCCGGGTTCTGCTTGCAGCAGAATCCTTTTCTGAACATGGAGCCTTAGAACCTCTGTGAGAAAAGGGGGACAGTGCTTGTTTTCCACGTCCTACTTCAGACAATGTATGGAGGAGGTAAGATCTCTTCTCATGATAGTAGACCCCCAAGGGGTCCTGGACGGGGCTCCCCTGACGTCTTCTGTCTCAGTGACTCTCCCGACCCCTCTGAGCCTCTGTTAAAGTCTTGAGTAGTGCCTTCATCTAATAATCTGTCTTTGAGCCTATGGAGTTGGATTTTCTAAAATCGTCATGTCCTAGTGTGTAACCCATCCTAGGATCTCAGTAACCATTTTTGGCTGCGTGAATGAATGGCCTTCACTCATTTTTAGGCAGAAGTTTCGTGGGGATAGTGCTGGTGGGATTCAGAGACACAGGGTGGGAAGAGGGCATGGTGTGGAGCAACCAAGGACCTGGGAAGGCAGGGGGAGGTGGGGCTGAAAATGGGCTGCTCAGGCCTGCTGCAGAGCCGAGGCCACAGGGGAGCCCTGGGTGCAGTCATCCAGCCCCTTCTGAGATCAACTGCACCCTGGGCTCCTCCCCTGGGCAAGAGTGAGGGGGTGAAGCGCATTGAGAAGTGTAACTGGTTCTTAAACTGGCTCCTGGGACAACTCACACTACTGTTACCAGTTCATCTGAGCTGCCCTTTCCTGGGTTGGAGTGAACAATTTTAGTTACTCATCTTTTGTAGCTTCACATCCTCTGCCAAATGCCCTTCTGTGAGCAGCCAACTTTCCAGATTTTAACAGAGGCTAACACCTACTAAACCTTTTAATGAACACCCTTCCTTGTGGCCATCCTTGTGGCCATCCTTGTTGAGCATCTATGCGGGTTTAGACTTGCTAGTCTGGGTTAGGGATGGGAGCTAGGTTTTAGAAAATTCTTGGGCTCAAATTGAGGAAATTCACTGACTCTGCAGGGCAGAATGGTCAGGAGTACAGACGGTTTTGTGAGATGGGCTGAAGCCTCTGGAGTGGGGATGGTCACTCACCTGTCCCAGCCTCAGGGGGCAGAAGAAAGGCCAATAAGAGCAGGAGTGGCCACATCTTCCCTGAAGGTCGGTCCAGGTCAGAGCTGCTGGTGTTTCTTCCTTCGAGATACACGGCCTCTGAGGAGAAGGCAAGAGGGGTGGCTCAGCACCTCAGAGACCTCCTAGACCTGTGCTCCTCTGGGTTTCCTGTGCCATCATGCAAGGTGGTTTGTCGAAGTTCTCTAGCTTGGGGTAGGTGACAGTAGCACTGTCACCACACTTGCCCTCCCACTGCTGAGTCACAAGGTGAAAGCAAGAAGAAAAAACAAGAAAGTGAAGCCTGTGGTGCAGCCAGCAGGGGAGCTGGAACCCAAAAGAATTAAGAATCAAGAATGTCTCCAGTTCCCAGCTCTTGGCTCTTTTTCCATCCTGGTGAATTCATGAACAATTATTTAGCAAGCTAGGTCCAGGGAGATGAGCAACATGGCTCCTGCCCATGAGAAGCTGCGGTTGTCTGGAGTAGTCTGAGAATCTGTGGTTAGAGTACAGGGTCACAAGGGCTGTGGTAGGGGTTCTGCTTGGTGGTGGCTGATAGAGGCTGGCCCTGCCTTAGGGGCGTGTAGAGCTGGACACACCCGAACACCCCAAATGGTATCCCCACATCCTATCTGACCACCAGTCCAGTCTCGTATTTTTGGAATATTTAGAACCCCTTCTTTAAACGTAAATATTCTGCAACAAAAAGAACTTGTATTTTCCCACCATTTTGAACAAAGTCCTGGACTTGATATTCATTGGACCAAAACTAATCATCATTGGTTCCATCAGAATTGAGTGGCCTGATTGGTTTATGCTTGGGTCATTTAGCACCCCTGGACCTGAGGTGGGAACTTTTCCACCCAAATCATTGTGCCTGTTTTCTGGAGTAGGCATTCCCCTCGAGAAATGCTCCTTATTGTTGCCAGGTGATGGGGAAATGGATGTTGATCATCCCAATAATTACCATCCACTAAGTATTCTCCTCCAGGGTCCAGTGAAGCACGCCTCTGATGTCCCTGGGCTTAACAGTCGTAAACGTTTGCAAACAGATTATCCCAACACTCTCACCAGTATGACGACAGATGAAGGAGTAGTGGAAAGGAAGGCATTATGAGTTCTAAACAGCCCGATCCCAATTCCGTTAAAACAATAGCATCTTATGAGTACTTAGCAAAAGAGAGGAGGACAACATGCTTAAGCATTCATGATGATGATCTCTGGGTGGTGGAATTCTCAGGAATTTTAATGTTCTTATTGATATGTTCTGCCTTTAACTGTCTTTCTATGATGAATATGTATTACTTTTCTACCCAACATACATTTTCCCATAGTTGAAACACGCTCATCAATGGCAACCATTCAGCAGACACTTTCTTTCCAGTCCAGCCTTCTCTAAGGTGGATGTTTGAAAAATGAGGTTTAGTTTTCTGAATCCATTCTTATATAGAAGATTTAGAGATTGTTGAAAAATAGAAGAACAATTTACTCAATAAGCTACAGTATATGAGCTCTTTGCATGAATAAAGAACAAATTAATGATTTCGACTCTAGAGATGGAAATTTATTAAGGCCCTAACAGCACCCCCTCCACCCTCCTCTGCCCAGTGCATTTCTGGCCTCTGCCCCAGAAAAGATGGACGGATCAGTCTTGGCGGTGCCTCAGTCTGGTCCTTGCACCTGAAGCATTATGCTTTTTATCAAAGGCAGAGAGCTCGAGACCCTGGTGAACACACGTGGATGTTTCCCGTTGTTTTTTCCAAAGGAGACAATGCCCTGGGACATGTTGTTGCACAAGAAGGGGCCCCCAGAGTCCTCCTGTGGACAGAGGGACTGAGCTGGGCCTTCTCCTTGTTCTCCTCTCCCCGCTGCCCTGGGGTTGAGTGGTCTCTGTTAGGGGCTGTGGGTAAGATCTGCGCTAGGACAGGCTTTGTGGCCTTCCTCTGTCCTGGGCCTCCAGCCTGGCCCTGACAGTTCCCTTCCTCTCCTCCCCTAGGAAGACTCTGCCAATAAGTGGCTGTGGGACAATCTCCCATCCCCCCAGGGAGACAGGACTAGAGACCAGGTTGGTGACAAGGCTGAGTACATAGGGATATAGCTAGTCCCCACTGCCCCGGATCTCCTCAAAGCTTGGCTGTACCCAGGGCTGGGCATGGACAGTGTTGGGGATCTCACCTTAAAAGACGTCCTGCTCTTTTTTGGGTCCCTCACACATTTCTGGGTGTTGGTGTTGTAACGGTCTTGGTAGCGAGAGACGTATTGCTCGTCCCTGTGGGCTTCAAGCTCAGCCTCCTGCAGTTTCACGGCTGAGGCAGTGTTCCCACCGAGGCACCCCCAGCGGCCACCCTGCACAGCATCCTGGGCAGCCTGAGGGGCTCACAGAGGCAGTGAGATTGGCCTTCCTCTTCAAGCTGAAGGCAGAGGAAAGGAATTCACCAAGTCTCCAGGGACAGTCGTGGGGTTGCCTTCTCCACAGCCCTGAGACAGGTGAAGGGGTCATACTGGGAAGGAGGGACAGGAATGAGGTTGTGGGGGATGCAAAAACCTCGGATTAAAGTGTGCAAGAACCAGGGGAGCAAAGTGCCCTACCTTTAGTCACACAGTGTGGTTGGAGGAATTCTTAGGATTGTAGTCTGGGTCAGGAGTGGCTTTTCTCACAGGGGTGACCTGCTGGGTCCTCCCCTGCCCCTGGAGGTTGTGGGCCCCCAGGGTGACGTGGATTGAGCTGCACAGAGAGCAGAGAGGGAGGTGGAGTCACAGGAGCTCCAGCCCAGGAGCCATGAATGAAGGAGGACAGCTTGGGACAGGGCAGGACTGGAGTGGAGAGGAGTCACAGGGATGGGGCCCTGTGGCTGAACATCTCCGAGTCCTCTGCTTCTTGGCAGCCTGGCCTGGATGGCAGTTTCTGGAGCAGACTCGGGGTGCTCAGTCATGCTCAGAGCTTGACTGTCTCTGGGTAGAACCGTGAATTTGTGACCTGTGCACTCTGGGCTTTGGAGCATGACCTCAGCCTCCTTCCGATGCCACCTCTGATCAGCTCCTTTCTTCAACAGGCCCCGGGCACTGACCTGTCCTCCTGTCTCCCCGAAGCTTCCCTGTCCTCTGAAGAGCTCTTCCGTGTCGCTAGGTGGCCCAGGTCTGCAGCCCCGAGAGGAAGGTTCTCTGTGAGGTGTCGACAGAGGGTGGGGCCACGCGCTGCTCCTCTCTTTCCCCAGCAGTGAGCTGCTGTCAGAAAAATGTCCTCACGCACAAGGGAACCCCCACAGCTTTTTTTGTCTCTGGAGTCTGGATCCGAAGAAATGCCAGGCAGGGACAAGAATGAGGATTGGCCTCATGGCCCCGGGGATTTTCCCTGAAAGAAGATTCGACCTGCCTGCTGTTCGCATGGAGCCAAAGGCTGGAATGGGGGACAGGACAGAGGAAAGCAGGGCGGAGAGGAGCTCGGGTGGTGGATAGTGGGCTCTGTTCTAGCCAGCAGCCACCAAGAAGGGGTCCTGCGTGTTCCTGGGCAGCAATCCTGGCTTGCCTGGTGATCCCCAGACTCAGGTCTCCATCTGACATGAGAAGAGCAGGCCTTGTTCTCAGTTCCTGCTTCAGACGCACGTGCTGGCAGACAGGATTTGTGTTTGGAATAAGCAGTGACAGCCCTGACGTCATCTGGGTCTGATCTTCCCTCGTGTCTCCAGACCTCCCTGGGCTGCTGCTGCTCTGTAACATCCAGAACATGAGCTCCAGGTGCCGGGTTGTGTTAGGTCTTTCTGTGCTGGAGCCTGACACGTGGTAGGTGCCCACTAAGTGTCCTGGCAGCTCGAAGGAATGGTCCCAGTCAGCCTCTGGATGAGGGTAGGTTGGGGTAGAGCTGGTAGGGTTCTGAGCAGTGGGGAAGATGGGGCCTGCCAAAACTGGTGTGCCCATTGACTGAAGAACTACCAGAGAGAACTTGAGACTGAACCAGCCAAACATAAGTGTTAAGGGAACTGGGATGCCACCAAACTGGGACCAACTGGATCCTTAGCTTCCTTCCTGGGCAGCATGGGAATGACAAAACTTGGGGAAGGGAGTTTAATTGAGGTTAGATTTTAGGACATTGAGTTAGAAAGCTAGTGGGCCTTACTTTGATTACAGAAGCCAGCCCCTTTCTCCAAGCTGCCCTTTCCTGGGGTAATTAATGATCTCTTGTTCCCAGCTTCCAACTGTCTTCCAGAAGCCTTTGTAATAGATCCCACTTTCCAGATGACACGGGTTCCTACTGAGTTTTTATCCAGCATCAGATTTGCTGGTCTTTCAGGGAGGTTGGACCTGGAGTTTAGCAAGTTCCTGGGGATGGGTCAACACCAGGATGTGTCTGAGTGTAGCATCTGGGCAGAGCTGTAACAGTGTGGGATGAGGCTGGGCCTCTGTTGAGGGGACAGTCACTCACCTGCTTCGCCCCTGGGGGACAGAAGAAAGGCCACCAGGAGCAGCAGCGGCTACAACTCCCCAGGAAAGCTGCCCAGGTCAGAGCTACCAGTGCTTCCTCCTTGTCTTCTCACTCTAAGTGTGGCCTTTATCACATAAGGCTCTCTCTGAATGCCTCACCCGCTGTCTGATGGAGTCCTCGGGCCTGAGGGGACAAGAACTTACCAGTCTCCACATAAGCACTCGTAGCTCTTGTCTCTGTGTTGACCACACCCACAGAAAACAGGGGTGCAGGCTACAGGTGGGGCGGTTGGAGATGTTGGTCAGCGCGTAGTGGGTCCCTGAGCCCCAGCACCCTGAGTCTTACGATGATGGATCCAAGAACGTCCTCATTTCCTTGGCTCTCTTTGGACCATCAGGATGATCATTTACTGAGGCCCCTCTCTGTGTGAGACTTGGGGGTATTGAGATGAGAGTCTTTGCTTCTGGTGGAGGTGACAAAACCATCAGTGATCAGACAAGGGTGGTGAGGACCCTGGTTAGAGGGATGGACAGAATGGTGTGGGAGTAATGCTGAAGAGGGCTTGTTACAGTTACTGAAGAACTGAGTGGTTCAAAACAACAGTGATGTTGGTTTCGCCCACAAATCTGCCTTTTGATCAGAGTTTAGTGTGGAGAACTCCCCGCTGCACCCCTTGGCGTCAGGGGAGGCTTGAAGCCCGGAGGCCAGGATCACCTGGAGGCTCACTCACGCATGCCCAGTTGTTGGTGCTGGCTGTCCCCTAGGCACGGCAGTTCCTCTCCACGAGGGCCTCTCAAGTAGTCTCTGCACACGGGATTGTTGGGTCTTCCTTGCCACAGGATGATTGTCTTCCCCAGAGTGAGCATCTCCTAGAAAGCGAGCCAGGCAGAAGCTGTGTTCTTTTTGTTACCTAGACTTTGAAGTCATATGGCATCCATCTACCATCTTCCACTGCTTGAACCAACAAAAGCCCCCACCTGGATTAAAAAGGAAAGGGCATAGACCCTCTCTTTCAGTGAAAGGAGTGTCACAGTCCTGTAAGAAGAGCCTGTGGCATAGGAGATACACAGGGGCAGTCATAGCAAAGCACAGTCTGCCACATTGCTTTAGGTGCGTGTAGAGTTGGTCAGAGGGGTTGAAACTACTGATCTGCCTAAGCCTGGGTCATAGCCTTTGATCAGTTGGAATCTGCTCTGTCCACACCACGTGTCTTGAGAATGGAAGAGGGCTGGTTCTCTCCAAAGCTATTCTCCTTAGTGAATTACTGATACCACGTGAAGTGGGAACAGATGCCAGGGAACCAAAGCAGTATTCTCACAGCACTACTCAGAGAACTGTATTTCTGATGTCCCAGTACCATTTGCTAAACAGGTTATCCTGATCACCTCCCCATAATGGAAAGAGGAGAGAGTCATGGAATTGAAGATGTTGTTGGTTCTAAACATTTTGATCCCAATTCTCTTAAAAAGTGATAGAAGTTTAGTTAAAGAAACAAAGCACAGTGTCTGTGGTGACTCTGGCAGGAGAGCCATAGTGAGCCAGAGCGAGGTGTCCCAGCCATGCCTGTGCGGGGTGAGGAAGGTGCCCAGGCCAGGCCTCCCTCCCATGTGGACACTCTCCTCACCCTGCGTTGGCTCGACACCCTGCACTGGGCAGCTCAGCTTGGGGTGTCCGAATACAAGTGAGGTGAGGATGGCAGCCCAGTGTAGGAAGCTGACCCCCAAGTAGGGTGAGGAGGGTGTTCAGACAAGGGGCTGGCCTAGTAGGTGGTATCAGAGCTCAAGTGGGGGACAGGAGCCTCCACGTGGGGACAGTCTGGTGCAATTTGTCAGAGCAGGCTGATTAGGGTTAGGTGGGCAGGCATTGGCATGAAGGATGTGCCAATGTGGAATCCCAGAGTCTGCATGGGGGAAGGAGGGGACCCACTTAGGGGAAGATGAGGACGTGGGAGATTTGTTATATAAATCTCTGTGGGGATTAATCAAATAAATAAACATATTAAGGCTAGTGATTAGATGTCTAAAGCTTACGTGGTATTGATGTTAATTTCCAGGGTTTGATGGTTGGGTTGTGGTTATGTAAGAGCATCCTTGTTTGTAGGAATTACACACTGAAGTTTTTGGGAAGTGATGGAGCACCAGGTCAGTAACTTGACTCTCAAATGGCTCACGAAACAAAAGTGTTGTTTGTATTGTACCTGCAACTTTTCTGTAAGCTTGAGATTGTTTTAAAATTAGAAGGAAATCCATAGCTTTCATATAAACAACCAACCATCAGTTTTAGGATATAATTGAAAAGAAAGTCTGTTATAGTAGCAACAAAAAAACACACAAGATGCTAGGAAAAACTTAACCAGAATTGTGGAAAACCTATCTGAAGAAAACTTTTAAATACTCCTAAGAACACAAAAATAGACTTGAGAAATAGAAAGATAGTCTTAGTTCTCAGATAGGATGGCTCTACACCAAAATGGAATAATTTCTCCCCAAAGTAATATATAAATTTAAAGTGATTACAATAAGAATACCATTTTTCTCCTAGTGTTACACAAGTTCTAGACAATTTCTAAAATGTATCTGGAAAATAAGCAAGCAAGATTAGCTAGGAAAATTATGACAAAAAGGAAAAAGACTAGTAAGAGAGAGGAGTAGCCTTATCAGATATTAAAAACATCTTATACAACTTCTTTCCTGAAACCAGTGTGGTGCTGACTCATGAATAGACAGAGAGACCAATGACACAGAATAGAAAGTGCAGAAACATTCCCAAGTACATATGGAAATGTGTTTATAATAAAGTGGGCTTTCAAATCATTGGGGAAATGATGGACTTTTTATTTATTTTATTTATTTTCAATTTTTTAAAACTTTTTAAAATTATTTATTTATTTATTTATTTATTTATTTATTTATTTATTTATTCCCCAAAGCCCCAGTGGATAGTTGTATGTCATAGTTGCACATCCTTCTTGTTGCTGTATGTGGGACACGGCCTCAGCATGGCCAGAGAAGTGGTGCATCAGTGCGCGCCCGGGATCCGAACCCGGGCCGCCAGCAGCGGAGCGCGTGCACTTAACTGCTAAGCCACAGGGCCGGCCCAATGATGGACTTTTTAATAAATGATGTCAGAACAACTAGATAGGGATTTGCTAAGAGATGAAATTGGAGTCATATTTCCCATAAACCGTCGTAGATAAGAGACTCAAATATGCAAAATAATGCTGTACATGCACTAGAAATAAACATAGGTAAATTCCTTTATAAACTTAGAAAGGGGAAAGCCTTTCTAGCAATGAATATAAATCCGGAAACATTAAAAGAAAAGATGGATAAATAAACTTTGATATGTAGAAAAATAATTTTTAGAAGTTTGTATGTCAAAAATTTGAAACAGTGTATGCAAATTCAAAATACAGACAGCAAACTTGGAAAAAACTGTGGCAACATATATCACAATTAAAGAGCTAATGTATCTGGTATATAAAACCTCTGAAAATCTAGAAGAAAAAGACTAAAAACCTGATAGAATGG
Organism: Diceros bicornis minor; assembly: GCF_020826845.1. NCBI lineage: Eukaryota > Metazoa > Chordata > Mammalia > Perissodactyla > Rhinocerotidae > Diceros > Diceros bicornis. The sequence goes on along the minus strand of NC_080744.1, from coordinate 23,052,163 downwards.
GTGAAAGACCTGATAGTTCATGGCAAAATATATTTAAAAAATAATGGAAAGAGTCTCAAGTTCACTCATATTAAGAGAAATGGAAATAAAATATGGAAAAAGGGAAATAAATTTCTACTGAGGCACTCTGTCTCATCTCACAGGTGGCCAAAAATTCTAAAGTTACACAGCACACTCCATGGGCAAGACTATTTTCTTTGATTGGTGTTGCAGGATGTATCTTTTTTTTCCTGTCATTTTGCTTTCATCCTATCCATGTCTTTATATTTAAGGGTGTCTCTTGTAAATAGCACAAAGTTGAGTCTTGCATTTTTTATCCAGACTGACAATCTCTGCCCTTTAGTTGGTGTGTTTAATCTGCTTACATTTAATGCAACTGCTGATAGGGTTTGGTTGGAGAACATCGTATTGCTATTTGATTGGCTTTTAGTCATATCTCTGTGTATTATTGTAATGGTTACTCTAGGATTACAATACGCCTCCTTCGCATATCGCAGTCTACTTTGAATTAATGTTATACCACTTCATATAAGAACTTTGTAATGATGTATTTCCATTTATCCTCCCTCCCAGCCTTTGAGTTATTTTTGTCATACATTTTACTAAAATATGCCACAAATCCTAAAGCATTTTTGTCTTAGTCATTAATCTTTGAAAGAAATCTACGTGAAGTCTTTTAAATTTAGTCACATTTGACATTTTTCTTTTTCTTTTCTCCTTCCTGCCGACAATGGGGATCATCTCGTTTTAGCCTGCAGAACTTCTTTTAGTATTTCTTGCAGTGCAGGTCTGACAACAACAAATTTTCTTGCCTTTGTTTTTCTGAAAATGTCTGTATTTTGCCTTCATTTCTAACCAGTATTTTCACTGGACGTCGAATTCCAGAAATAGGTTGCCTATTTCTTTTTTTCTTTCAACCACTTACTAATGTCATGTCACTGTCTTCTGACTTCCACTGTTTCTGATGGGAGCTCATTGTTATTCTTGTTGTTGTTTCTCCCAGAATAATATTATTTTCCTCTCTGTCTTCTTTCAGCTTTTCCTCTTTCTCTTTGGTTTTCACCAATTTGACTATTATGTGCTTAGATGTGGCCTTCTTTGTCCTCCCTGAGGTTCGCTGAGCTTCCTGAATCTGTGGATGAGGAATGTAGTCTAACAATAGGCCTATGACAAAAAGGAACCCATTGCTGCACTTCTTTTATGGTGAAATATGTTTGTTTGTCAAAAGCTGTGTTGTGTGGGATACCCAGACAGGAAATAAACCCTGTGAGTTCTAGTCCACAAAGAGGGGTCCCGGCAGAAGTACGGCGGTGGGCGGGGAAGGCAGAGCCATCCCAAGACTTGTTCCCAAAACAGATGAGCAAGATCTCACATTACTCTGGGCCTCTCTCCCCCAGGAGGTGGCTTGGCAGTTCGCTCCCCACCATCATGGGACCTGACTCTTCTTTTGGGGCTGGAAGGAAGGAGGGATGGTGGGAGTGGGTTTGGTGAGTAGAGGCCTTTCCTTGAGGTTATTATAGGGATATTTTATTTATTTTTATTTTTAAATTTTCATTACAGAGATTTTTAAGCAAGAGAAGGATTGTTTCCTCACAGTGGGGAGTGGGGCTGGTGGATACTTCCACAAACAAAGGAGATTTGAAGGAATCATCATGTTTAGGGTCCTTACCCACCTCCATCCAAATGTGCCCATGAGCAGACTTCAGCTCACGGAACAAGATGTTTTGAGTAGTTGTCACAGAGTTGCTGAGAGGTTGTCTCTCCAGGGAGATGTCTGAGAGAAGCTCACCTCTTGCTCAGGGACGCCAGGAAGTCAGCACAGGGCGGGTGTTAGACAACATGTCAGCCTCTCGCTGGCCTGGCCATCAGGGCCTGGGCTCAGTCCAGGCTCTGTCCTAACTCTGTGATACTTTCAGTCGGTCCCTTCCCTCTCCTGGGACTTTGTTTCCCTGTCATCTCTCAAAGGAGGATGAAGACCTACAACAGGGGTTCTCACTCAGACTTGCTTTAAAGCACAGAACCATTTCCTCAAAGTCAATGTTATATAACTACACTAAATATGCATGTGGCTGGGCAACTTTTCAAATATTATTTTTGTTTTGCTTTCTGCATTTTCCTTTTTGTCTTTTTCCATCAGGGAGCCAAGTTCTTAGTACATCTTAGATGCAGAGATGTTTTTCGGCTCTAAGTCATGTGCTGCATGAGATCACCGCTCTTCCCTTGTGAAAGTGCCCACGGTCATTAAGAGACTGGGTTGCTGTATGCTTTGTGCACGACAAGATGGGAAAGGCCGTGCCTTCGAGGGTCACAGGATCTCAGACTATTTACCCCTTGTCATGATAGGGTAGTGCTGTGTGTATTTGGGGCGGGAGGGCATAGGCCCGAGGGTGGGACTTCTGCTTAGCCCCTGGGCAGTGCCCCATATTAGTGGAAAGACCTTGGAGAGATGACTGCTGGGAGTGTTGGCGAGGTGAGCCCAACACAGGGAGATCCTCATTCAGTTAAGAATTACGTACTCTATGTCAGCCTCCAAGCCAAAAACCTCCTACTGTAGAAAAGTGTGGGTGGTCTGGGAAATGATGGATGCAGAGTAACCATGACGGCCTACAGACTAGACGCCTGTCTCCATTTGTCCAGACTTTGTGAGCCTCCGGGGTTCCAGTTTGATTCTGCCCAGGCAGGAGGTGCAGTAACGACAGGGATCATGTTTCTGACTGGTCTAATTGGATGGGAGTTTAGAGTCAGACTCTAATTGCCTTCAAGCAAATGCGTCATATAGTTTTTCCTACCGTTTGAATCTGGACAATGATGTTCATACCTGCTGCTTTTAAAGCAAATGAGCGTAAGGCTGCCCTTCCTGTCTTCTTCCTCTCCACCAGCTGCCCTCACCTCTAGGTGAAGAGGATGCTCCAGTGAACTGAGTTTGGTAACTTCACTCTAGAAACTAAATGACTAACGTCATTTGCAAACCCTATACCTGCTGTTCTAGAGTCACATGTGATAACGTTCATACAGACTGTAATTAGCAATAAAAATAAAATACTTTATTCCTGTGGATTTCCCACATAGATCTAGGCCACGTGGACTCATGTGAAGGAGGGAGAGAGAGTTAGATGATTCGGGTGAAAGTCACACTGTCAGTGTCACTCGGATCCAGATGAAAAAGTCTGTTAGGTTCACTGTGTACCCCAGGGCCAAACACTTAGGTGCTCGATCAGCATGTGTTTGTTGATTGATGGACAACCTGTGCTTTCCAGTCCTACTGCAGAGAGCAGCTCTTGCCAACTCCAAAGGCTGATACAGCCCTGGGTGGCGAGCAGGGGTCTCTGCCTAGAGGCCAGCAGGGACTAAGAGGGACAGGCTGAAAGGGAGTCAGGCTACCGAGTGACCAGGTGGCCGGGGGACCCTGAGCACAAGGGGGGACAGTGGGCTGGACGTGAGGGGTTGAGGTGGCCCTGCCAGGTGAGAAGTGGGGCCCGGGATTCTGGATAAACACTCGCCTGCCCTGTCCTCCATGGGCTCTTCATGGCACCAGCACGGGCCTGGTCCATCTGTAGCCCTTTCTGCCAGGGCACGAGCTGGGCTGGCATCTCAGTGGGGAGGCCCTGCTGGAACCACATGGAGTTCTGGGGGTCCAGGGCAGGAGGGCTGTGAGGAAGGGGCCAGCTCAGAGCAGCATTGTCTGGAGAGGACAGGAGTTGGTGGACTCTGAGGACTCTCAGTGGTAAGCAGGGATGGAGAAGGGGCAGCCAGGAGACTGGAGGCCGAGCTGGGCCCCGAGCTCAGAGGAGGGCAGGGAGGAAGCTCAGACTAGGTCAGAACAGGAGCTTCTCAAGAGACCCGCCCTACTCCGTGCCAGCTCCTCGGGCTGTGGGAGAGAAATGTCCTGCTCAGGCAGCCCCTCCCCTCCCCACTGCGGAGGGCTGTGCCCTTGAGCTGCAGCCCGGGCTGTGCCGGCTTGGTGTCTGGGACCCATGGTGTTATCCTCCTTCCTCTCTGCCATATAACACTGGGAAGGAGGTAAGAAGTTCACCCTGAGCCCCGGGACCAGAGAGGGTCATGTTTTCCCCTGGTGGTGCTCAGCTTCAGCCCTGGCAGAAGGGCAGGCCCTGGAGAGACAGGTGTAGGTAAGACGGAGCTGGTTGACAGCTTTGTGTGGGGGTTGTGGGAGCTGGTTGTGGGAGCGGGAAGAGGAGGAAGCAGAAAAGAGCAGATGTGTGTCATTGGCCTTCTAAGCACAGAGTTGGTGCCTGTGAATGAAGGTCAGTGAATAAGCAAGAAACCAGACGTTCCCACTCAGCTAAGAGACATTTATTTAGTTGCTGGTGTGATTCTGGATGAGCTCCAGAGAAGATGGTCTGGTTCCTGCAGTTAGAGGCTTTTCATGGTTTTCTTTATCCAGGGCAGGAAACTCGAGACTTTGGTGTAGGCCCGTGGAGGTGACCCGTCACTTCGTCCATAGGAGACAATGCCCTGGATCACGTTCTTACACACGAGAGGGCCCCCGGAGTCCCCCTGTGGACAGAGAGGGTGACAGAGAGGACTGAGCTAGTTCTCCTTCTGGTCCTGCTCTCCCTGCCATCCCAAACCCGTCTCAGAGAAGGCCGCCTGCATGGCCTCCATGTGGGAGATCAGAGAGCAGGGCAGGCCCCTGTGGGCCACTCAGCTGCCCAGTCCTGACCCTGCACATTGTCACTGTTTCGCTTCACTCAGGTGGCAGCTCTCTGTCCTCCCCCAGGTCCTGGATCCTCTCCCCATGAAGGTGCTGTGGGACTGTGCTTCAGTCTGCTGTTTAAGGAAACGGAAGCAGGCAGTTGAGGCCGACACTCAGCATGGAGGGCGAGTCTATCATCTAAGGTTGGTACCAGCTCTGAGGAGCCACCTGGTTTTAACTGCTGCACAGCAGGGAGCACAGTTTTCTAAACTTGTGCCCAGTGTGGTGCTGTGTGTTGCACATTGATTGTCCTGGGGGAGCATCATATATGGATCCATCACAGGCCCCTGTGGGCCTTGCAGAATCCCTGTGACTCCCCACTCTGGCCACTGCCCTCTTCTCTTCCCAAGAGAAAGATCAGAGTCTAGAGGGTGAAAGAGACCTCACTGCTTGGGTCTCCAGGTCCCAGATCTTCCCCTAACACTCCTCAACTCAGAGCCAAGCTAGGCAGATACTCAGTCTCACCTTAAAGGAAGACTTCTTTCCCCTTGGTTCCCCCACGCACAGCTGAATGGTACTGTTGTAATAATTGCCCAAGAGGGATTCGCACTCCTGGTCCACCTGCACGATCATCTCCACCTCCTGCAGAGTGGTTGCTAAAGGGCCCTTTGGGGTGACTCTCCCCTAGCCGGCCACACTGCACACCTGTCCAGGCCTCACCTGGGCCTTGCCCGTGGGCAGGCTGAGGGCCCTCACAGCTGCAGTCTGCTTGGTCTTTCTCACCAGCTGATGGGAAGAGGCAAGAAAGTCCAGCTCAGCCAATGGCCTCCTGGGCCTGGACACTGTGATGGGGCGGCACTGTCTTCTCTCTCCCCTGAGCCGCTTGGGAATAGTCAGGTGGCCAGGATGGGAAGGAAAGCAGGGACAGGTTGCAGTGGGAGGGGAAACAATCTGGACCCAGGAGAGCAAGAACAGCAGAGAGGTTTCCTTACCTTTAGTAACATGATGTCATTGGAGAAGTTCTTAGGATTATAGTCTGGGTGGGGGATGTCTCTTCTCACAGGGATGACCTGCTGGGTCCTCTCCTGTTCCTGGATGTTGTGGACCCCCAGGGTGACACTGACTGAGCTGCACAGAAAGCAGAGTGGGAGTGTGGCGGGCATGGAGTTGCAGGAGATCCAGCCCAAGAGCCATGAAGGGCAGGTGATAGCTGGGACAGGGCAGGGCTCAGGTAGGGGAAATTGAAGCAACATGAGGGCCGGGCGCTGAGTGTCTGTGCCCTGGCCTTCTCAATGACACTGAGGGTAGGGCTTCTGGAAGCTTTCTCTTGCCCTCAGGCGATATTGTGAAAATACCTTGAGTTTGCATTTTGACCCTCATGCAGGCTTTCATCCTCCACAGCTGCTGTGTTTGGCCAGTGTGGTCTGTCTTCTCAACTGGGCCACTAGCTCTCACCTCTGACCCTCTGACCCCAAAACTTACCTGTCCTATTTCCTACGCTTTCCATCCCCCAGTCGTGCTCTCAGATGGCTCCTCTGATGAGCTCTCGTGGCCTTGAGTTACCAGGAGCCTGGGGAGCTCCCCTGGGCTGCAGCCCCTGGGCAGAGGACAGGGTCCCTGTGGGGGTCTCAGGAGGTGGAGACTGTGGGCTGTGGCATCGACCAGTGGAGGTGTTGGAGCCCCCGAAACCTTCTATCCCAGTGCTAGAACCACCAATGCCTCATTTCCATATTGCTAAGTCCATCAGAATAATTTCTTTAGCAGATGTGTGTCTGGTCCCTTCTCTGTGCTACGACCAAACATGCTGGAGGTGTGCCTCCTTCTCTTAGAGAGCTGACTCTCTGGTGGAGGAGACAGACAAAGCTTAGTGAGGTTGCAGACTTGTGGAAAAGAGTATAATACAGGCACTTTTCTAAGAAAGAAGCCTACCTGGAAAAAGCCTCAGTGAAGAGACTAAACTTCTTCCTAGATATGACCAGATAGAGACAAACTAAAAGATGGTGAAAAGCATTTGTGACTTGTAATTTTAAGAAGCTGTATCTAAGTGAACATTTATAATAAAAATATATCTGAAAAAGAAGATATGAGTCATCAGTTTGTTGGACAAATGAGAAAATAATGACCAACATTCTAATGTTGCCTAATATTTATTGATCACCCACCACAGATCCTCACCTCACCGTCTGAGTTACTACTCATATTTCTTCCATTTCACAAATAAGAAAGCTCAGAAATTGAGAAGGTAAGGGACTTGTTCCACATCACTCAGCACATAAGACTGAAAGGGGAGCAGGCGTTAGAACGCAGGGATCTGATTCCAAAGTCTGTGATCTTATCCACAGCTGCACAAACTTCACCATAGCCTATATTGTCCAAGGAATCTGGGAAAAAATTAAGGGTGCTGAAGAATAAAAGTTTCTGTCTGTATCTCTAATATGTGACTCTAGTTCTCCTAGAAGAACCTCTCCCTTTCTCCTGGAGTCCTCTCTCTACTCAGCACTCCAGACATTGACCCACCCCAGAGTTTCACTGAATTATCCCCAACCCAACATCCAGACCTTGCTCTTCGTTGGTGGCTGGGCAATGATTAGAGGAGGCAACAAGGGGGAAATTAAAGGGTGTTCTAGTGGATACCAAAACTCTGGAAATGTCATAAATGTACATCTGTCCTATAGACATTTTTCTCTTCCCATCCCTGCCCTCTCTCCCCTATCCTTGCTACTACAGAAGCAAAATGGAAGTACAATCTTCCCCCCTTCCACACATAACCTAGGCTCTCCTTCACTGACAGATCTCTCCCTCAAAACTGTTTTTGATGCCATGTAAACACCCCAGAAAGTCTGACTATCATCCCAGCTCCCTGATAGGAATACAGAGACAACTTTTTCCTGAGGCAGGAATCTCTTCTCAACAACATGGCTGAGTCTCATGGTCAAATGAAATCAGCTAGGGCCAAGTTCTGGCCCTTTATGCCTGTAGGTTCTGATTTTAGGCATAAATTAAGAGAAGGATCAGGCTCAGGGAAATTGGTTTATAGCAGCAGACTCAAATGCCATGTATGAGTGCAGGAATGTCATGTCATTGTGCCATTGTCATTGCTGCAAGGAATGGCCCTACTCACTTCCAATAGGTACTAGACGTGATTCCGTGAGAGGCTAAGGCCCAAGAGGATTGCCCCTCATGGGCCAGGCATGACATTTTCCTACTTGTTGGCGATGAACATCAGGAGAAGGAAGCATAAAAGCAAAGGGAGTGTGTGATTCCAATGACCTTTTCCATCACAATATGATGGAATTCCCATTACAATATGGTAGCCACTGAGGAACATTTCTCTTACCAGTACCAATGACTATTATTCTCTCTGTCCTCTCTCTGGCTTAATTTTCCAGAACCTCCAGTACGTGATTGTGAAACTGTAAACATTTTTAATGTTCCCTTGTCTAAGGTTCCCAAGCCTGGAAAACTTTAAATGGATCTGTTACTGGAGCATGCTTAATTCACCAAGGAGTTGAACTCCACCCTTGAGGCTTTTAGGAGTCAGCTTTCTGGCCCTTCTTGGCATCATATGCTAAGACTTTGGCTGCGCAGCTATGCGCATCCTAAATACCTACACATAAACAGCTACTCACAAGTGGTACTTGATAACTCCCGAGGAGATAATGGGGACCAGAATCAGTGGGATTAACATTGGTTTATATCCTTTGGCTTGGCCCCTCTCTCCCGGAAATCTCATCATTGCTGCAGTCTCACAGGGACAGGGTGGTTAGGGCTTTTTTCTGGACCCCATAGAGGATATAACAGATAAGAGGAGGGAAGCCTTGTTCCAAGAGGGTGCCCACCCTGGGCTCGGCTGAGTGTCCCAGAAGAGAGGATCCCCTGGGAGTAAATTAACTCCCTGCTGACTTGTGCAGGAAAATGATGGATTGGAGGATGGATGTGCTATCTTCAAATAGGCTGTCATTTAGTAGCTACTTTTTACCACAAACACAGTGTGGGGGAAATCAGGGGAGAGGGAAGGCATAGGGCGTTACTGTTAATCCATGCCTTACTATTTTCCAACGTATATGTAATTCGTATAGGTGATCTCATTCGATTCTTCATCTTCTGCATGGGCATTATCAGTAATCACGCTGTAAAATGAAAGAGACCCAGAGAAATTAAGTGACGTGCTCGATGTCACATGGTTACAGAAAGTGTGTACACACACACACATAAACACACACACACACAGTTTGCGTACCTGCCAAACTGCTGTCTTTCTTTGATATCGCTCTAAGAGGTTGTGCAAGCCACAGCAGGCAGATTTTAGCTCAGCAAAAGAGTGTTCTGACAACTAGAGTTCTCTTAGAATGGCTGCTCAGGTGGCCCAGGAGCTCTCTCTCCAGAGAATTGTTGCAGCAGAGGCTGGAAAACATCTTACTCAGGGGCACTGGGAGGTTACCTTGGGCGTGGGCAGAAGGTCACTTTTAAGACCCCACAGCTCTGAGCCTGTCTCTCTCAGTTGGAGGAGACCTGACCTGGAGGTTAGGAGCCCTGGGCTCCTGCTCAGGATAGTAACTCAATTGCCAATTTCTGGGCCTCACTATCCTGCTCTAACAAAAGTTCATTGGGCCACAGCAGAGGCTTTGTAAACATTGCTAACCACAGAAACCTCTGCTCAAATGGGGTATATATGTGCCAAGGTAGCTTTTTGAAATCGTATATCCATACCTATACCTGTATCTATACACATGTATATAGACACGTCTGCATATTTTATATATGATACACACACAAATATATGTCTGTATGTGTGCATATATATTTATGTGTGCTTGTGTGTATAGTTGTGTGTTTTTGTTTGTTTCGATCCCTTTGTTTTCTCATTCTGAGCCTGATCTTGGAGCATCTTTGTGTGAGGAGGATTTTCAGCACTCAGAAAGAAGCTGAGTGAAGTCAACTGTTCTCCCCTTATTACGAAAGTGGCCAAGATCATTAAGATATTCTGCTACAGATGAGGAAGATTGGCACATTGCTAGCTCAGGGATATTCTTCCTCAAGCAAAAAAAAAAGAAAGATATTCTGCTACAGAGGTCTTGTGGGCAACACGATGTGAGAGGGCATGACTTCTTGGGTGATGGGAACCCAGAGGGAGATATTTCCCCCATGTGAAAACGAGTCTGGTGTTGGGTCCTCCTAGCTTGACCCTGGCCTAGGCCCTGCCCCCAGAGCGTCTGTGTGGCAGGAACACCGGAGGGGCTGCCTGGGCTTGTGCAGGCCGAGATCTCACACAGATGTGAGCCTGAATTATGCTAATCCCTGGCTTGCGGCTGCAGAGCCTTGGAGGAATGGCCACCACTTCCTTCACATAAAGGTGTAGTTTGATAACCAGTAGCCACGTGAGTGACAGCCCTGAGAGGATGCCTGTCTCCACCAACTCCTCTCAGAGGAGATGGCTTTTTCTGAGACAGCTGCCCCAGGACAGGATTTTCAAATGCAAACTTCCAGATAAGGCGCTGTATTAGTCTCCTATGGCCACTGTGACAAACTGTCACCAACTTCATGGCTTAAAACCACAGAAATGTATTCTCTCACAATTCAGGAAGAGGATGGGATCTTGAAGTCAAGAAAGAGTTTGCACACAAGATTGGATTAGCTTTTTATAGGAAACCTCCCCTGACGAAAACCAACCTGTGATGAATTTGAAGATTGTTTATTGAGAATTAAACCATCTTTTCTCATGTGACCAGGGCAGGAGCCCACTAAATTGTAGTCACTGAACTATTTTCTGTGATTCTGTGAGGTAAAGAATAACCGCCAAAATGGCAGCGCATTGACTAGGGAAAATAGTTCTAATTATGTCCCTCCCAAGAGCAACTGAATCAAGGTTGGTTGAATAAATGCAGAAGTAATACCCTGACTTCTATCTTTAGGTATGGCAGCCAAGTTATATGGACCAACCCTCTGAATGAAAAAAACTTAAGGGAAAATACAAGGGTAAAAAAACCTTTTTAAAGCATTGACGTAATGACAAAACAGCAAGGGCCTGTCAGGTTAAATTTTGGATTTCATTCTGAAATACCCAGAAAAATAAGCAGATGTCACGACAACCCAAGCTGTTTTTGCCCTGAAGGGACTTGCCATCTAAACCATTTGGCCTTTGGTTTTGGTGATTTCTTGGGGCAAGAGGATAAGAGTCAAGGCCCTGGGTCCAACCAGTATGGAGTATCGAGTAAGAAACTCTCCTTATGTTATTCCGGGGCCCACGGGCTGTCCCCTAGCATAAGGATGAAGTGGAACTAAATCTACCCCCAACAGAGAAGACAGCCTTGGTACCGAACAAAGCAGGAAAACTAGAGAAAAGGGAAGAACAACTGGATTTGGAGAAGCTGTGACCCAGGACAGCCTTCCTGAAGATTTACAGCCTAGGTTCTCATTGGCTCTCCAGCAGTGGTCTTGATTTTCAGGTGGTTTAGAAGGGAAACGCCCCCAGAGACCAGGCAGAAGCCATTGCAAATCCTCTCTGAAGAGGATACCTTTAGTCCAGGCCTTGGGAAGCCTGACACCACCTGCCCCCACCCACCACACATGCAAAATCTTTTTGAAAGTATCAAGCTGCACATGATCAAAATACCAAAGAACACAAGAAAACGTGACACCTTGCACTTGAGCCAGCAGAAATGACTCTTAGTAGGGACAGATCAGGGAGTACAGACTTGAGATTTTGGAATTATCTGGCACATATTATAATACAAACTTAAAAATAACTGGAGGGAAGAGGAAAATAAGAAGTGTCATTACTGATGTGATAAAGAACCAGACAGAACTTCCAAAAATACAAAATGAAATAACAAAGTTAAAAATTAAGTGTGTGGATTTGCTTGCACATTGGATACAACAGAAAAGAGAATTATTAAGTGGAAGAAGTCAGAAGAAATTATTAGAGTACAATACAGAAAAAACAAAACTAGTCTAGGAACCAGAAACTATTGAAGAAAAATGAACATTGTTTGTATAAAATGATAATCACAATTTCTAACGGCGCTTAAAAAAACAGGGTAGAATTAAAATGCAAAACTGTTGGGAGAAGTTAAATGAGATGAAAAGTCCTGTGTTTCCTGTATTTTCAGGCAGGAAAGTAAACCTACTGATTAAATTTAGTCTTTGATAAGTTGTGGAAACATCCTGTACTTTTATGTAACTACTAAAATAGTATAAACAATGCGTAACTTCCAAATAGTGGAAGGGGAAAAAGGAAAGGTAAAAAGTAACCCATCCAAGAAAAGGTAAGAAAGAAGTGGGAAAAAACCACAGAATAGTTGGGGCAAATACAAAGCATAAAGTAAGAGTAGATTTGAAAACAAATATATCAATAATTATATTAAATATAAATATCCTAAATCCTCCAGTTAAAATTCAAAGAATATCAGATCAGCTATGAAAAGAAAACACAAACATGTGTTCTGTGCAATATGCGGGTCTAAACAGTTGAACGTAAGAGAAAGGAAAAGCATATACCATTTTATAGTAACCATAGAAAATCATTGTAGTTGTATTAATAGTAGATGAAATTGACTTTAAATCAAAAGCGTTTGCAAAGATAAATAGGGACATGTCACACTGATGAAAAGATTAATTCATCAGGAAGACAAACTTATTTTAAATTTTAATGCACCTAATTATATGGCCAGAAAATATATAAAACAAAATTTGAAAGAACTCCAAGGAGATAAATAGACCTACCATCATCTCAACAATTAGTACAGTAAGTAGACAAAAAGAAATCCATAAGGACATAGATGATTTAAACAAAGCAATGAACAAACTGGATCTAGTAGCCGTATTTAGAACATTGTACTGAATGTTAATGTATTTTTAAAACGCACACAAAATATTTGCCAAAATTGATCATATATTGGGCCATAAAGTGAATCTTGAGACACTCTAATAATGTAAATCTCTGGAATGTATTCTGGCCATAACATAATTAAGCTAGAATTTAATAAAATGCTAACTAGAAAAATCCTCATGATATTAGAAAAAAGAAATACACTTTTAAATAACTCACAGTCAAAATAAAATTTAAAAAGAAATAGAAAATGCTTTGAATTGAATATTGGAATGCAGCTAAAGCAGGTAGAGAAAAATTTGTATTCTTAAGGCTCACATATTACAAAAAACCCTGAAATTATTGAACTGATCACATATCCCAAGAAGTTAGGAAGTAATAAGTGAGTAAATTTAAGTGGGAGGAAGAAATAATAAGTAGCAGAAGTTAATGAACTAGTAGGCAAACATACAACAGAGAGGTTTAATAAAACAAATATTACATTGTTCGAAAAGGCTGATAAAATTGACAAACCTCTGGCAAAATTAATCATAAAAAAAAGAGAGGAAGTGCAAATATTGAAGATCAGGAACTAAAAAGGGAATATTTTTACAAAGTTGCAGACCATTAGAAGATAAGCCAAGGGACCGGCACTGTGGCGTAGCGGTTAAGTGCACGCACTCTGCTGCTGGCAGCCCGCTTCAGATCCCTGGCGCGCACTGATGCACGCACCGCTTGTCAGGCCATGCTGTGGCGGCGTCCCATATAAAAAAGCGGAGGAAGATGGGCACAGAAGTTAGCCCCGGGCCAGTCTTCCTCAGCAAATGGAGGAGAATTGGCATGGATGTTAGCTCAGGGCTGATCTTGTTAAAAAAATATATATATATAAGCCAAGAATATTATTAAAAACTTTATGCTAAGCAATTTGCAATTTTAGACAAAATAGAAATATCGCTGCCTGACACCTGCTCAAAAAGAAACTGCAAACTTAGGTAGGACTGGAGCTGTCACAGGAGTTGCAGCAACGATCAGAGATTATCCACGTGGAGAACTGACCTAGACTGCGTGCTGTTCACTTCCACCAAAATTCAAGGAAGGAAAACTTTAATCTACAAACGCCTCCAGAAAAGAGAAAAAGAAGGAACACTACCATCTCATTTTATAATGCTGGCATAACTTTGACACAAACAACAGGATAAGAAAGGAAATGTACAGGTCAACCTCATTCGTGATTCATAGACACAAAACCCTACACAAAGTATCAACTCTCAAAACTAGTCCAACAATACAGAAAAAAGTTAATACATCACAGGCAAGCTAGGTTTACACTAAAGAGTGCAGATCTCATTTAACCTTAGAAAGATCAATTAATGCAATTTACCACATGAACAGACCTAAGAGAAAATGATATCATTATCTCAATAGACAGAGAGGCATTTGATAAAACTCAACATCCACTCATGAGAACAAAGATAACCTTTTATCAGATCAAAATGGAGAGAAATTTCCTTAATCTAATAAACAGTGTCTGTAAAACCTACAGAAACCGTTTAATCAACCCCACCTCTAGTAAAATAACCGAGGTTTCCATCCTTCCTGCAAGAATGCGAGAAAGCCCTTCCCTCCAGGCTGCTTTGCACGCGGTGTGTGATCCTGGTGTTCTCCTCCCAGCTCTTTCCCTTGGGCAGGCTGGAGTCTGGAAATGATCCCAAGGGGGATCCTTTCAGAGAGTCTATGGAGATTAAAGGGGGAGAATGTGAGGAGTAGATGGAGGGAGGAAGCAGGGCTGGACAGAGAAGGGGAGGGTTTGCAGCCCTGCTGGCTCTTTTCCTCCCTGTAATCCCTGGTCCCTGGGCCTCATGCTCTGACTCTAATGTCCTCCCTGTATTTGGGGTGAACCCTGCAGCATGGCATGCTCAAAAACAGTGTTGGGGACAGTGCGCATGTAGAGCTTTATTCAATGTTGTCAAGGAAGGATGGGGAGGACGAGACCTGATGCAAAACAGAGAAGATGTGGACTGTAAGGCGTGGGGTGGACGTGGAGCAGTCAGGAGAAGGTGGTGAGAAAAAAACTGAGTGTATAAATATTTAGTAGGTGCTCAGAAGACTGTTGAAGAATCAGTGATAGAAAAGGGAAAGACTTTCCAGGAGCTTCTTGGGATCTCCAGAGAATCAGGCTTGGAGGAATCCGTTAGAAGTTACTAGTTGTCAAAAATTAGTACATTTTTGCATTTTTCTCAATCCATGCAACAAAAACTCCACCCAGGCCAGCCTGGTGCCGTGGTGGTTGGATTTCCATGCTCTGCTTCCAGGACCAGGGGTTCACAGGTTCGGATTCTGGGCATAGACCTGTGCATCCCTTACCAGGCAATGCTATGGCAGGCATCTCACATATAAAGTAGAGGAAGTAGGCAAGGATGCTGGTCCAGGGCCAATCTTCCTCAGCAAAAGGAGGAGGATTGGCAAAAGATATTAGCTCAGGACTAATCTTCCTCACCAAAAACAACAACAACAATAACAACAGCAAAACTCCATCTCTGACTTGTTCTGTCTCTCTATAGATTATTTCATTTCTGGCATTTGATCTCATCTTCTTTGTTGTTTTTAGATTACTTTTAGATGACATGATGAAGTGATGTGCAGCCCCCTTCTTGTGTATCACCACCTTCTACCACCCAGTTTCATTTGTAGGAACAGGAATTTCTAGAAGTGAAGACCAACTGTATAACCTCAGTGTTGACTTTTTATATGAAGAATGAATTTTCGTCTTTAGGAATTCCACCGAACTCCTTCCTTCCTATGCGATTTCCATTCTCGTTTTCCCTTCACTATATAAAATGATGTACACCCCATACCTGGTGTTCCATATCAATGTTCTCATCTGACTTCTTGCTTCCAGTCCAAACTCTAGCCTGGGTGAGGGGAGGAGGGTATATGATAGACTCAGGAAAACCTGTGACACGCAGACAATGGGAGCACTGTGCGTGGGGTCCATATGTGATAACCCTGTACCATGGCATCCAGGTGGAAGGTAAACATTCCAATGTGGCCTAATCAGTCATACTATAACCTCAACACTCCTTTCATTGCCTTAAATTAAATAAAAATAAAATAATCCCTTGAAAATGTGTCATAGCAAATTCAAAATGCTTGGGGGGTGAGATCTCATTTTGATTAGCCAATAATCCACAAACTTGACTGCTGTCACCACAAATCACCCTTCTAGGGTTCACTGTGTTGAAAGAGCCACTGACTTTTCACAGTCACTGTAACCACTGGGGGAACCTTATAAAGAGAAGACCACTGTGGGCCTTAGATGAAAGATAGAGATGCAAATTCCTGCAAATTATGAGCCTTTCCATTTTTTGAGCTGATATGGGGAAGCCAACTCATAGGACCACTGGAGAAACAGTCCCTAAGGGAAGGGTTTACACAATACAGATGGAGATGAAATGTCCAAGCCTGGGCAGTTCTTTCATTCAAAAAGATGTGTTAGGTACTTTCTCTGTGTGTTGCCTCTACAAAACACTGGGAGTCAGATGGTGGCCCTGACAAATTTAGTTTCTAGTCCCGAGGAGTGAGACGTACGCTAGCCAAGTACAGACGTGTATAGGATTATGAATGGTGGCAAGTGCTCTGAAGGAAAAACAATTACAAGAGAAGACGACAGGGTAACATGCCCTTTTCTAGAGTAGGAAAGACCTTCCTGAGGAGGTCATATCTACCAGTCATGCAAACGTACAGTTGAAGATGGAAAGTGTTATCTGATATGTTCAAGTAATTATCTTGAGGTAACTGTTACCGCACCAGGTCCGTTTTTGCTCGCTGTCCAGAAAGCCAATCACCGAGATGATGAGATTGCAGAGAGAGAGGGTTTATTAATCACAAGGCAGTGTGGAAATGGGAGACTGAATTTCAAATCCAGTTCCCTGAAAATAGGAACTCAGGGATATTTATGGGGTAGGGGGCAAGGTGGTCTGAAATGATTGGAGGTGAGGAGAGATGAGGTAATTCATGATCTGCACATACGTAGTCAGGCTTGGTGCCTCTTCGTAAGATGCATGTTCACAGAATGGTGGCATTAGCATGCCCTGAGGCTGGAGTGGCAACCTCTTGCCATCAAAATGTCGCTTATCCAACACATGTCAGCGTGGGCCCACTTGAGGGGTTGGTGGTCTCTATCTGGCCTGCAGTGGTCAAGGGGTTTAATTCCTAAAAAAAATAGCTCAAACACCCATTACCATTGTGACCCAGTTTCCAGGGAGATGTTATCTATAGGAACCTAGTGGGAGTCAGATAGCATATTGCCTAAACAGCAGGGTTAACAATGGGTAAGTTTATCATGCAGATTTAAGTCCTTGCCTTCCCTTCTGATAAGTTTCTAGGTAAGGCCATCCCCCTCTTCTTCCTAGTAAGGGAAGAAGATACCTTTACAAATGGAGATTTCCATTATAAATGTAAATGTCTCTTATAAAGGGTAACCAGAACTAAGAATGGGCTTACCAAGGACCCTCCTAGATACCCAGAGATGTCTATGGTAACAGCCTGTTCTGGGGGTGGGTCTCCCATCCCAAACTCCTTTGGTTAGTTAGTGGGGGTGGGGGCCAAAGTGTCTTTCAGGCAGAGACATATTTTGAGGTGGCCAATTCTGATCCCCCATAGTTGCTAGCTGCTTAATCATCAATGGCTAACTGTCTGCGGGTTTCATAACCACATACCCAGAGGTTCTGGAGTGCCTGAGCATTATGAGAAACAATGAGAAATTTGGCCAAAAATTAATTTCTTCTATTTTCCAGGAAATAGGTGGAATTCAAAGGCAATAAACAGAAATGAACAAATAGGAGTCTTTGAAAATTTAAATCTTCTGTTTTACCAAAGGTAACATCATAGCGCAAAAAACAGCTTTGGGTTGGGAGACAATATTTACAGTGATCTGTTGAAAAGTTGGCACCTAGAATCTATAAAGAAGTCTTTAAAATCCTTAAGGAAAACAAACAATCAAATGTAAATGTGAAAGGGATACGACAACAATTCACAGAAGACCAAATTCAAATGGCTAATAAATATTTGAGAAGATGAAGGGAAGTGGTAATAAAATCCACTATGATTTGCCATTTCATACCTAGTGAACTGACAAAAATGATGAAGCCTTACAATACTCAGTATTGTTGGGAGCATTAACTGGAACAATAACTTTGTGAAGCAATTGAGCAATTTCTAAGACAAGTGAAGGTACACACACTCTCTAACGCAGCCATTCCACAGTAAGGGTATGCCCTAACATCCACAGAGAGATTCACATCAAAGAATGCTATTGTAACCTTTTTCTATTAGCAAAAATTGGAAACAACCTGAATTTCCTAAGAATAGCTAAATAAATTGTGTTATTTGCATACATTGGAATGTTATGCATCCATTAAAATGAATGAACTCTACTCCCATGTATTGACATGGAGAAATCTCAAAAATATATCACTGATTTGTTTCTTCCAGGGAGAGAAACAGGCTGACTAGGAGTCAGAGGTGAGAGGAGTATTTTTACTTCTTTATGCTTTTGGAACCTAAATTTTGCACCAAGTCAATGTATTTACTTTTAAAAAAATACAATTAATTTTTTAAATGTTGAATAATAAAATGGTTGCTGCGGGCTGGTATAGGTTAAACCATTTTTTAAAGGTTTGAAAACAGACAAAACGAAGAACGACCAGGTCACTTCTGCACTCCTCACTGTTCCCACAATCCCGACTGCTCACAGTGGAACTCAGACCGAGTCCAGCCTTCCCTGTGGTTTCTACCCCTGCACCACTACACTGGCTGGGAACCACAGCTCTTGATTTTCTTCATTTATTTGCTTCTGACAATAAAGACAAGAGGCGTAGAAAAATACAGCGAGGACAGGGAGACAGCAGAAGCTACACAAGCAGGGAGAGGCTGGGGCCCTGAGCCCTCGCTCTCCTTCCACCTCTAAGGCAAACGTCTGTTGTGCGGAGCAGCCCCTGCCCTGGGCAGCCTTCCTGGAAAGCCCCGCTCCCCTGGCTGATCTTGACAGCTGATCTCCTTCCTTCTTCAAGACTGTTTACTTCCTTCTGTCAGAAAATTATCACAAGGTTCTGTCTGAGTTAGAACAAGGCACTTAGCTGAAATCTGTTGTAAACATTCTTATAACAAATAGATAAATCAGCTGATGTCTGCAATGTGATCGGCTCAGATCTCTAAGTCCTGGTGTGTCTGAGAACTGACCCTTCCCTTGGGCCCTCCAACTGGAGGATGAGGACTAAGCTTGACTGCTCAGTTGACAGTCTCAGATCACTAGGCCCAGTCTCTTCTCTTGTTATTAAATTCCTCCTCTTTGCCTCCCACGTGCTTGGAATTTTCCTTCCCATTGGAGGCTGAGCCAGTCTTAAATTTTCTTAGAGAAGCCCAAGGAGAAGAAAATACTTCTTTTCTTATTCCATTGAATGTGTATTGAATGCCCTGACCTTCTCCTGATATCTCATCATCTCTAAGGCCTGGGGCTGCTGTGTCATGACTTCCCAGGTCAGAACCGGGTGAGCATTGACTTATGTCCCCCTGTGCCTGCTCACAGTTCTGTCTCCTCAGGAACCTGCTCTTGCTTCTATCAAGGCTTATGTGCCTTCTAATTGGGTTGATGTTTATGTTTCCTGAGCCTTTGACCCCTTGAGTTGATTTTGAACCTGATACAGAGAAGGAGAAATGTCCTAGGAGGGGGAGATATCCCAAACTCAACTCTTTATGTGACTTTGAACTGTCCTTGCCCCATTTTTCTCCCTCAGTTCATTTAAAAGCTTTGTCATTGTCACTCTTGAAGTTCATGGCACTTGTCGTAGGCAGAATCCTAAAATGACTCCCAGTGGCCCCCACCCTTGTATAATCTCCTCATCTCTGAGTGTGGTTGGAGTCTTTGAATGTAATAAGATATCACTTCCATGATTATGTTAGCTTATATGGCAAAAAGGAGATGATCCAGGTTGGCCTATTCTAATCACATGAGCCCTTCAAAAGTAGAGGGTTTTCTCTAGGTGCTTACGGAAGATGAAGTCATAGAAATCTCAGACATGAGCAGGACTTGATATGCCATTTTCTGATTAAAGATTGAGAGGGCCATGTGGCTGGAGTGAGGGGAGCCTCTGGAAACAAAGAGATGACGCCTGATGATAGCCAGCGAGGAGATGGGGCCCTCAGTCCTACAACTGCCAGGAACTGAGTCCTGCCAACGTCCTGAATAAGCCTGGCTGCTGATTCTCCTCCAGAGCCTCCAGATGAGAGCCCAGTCTGGCTGACACCTTGACTTTGGCCTTCAGAGACCCTGGGCAGAGAATCCAGTTGAACCGGCCCAGACTTCTGATGCACAGAACTATGAGATAATAAATGGGTCTTATTTTAAGTTGCTAAATTTGTGGTAATTTAGCATTAGAAATAAATAGAAAATTGGTACACAGCAATAGAAAGTTTATACACAGCAATAGAAAATAAATACAGCATTAATCAGAGATATCCGCCTGACAGAAAATGGACATCTTTTTAGGGTGGAGCAAGATGGAGAAAAGAGGAGTAGAAAAAAGAAGACAACCATCACCTCGCTTGGAATGTGATCCTGAAGAAATGAAAAATGCCATCCTTTCTTTTCTGTTTTTCTCCTGTGTTAACAGTCTCTCTTTCATCTGAATCTTCTCTTGTTCTCTTCCTTTTCTCCATTTTCTCTCACACCTCAACTGTGATTCTGTATGTGAGATTGTGCGTCAGTGCATGAAGAAGAGACATGGGTTGATCAATTGGGAGGATTACCTTCTGAAGCAAACAAGCTCTCCCTCCTGCTTTATGGCCCAGTCCAAGTTTCTCTTCTGAGAGAAGCCCCGGGAGGATCAGCACCACAGTGAGGTGGGAGCTGTGCGCTACTGAGGGCCCCGTGCAGTAGGAATGGAATAACGATGAGCAGATGATGTTTATCGAGCTCCTATTCTGCATCAGGTACTGTTTCGAGTGCTTTATATGAATTCATTCAATCCTATAACATCCCATGAGGTTGTAGTCTTATTACCACTGATTTACAGTTGAGAACACTGAGGCAAGGCCAGGTTAAGGAACTTTTCCAAGGCTGTTTTTAGGTGGTAGTGGAACCAGGATTCTCACTTCAGCTGTCTGGCTGCAGAGTGTGGACACTTAACCACTAGCTGGAAGATCTTTATCCAAGTCAAAGTTCCTTTGGGGAAAACTTAATACATCTCATGTATCCTTGTGAATGACAAGCCCCCCTGAACCTTCTCTGCTCTACCCACATGGTGACTGTCTTCTGGTCCCCTAGAGCTGTCTTGGTCTCAGGACAAGGATGGATCTCCTGCACCTCCTGTGGGTGGTGGTGGGGGGGAGTAGTCTTGAGTGATTTTCTTGTGTCAGGAGTGTCCTTGAGCAGCTTTCTGAGTTAAAACTGGGAGAGAAAAGTCTCAGAAAGAAGGTTTTATAGCTCACCAGTCTCCAGGGGTGGCCGGGCCAGGAAGGAGAAACATCAGGTCAAGGAATGAAGGGGAAGGTGCTGAGGTGGTGGGTCTGAGGGTCATGGAAACTTGCCACTGCTTGGACCTACTTCCTGAGATTCTGAGGGAGGATGCTCCTGCTGCAGTCCAAGTGCGGACAGCCGATTATGCCCAGGCAGGTAGTCCAAAGAGATCTCTGCCCCACTCCCCTAACCCAATAAGAAAAACCTCCTTGTGGTCCCAGAGCAGGCTCCTTATCATTGACATCAGACACCATGAGACTATAGATGTTTAGGACATATGGTGAAGAAGTACAATGACAGCTGTCACCACCCAGGGACTTGCTGGGGTGGGGTGGGCAGATTTCCTCCTGTCGCAACCTCATGTATAGTTACATGAGTCTCCTCCCTGGTGACAAAACAACCACATCAAAACATCTCGTATATCCCCAAGCTCTAGCTGTGTCCCATTACGTACAGGTTGCAAATCTGAGGGCCGCAATTTTACTCCCGAGTCCACACCCGTCTGCCTTAGGAGATGAGTTTTATCACCATCCCTCCAAGCAGCCCCAAAGATTTCCCGGCTCACGTTTGTGGAGAAGGCTGTGAGACTTCGTGTCCTCATTGTTAAAACAGAGGATATTTTTTGTGAGTCACATTGCTAGTTACCTGCCTCATATCCATTTCCCCTTCTTCCTCACGGATGAACCCCAATTTTTCTCAGAGTGGTAGTGTACACAGCTAAACATACTCTATCTCCCAGACTCCTTTGCACATAGGGGTTTACATGTGACATAGTTGTAGCCCATGAAAGTCACTAAGCAGGGTTTTTCTAGGAGAGATTTTTCAAAGGGCGTCTTCTCTTTCTCTTTTTGTCCCTTCCTTTCATGCCTGGAGAGGGAGTCCTACTTATGACATATGACTGTGGGAAATAAGATTGCAGACTTCTCCCTCCCTCTTTCTCCCTTTTACTAGTCTGCTGTCTCCATCACAATGTCTTATTTCCAGTCTGCATTTTTTGCCCGTGGAATAGCTGCTGATGCTCCGATGAAGCCCTCTATTGGACTCACCCTCACATTACGCCTTCCAGAGGAAGTCACCTAATGAGCATGAATCTGCAGAGAGCCCCGGGCTAGGAGGAGACTGCACAGAGAGAGTGATATGTCAGTGCTAAACCAACTGTACTGATGAACCGTGACCAGAGAGAGGGCTCCCAAGCTACTGGACCTAGGCCATGTTTCAGACTCTGGAACTATGACATGACCCTAGTGTGCAGTCAGTCCCAAGAATGGCTAATAAGGTTAAATTCCCTGCCAGCTGAGATGTATGGCAGGCACAATTCACAATTACATGAATTTATAGAGAGTAAGAGAGGTGATATAGTAAGAGATGCTCTTCCCTTCCAGAGTTTCAGACAGGTGGACACAGGGAACATGGATCCATCTTTAGGGGCCTGAGCCAAGTCCCTTAATCATGGGCTGACCCTGTAATTATTGTGCAAACTGAGTCACTTGAGAGTAAGAGGGGGCACTGCTCACCAGTAAACTCATTTTGGACCGTGTGTGAAGAAGAAATCGACTTCTATTGTGTCAGTCACTGAAATGCTAAAGTTTATCAGAACAGTTACTTTACAGACCAACTTACTTAAGCCTAGTTTTTTCTGACACAGAATACTTTTTAAAATAAAATTATTTTAATAATTATAAAATTTAAAATATTGAGTAAATTAAAAAATAGAAAGAAGAAAAATGTCAGCCTTAATTCTATCAGCCAACTGACCACTGATAACCAATGGATTTCCACCTGAGATTTTTCTGTGTATATTTTTGTATAGGTGTGATCACAATATATTTAGTTTTGAATCCTATAGTTTAAATTATTCAACATAAACATTTCCTTATTTTATTAAAAATCCATTATTGAATCTCATTTTAGAGTCTCATTCATATTTAATAATAGGCATTTAAGCTATATAAATAATACATAAATGTTGTTGAAAAATTAGGAAAATGGAAAAGTAGGAAGAAAAAAAAGCCTAAAAGAAAACTATGTCTATAAGCAAAAATTTGATTGTAGTATATACTGCTCTGTAATCTGCTTTTGACATAAAGATACCTGGCAAACATTCTTCCATGTGACAAAATGTAATCCTATCTCATAACTTTAAGGTTTCCATAGTGTTCAGTCATGTATAACTTTTTAAAAGCTCGTCCCCAAATTAGTGCTGAACATTGGCATTGTTTCTATGATTTGACTTGTGTAACAAACCTATAAGAAATAACCTTGTCCACTTTTCTCCGTGTGGTTGATGGCTAGGTCATAGATTCCTTTCCTCCTTTTTTGTAGGACCTTTGTGTACCAATGTGAAAATGCCATTTTCTCAATGTCCATACTGAATCTCAGTATTATCATTTTTGTAAATCCTTCCTGATCAGATAAGCAAAAAATTATTAACATTGTAATTTGCATTGATTAATTAGTGAGTTTTATTTTTTTCCAAATGTTTATTAGCTTTTAAAAACAACTTGCCCATTAATATTCTTAGTCTAGTTTTCTTTGTTTTGTTTTCTTAGCCTAGTTTTCTAGAGCCGTGGGCAATGTTGATGTTAAGGGCTGCAGAATCCGTAATGTGCATGGGTCATATTTTACCCTTTTTCTGTTTTGAACATTAATATTGATTCCAATTTGTGGTCTATTATTAAATAATGGTGTGAAGAACATCTTTATGAATAACACACACACACACACACACACACACACACACACTTTAGAGCTCATATAGGAATAAGTCCTAGAAATAAAAGTCAGTAGATCAAGAGAGAGAATTAGATGTAAACTGACTTAGACACCATTTTAAGGCAACAGGTACCATCAAGAGCAGCCCAGTCTTCCTGATGCTACAGGCATTATAAGGTAACAGTTTTTCTTCCTAATGTGTGTCATACTATGTCAAGTGCTCCTATCAGGTATGAGGGGAACTGACCCATCAGGAGCTGTCCTTCGAGGCCATAGTCTGTGCCCCTGGTGGCGGAAGTCCTTGTCCACTCTCTCGCTGGCTCTGGCTTACACCCTGGGGCTCCGTGGAGCTTCTCATGGCTGACTTTCTGGGATCTATATTTCTTCTGAGTGACGGCTTCTCCTGAGAGTGTCCTTTTCTCTCCTGTGACCCAAAATTGTCCCCTGCCTTGTGCACCCTCTATCGATCGCTTGCTCATCTCCGCATGTGCATTCAGCCCTTCTCTCACCTGTGCTTCTGCCGGTGCTGTGAGGCCCAGGGAAGACTTGGCAGATGGACGGTAGTGTGTGAAAAATAAGCTTTTGGTTGCTTTTCACCTTATGTCTCAACGTGCTGGATTTTGCTTTTCACAGGCATGTGATTTATTTGTTATTCTTTTCAATGAAGTTGCTTCTCTTTTCGATGTTGGTCCCAGTTAGTGTTTGTCCAGCTCTCGTGAATTTGGCGTGTTCTGTCACAGCCGACTCACTGGTGGGGCTGTTTGAAGGATACAAGATCCTAAAAGAAGGTCGTCTGGGTCACAATGAAGGGTCTTGCACTTAAAATGTGGCATTTTGTGGGTTTGTGGACTGAGGGTCATGCGTTCTACATATAAATAAATAAAGATAATGCTGCCCCGGTTCCCTCCTCCCTCCCTCCCTCATCTCCAGACATGGGCTCCACTGAGCACAGATTGGAAACCTCAGGACCTGTGGGTCTCCCAGTCTCTTCCAATTTCACACTGCCCTTCTGGAATCAAGAAGATCACCATGTGAAACTGTAATGTGCAATACTGATAAAACACAGAGAATCTAATTATTTTTAAGACAAGATTTCCGGTGGATTCCAAATACAGATCCATCTGCCAAACTGAACTGCCCTGTGGAAAGGGAGTAACCAGGGGACTTTAGAGGAAATTTCCCCTCACTGTAAGGTTCCCAGTGTCAAGGACAGAGCCTGTTATGTGCCTGGCCAAAGAGAGATCAACAATTGATCTATCGATAGATGGCAAAGTGGTATTTTCCAGCCCACGGCCGTGGAGCCCTCAGGCTCACAAAGCTGCCATAACCCAGGTTGCCATCAGGGGGAGTCAGGTCAGTCTGAAAGGGGCTGAGGCTGCTGAGTGACTCCGCAGGCCGTGGTGGCTGAGCCCCTGGGGGATGCTGGGCTGGATGGAAGGCCTGAATTTTCTCTGTTCAGGTGGGAAGTGGGTACTGGCTCCTCTGATAGGCAGCAGGTGGGCTGACAGCTCTGGTGTGATGAGGACAAGCAACAGAGGAGAATTCACATGGGGCTCTGGGAACTCTGTTAGGGAGATGGGAGAGGCTGGCTTGAAACAGGGTGGGCCGGAAGGGAAAAGAGCTGGTGGTCAGGGCAGTCAGATAGAAAATGGGCTGGTGTGGGACAGTCAGCCAGGGAGAAGGTTGACTGAGCTCAGTGCTGGGCCCAGAGCAGGGCCGGGAATGGAATCTGAGTGAGGCTGAGGGCCATGGAAGGAGGGTCTGTGCTTCCTGAACTGCAGATGGTCCTGGCTGTGGCAGAAGCCTTCTGCCCATGGAGAGAGAGGCCCTGGAAACAGGAGACTCAGTGCCCACCGCGTGGTGCCCTGGTCTCCTGGATCTCTGGAGTTACTCCCCTTTCACTGACCTGCTTCTCTCTCTGCTACATTGTTGGGGGCTGATGATGGTGGTGGCTTAGAGAAGGTAAGAAACTTCTAAGGCCCAGAGAGGATCACTTTTAGGGGGAGGAATTTGTCCTTTTTAATGGTCAGCCTTCAGACTCAGCCCTTGCATGTGGACTGGAGCCTTCACTTATCTTTAGGCTGCAATTTGGTGGGGACACTGCTGGTTAGATTCAAGGCCACAGGGATCCGGGGAGGGCACTGTGTGGAGCAGCTGAGGGCCTGGGAAGGCAGGGGGAGGTGGGGCTGAAAATCCGTTGCTCAGGCCTGTGGCAGAGCCAAGGCAACAGGGGAGCCCTGGGTGCAGTTATCCAGCTCCTTCTGAGATCAACTGCACCCTGGGCTCCTCTCCTGGGCAGGAGTGAGGGGATAGAGGACACCAAGAAATGTAACTGGGTCTTAATTTGGGTCCAGGTACAACTCCCACTACTGTAGCCTGTTCCTCTGTGCTGTCCTTTCCTGAGTTGGAGTGAGGAATTTTAATTACTTATCTTCTGTAGCTTCACATCCTGTGCCAAATGCCTTTCTATGAGCCACCCACTTTCCAGGTGATAAAGGAGAGGCTCATATCTACTAAACCTTTTAGTGAACACCCTTCATTCCTGCCATCCTTGTTAAGTGTCTTGCAGCTTCGGACTTGTTAGTCTAGGTTTGGGATGGGAGCTGGGGTCTAGAAAGTTCTTGGGCTCAAATTGTGGAAAATCCCTGACTGTACTGGGCAGAAGGATCAGGAGTACAGAGGATTTTGTGAGGTGGGCTGAAGCCTCCAGAATGGGGATGGTCACTCACCTGTCCCAGCCTCGGGGGGCAGAAGAAAGGCCAACAAGAGCAGGAGTGGCTGCATCTTCCCTGAAGGTCTGCCCAGGTCAGAGCTGCTGGTATTTCATCCTTCCAGACACAGAGCCCAGAGGGGAAGGCAGGAGGGGTGGCTCAGCACCTCAGAGACCTCCGAGACCTGTGCTCCTCTCTGTTTCCTGTGTCATCATGGAAAGTGGTTTGTCCAAGTTCCCTGGCTTGGAGTAGGTGACAGTAGCACTGTCACCACACTTGCAATTCCTGTTTTGAGTCACAAGGTGGAAGCAAAAAGAAAGAACAGAAAGCGAAGCCTGTGCTGTAGCCAACAGAAGAGCTGGAACCCAGAAGAATCATGAATCAAGAATGTCTCCAGTTCCCAACTCTTGGCTCTTTTCCATCCTGGTGATGTCATGAATGATTATTTAGCAAGCTAGTTCCGGGGAGATGAGCAACATGGCTCCTGCCCCTGAGAAGCTGGCGGTTGGCTAGAGTAGACTGAGAATCTTGGTTAGAGTACTGGATCATAAGCTCTGTGGTGGGGGTTCCACTTGGAGGTGCAAGATAATGGCTGACCCTGCCTTAGGGGCATGTAGAGCTGGACACACCCAAACAACCCAAATGGTAACCCCACTTCCTCTCTGACCACCATTCCAGCCTCTTATTTTGGAATATTCAGAATGCCCTCTTTAAATGTAAATGTTCTGTGACAAAGAGAGCTTCTCTTATCCCACCATTTTCAGCAAAAATCCAGGACTTGGTATTTATTGGACCAACAGAAACCATCATGGGTCCATCAGAATTGAGTAGCCTGATTGGTTTATGCTTGGGTCATTTAGCACCCCTGGAGCTGAGATGAGGACTGTTCCACCCAAATCTTAGTGCCTGTTTTCTGGGGAGGGCATTCTCCTAAAGGAATGATGGTTACTGTTGCCAGGTGATGGGGAAATCGATGCTGATCATCCTAATAATTACTATCCACTCAGTATTCTCTGTCCAAGGTCCAGTGAAGCCTGGCTCTGATGTCCCTGGGCCTAACAATCATAAATGTTTGCAAACAGATTATCCCAACACTCTCACGAATATGACGACAGATGAAGGAGTAATGGAAAATAAGGCACTATGAGTTCCCAATCCCAATTCTGTTAAAGCAACAGCATCTTATGAGTACATAGAAAAAGACAGGAGGACAACATGCTTAAACATTAACGGTGATGATCTCTGGACGGTGGAATTCTCAGGAATTTTAATGTTCTTACTGATATATTTTGCCCCTAACTATCTTTCCATGATGAATATGTATTACTTTTCTACCCAACATACATTTTCCCATAGTTGAAGCACACTCATTAATGGCAAACATTCAGCAAATCACTTCTTTCCAGTCTAGCCTTCTCTAAGGTGGATGTTCTAAAAATGAGATTACTTTTCTGAATCCATTCTTATATAAAATGAGATTATTAAAAAATAGAAGGAAAAAATGCTCAATAATCTATAGGCTATAGGACATTTTGATGAATAAAGGAGGAATCATTGATTTTCCCTCTAGAGATGGAAGTTTATTAAGTCCCTGACAGCCTCCCCTCCACCCCCCTCTGCCCAGTCCACTTCTGGCCTCTGCCCAAGAAGATTGACAGATCAATCCTGGGGGCGCCTCAGTCTGGTCCCTGCAGCCTGAAGTGTTCTTTTTATCCAGGGCAGAAAGCTTGAGATCCTGGTGAAGACACGTGGAGGTTTCCCACTCGTTTTTCCAAAGGAGACAATGCCCTGGGCCACATTGTTACACACGAGAGGGCCTCCAGAATCCCCCTGTGGATAGAGAATGGACAAGTCTCAGTCAGACCCCTCTGGTTCCCCCCTTCTCAGCTTCATTTTCTCCCTGGTCCTCTCCTGCCATCCTCTCAGGGCCCAGCTGTTCAAAGGGGTAGTGGCTGAGTGGTCATCATTCACTTAGGCTGTGAGTATCGGTGGGGGGGGGGGGGGTAGGTGGATCCTCTGTGATCTACCTGCACCATGAACCTGTGTCCTGGCTGTGTTCTCTCTCCAGCTCAACCCAGTCCCAGGCCCTCCTCCTGTTGTCCAATGGACAAAGGCCAAGAGATTGGCTTGAGGGAGATGCCTGGGCCCCACATGCTCGGAATAGGAAGCCTCCTCCCATAAGTGGACTCTGGTCCACCATTGGCTGTGGGGTGGGAGAAGACATGGCCATGTCACTCCAGCATCACTTTGTCCCTGGGGCAACGCTGGGAAGACGCTTGTCTCCTTACACGTGCAGTGGCCTTCTTGTCCTTAGGGTTCCCCACGCACAGCTGGATGCAGTTGTTGTAGTTTTTGAAGATGTCCTTGCACTTCTGTTCATTCTGCACTTCCAGATCCACCTCCTGGAGTGTGGTTGGCTTTTTGCCACTTTCCAGTCTTCCCCAGCCTGCCACGCTGCACACCTGCCCTGGCCTTACCCAGTCCTGGCTCCGTGGCAGAGCGATGGTTTTCACAGCCCAGTTGAGTTGAGCCTTATCTCGCAGCTGGTCAGAAAAGTGAGAGATGGCAGTTCAGGTCACGCCCTCCATCTGGGCTCAGAGCCAGGGGTGAGGGTGCCTGTAGTCCCTGCCTGGTGTCTCCCAAGCCCCCTTCTATTACATTCACCCAGGCAGAGCAGACAGGCTGGAGGAGAGGAGGGGACTGAGACCCTGAATGAGCTGTATGCTTCCTTGTAACCTGTGTGCGTGCACCTGAAAGTCAGCAAGACGGTACCTTCAGTAGCATGATGTCGTTGAACTTGGAATTATTATTATAATCCTTGTGAGGGAAGGCTTTGAGCACAGGAATGATCTGCTGGCTGTTTTCCGCTTTGCTGATATTGTGAGCTCCCAGGGTGACTGTTATTTCTCTATAAAGAAAGTGGGATTTGGTAAGTCACAGGAGCTACACTCAGTCTCTGAAAGGCAGGTTGAAGTTGCAGCCTACACACCTGCAGCTGAGTCAGATAGGGAGGAAGGGAAAAGTGGGCAGTGTGGCCTTTCTTTGCTGTGCAGCAGTGACCCAGCCTAGTTCTTCAGCAGCCTGCCTGCCACCCAGTTCTCTGTCCATATGCTCTATACCTTTTTCCCACTTTGTCCTGGCCTCAGCAGATCAGATGGCTCTTTAATTAGTCATTGGTCTGTGTGCTCAAGGACCTGCCTGAGTTACAGGCCCTGGGACGGTACTAGGCATTCCCAGGAAGACAAGGACTCATTTGGTCCAATGAGTCCTTGGACTCATTGTGGAGTACATAGTGAGTGGAGTACACATACGTGGAGTACATACATACCCCACAAATTCTTGTTAGGTACGTGAATGAACAGTCCTCAAATTTGCTTTGATCAGACAAAGTGCTCATTTGGTCCAAAAGACAAGGTGCTCCTTACCTTCCAGTACAGTGAGCGGCTGTCAGCACGAAGTTGTCCCGTACCAAGAACCCTCCACAACTCTTCCTGACTTCTTTGCCACTGTTGGAATGTACAAATGCCATGTAGGGCCGGGAGTGTGGTCTGGCCTCTCTGCCCCATATGATCTCCCCTGAAAGAGAAAATTGCCCTGGATCTCTGTGTTCATGAAAAGAGAGGACCGGCACTGCAGGGTGGTCTAAACCCATAGGATGTTCAGACGCTGGGGTGGTTGTAGTGTCTTCAGGGCCCCAACACAGTAAGGTGGGGCTGCAGGCTTCAGTGGGCAGCATGGTGGGCTTGCAGCATGCCGTCTCTCCTGGCTTTGTTCTCAGTTTCCTCCTGAGGAGATGACGAGCTCAGCCCTTGCTCTGGATCAAACACACTTCATATACTTGTTAAGGGCACTGTGCTAGGAGACCTGGAAATTACTCTCTCTGACGTACCCTGGCTGCTTCTTTGTCCCAAGCTTCTCAGAGCCCCTGTGTCCTGCTTACTTCCAGGATGGGTCTGGTCTGAGACCTGAGCATTATGAGCTCATGGAGCAGAGTACTCTGGCTTCTCTCTCTCCCATCCTGGGTCAGGCACATAGTACATACCCCGCAAATGCTTGTTAGGTACATGAACAAGTATTCCTCAAATCTACTTGGTAGGCATCTGGGGAGGAGCAGTCCTAATCTGAACTCCAGAACAGATTTATATTTCTGAGACATTGAGCTCTCAGGACAAAGAGGGCAGATACAAAGCCTGGGAAATCAGAGTGAGATGAGGAAATGGGGCAGAGGGGCCCTGGGTGGGAGCCAGTCTCCACTAGGGCTGTGGGAGCAGTGGCAGGGAACACTCTGATGGCTCAGTCAGGTTCTGGGTATCTGCCCTGGTACAGCTGAGTAACTCAAGAGAGTGGGGACTGGGAGGGAGACATCTAGGAACCTGAGTATAAGACAGTTGCTTCATTCTGGATCCAATTGTTAGCTCCTGGGATGGATAACCACTCTTAGCTCTGGAGAATGGGAAGTTATATCCCCCATTTTCAGCTTTCCCCTCCACCAGGATCATGTGCTATCCTAATAGTAAGTCACTTCCCAGGTGACAGGAATGGGATCCATGGAAGGGATCCATGTCTCTTGGGCAATAGCTTTATTTTCTATAATTTCTCCACACTGCATAATCAGCAACAGATCTAGGGTTTTGCAAATTTCTGAGAATAGACTGAAGCAAGGCAGGATCATAGTGATAGCCTCAATGGGACACTGTGGAAGTGTCACTGTTGGAAGAAGCCAGGCCTCTGAGGATCGACATGTGCACTTACCTCCTTTAGCCCTGGAGGGTAGGAGATTGGTCAACAACAACAGAAGCAGCAGCATCTTTTCTGAAAGGCTGATCTGGTCTGAAGAGGTGTGTGCTTTCTCCTTCCAAGCTTCTCAATCATAAAGGTGAAGGAAGAAGGGGCAGGCTCAGTGACCACCAATTTCCTCCTAGTTCTATTGATTCTCAAGATAAGAGCTTTCGTCATATCCTTCCCCTCACACAGAAAGGGCCATGTGGTGAGGGCTTTGGAAGAACCACATTCTTAGGCTGTTGATAGCATGCCTATGTTCACCAGGAGAAAATCCTGGACTCTTTGAATAGAAGAAGAGTGTGTCAGGGGCTTTGGCATTAGCCAGAAATGGTGTCCCTTTATCCCAGGTGAGATCTTCCAAGAGCATGAATATGACCCCACCATGCCTTGAATTTGTGATTAGGCAACTGTCTGCTTCCTGAAATAGCATGCACATATCCAATCCTACTCTTTGTAGAGCTTCATTTATTTGATAGCCCAATAGTTGTGTTTTTTTTTGGTATAACTGCATCTGGGCAGAGCTGTAACAGTGTGGGATGTCCCCTCTGTTGAGGGGACAGTCACTCACCTGCTTCGCCCCTGGGGGACAGAAGAAAGGCCACCAGGAGCAGCAGCGGCTACAACTCCCCAGGAAAGCTGCCCAGGTCAGAGCTACCGGTGCTTCCTCCTTGTCTTCTCACTCTAAGTGTGGCCTTTATCACATAAGGCTCTCTCTGAATGCCTCACCCGCTGTCTGATGGAGTCCTCGGGCCTGAGGGGACAAGAACTTACCAGTCTCCACATAAGCACTCGTAGCTCTTGTCTCTGTGTTGACCACACCCACAGAAAACAGGGGTGCAGGCTACAGGTGGGGCGGTTGGAGATGTTGGTCAGCGCGTAGTGGGTCCCTGAGCCCCAGCACCCTGAGTCTTACGATGATGGATCCAAGAACGCCCTCCTTTCCTTGGCTCACTTTGGACCATCAGGATGATCATTTATTGGGGCCCCCTTCTGTGTGAGAGTTGGGGATGTTGAGAAGAAGGTCCTCACTTCTTGTGGAGGAGACAAAACCATCAGTGATCAGACAAGGGTGGTGAGGGCCCTGGTCAGATGGATGGACAGAATAGTGTGGGAGTAATGCTGAAGAGGGCTTGTTCCAGTTACTAAAGAGCCGAGTGGTTCAAAAAATAATGACATTGGTTTTGCCCACAAATCTGCATTTTGGTCCAGGCTTAGTGTGGAGAGCTCCCTGCTGATCCCCTTGGTGTCAGGGGAGGCTTGATGCCTGGAGGCCATGATCACCTGAAGGGTCACTCACACACGCCCGGTGGTTGGTGCTGGCTGTCCCCTAGGCACATCAGTTCCTCTCCATGAGGGCCTCTCAAGTAGTCTCTGCACACGGGATTGTTGGGCCTTCCTCGCCACAGGATGATTGGCTTCCCCAGAGTGAGCATACCCCAGAAAGCGAGCCAGGCAGAAGCTGTGTTTTTTTTTATTACCTAGACTTTGAAGTCATATGGCATCCATTCTACCATCTTCCACTGCTTGAGCCAACAAAAGCCCCCACCCTGATTAAAAAGGAAAGGGCACAGACCCAGCCTTTTAGTGGGAGTTGTGTTGCAGTCCTGTAAGAAGAGCCTGTGGGATGGGAGATACACAGGGGCAGTCATAGCAAAGCACAGTCGGCCACACTGCTTTAGGTGCCTGTAGAGTCGGTCAGAGGGGTTGAGATCACTGATCTCTCTAAGCCTAGGTGGTAGCCTTTGATCAGTGGGAGTCTGCTCTGTCCACACCACGTGTCCTGAGAATGGAAGAGGGTTGGTTTTCCCCAAAGTGATTCTCCTTAGTGAATTACTGATACCACATGAAGTGGGAATGGATGCCAGGGAGCCAAAGCAGTATTCTCACAGCACTGCCCAGAGAGGTACATTTCTGATGTCCTGGTACCATTTGCTAAACAAGTTATGCTGATCGCTTCCCCATAATGGAAAAAGAGGAGAGAGTCATGGAAGTGAAAATATTGTTGGCTCTAAACATCTTGTTCCCAATTCTCTTAAAAAGCAATAGAACCTTAGTTAAAGAAACAAAGCACAGTGTCAATGGTGAGTCTGGCAGGGGAGCCACAGTGAGCCAGAGCGAGGTGTCCAAGCCATGCCCATGAGGAGTGAGGACGGTGCCCACTCCAGGCCTCCCTCCTGTGTGGACACTCTCCTCACCCCACATTGTCTCAAGACCGTGCACTGGGCAGCGTGACTTGGGGTGTCAGAATATATGTCAAGTGAGGATGGCAGCCCAGTCCAAGGAGCAGACACCCAAAGTGGGTGAGGAGGGTGTTCAGACAAGGGGCTGGCCTAGTAGGTGGTATCAGAGCTCAAGTGAGGGACAGAGGCCTCTACAGGGGTGCAGTCTGGTACTATTTGTCAGAGCAGGCTGATTAGGGTGAGGTGGGCATTGGCATGAAGGGTGTGCCAGTCTGGAATCCCAGAGTCTGCTTGGGGGAAGGAGGAGACCCACTTGGGGAAGATGGGGATGTGGGAGATTTGTTATATAAATCTCTGTGGGGATTAATCAAATAAATAAACTTATTAAGGCTAATGATTAGATGTATAAAGATTACATGGCATTGATGTTGATTTCCAGGGTTTGATTGTTGGGTTGTGGTCTTGTAAGAGCGTCTTTGTTTGTAGGAATTACACACTGAAGTATTTGGGAAGTGATGGAGCACCAGGTCAGTAACTTGACTCTCAAATGGCTCAAGAAAACAAAAGAATTCTTTGTATTGTACCTGCAACTTTTCTGTAAGCTTGAGGAGGTTTTAAAATTAGAAGGAAATCCATAGCTTTCATATAAACAACAAGCCATCAGTTTGAAGATGTAATTGAAAAGAAAGTCTGTCATAGTAGCAACAAAAACACAAGATGCTAGGAAAAACTCAACCAGAATTGTGAAAAACCAATTTGAGGAAAATTTTTGAATACTCCTAAATACACAAAAATAGACTTGAGAAATAGAAAATTAGTCTTAATTCTCAGATAGGATGGCTCTACACCAAAAAGATGTAATTTCTCCCCAAACTAATATATAAATTTACTGTGATTCCGATGAGAATACCAATTCTTTTTCTAGTGTTACACAAGTTCTAGACAATTTATGAAGTTTCTGTGGAAAATAAGCAAGGAAGATTAGCTAGGAAAATTATGACAGAAAGAAAAAAACTACTAGTAAGGGAGGGGAGTAATCTTATCAGATATTAAAAACATCTTATAAAACGTCTTTCCTGAAAACAGTGTGGCACTGACTCATGAATAGACAGAGAGACCAATGAAACAGAATAGAAAATTCAAAAACATTCCCAAACACACATGGATATGTAGTTTATAATAAGGTGGCATTTCAAATCATTAGGGAAATGATGGACTTTTTAATGAATAATGTTGGAAGAACTAGATAGGGATTTCTTAAGAGATTAAGTTGGAGTCATATTTCCCATAAACCACTAGAATAAACTGCAAATAGATAAGAGACTCAAAGATACAAAATAATACCATACAGGCACTAGAAATTAACATGGTAAATTCCTTTATAAACTTAGAAAGGGGAAAGCCCTTCTAGCGGCGACACTAAATCCAGAAACGTGAAAAGAAAAGATTGATAAATAAACTTTCATATGTAAAAAAACAATTGTTTAAAGTTTGTATGTCTAAAAACAGTGTAAGCAAAATGAAAATACAGACAGAAAACTTGGAAAAAACTATTGCAACATATATCACAATTAAAGAGCTAATCTATCTGATATATAAAGAAATCTGAAAATCCAGAAGAAAAAGACCAAAAACCTGATAGAAGAATGGGCGAAAGACCTGATCGTTCACAGTAAAATATATTTAAAAAATAATAGAAAGAGTCTCATGTTCACTCATATTAAGAGAAATGGAAATAAAATATAGAAAGATGGAAATAAAAATTCTACTGAGACACTCTGTCTCATCTCACAGTTGGCCAAAAATTCTAAAGTTAATCAGGACACTCCATGGGCAAGGCTATTTTCTTTTGATTGGTGTTGCAGGATATATCTTCTTTTTCTGCCATTTAACTTTCATCCTTTCCATGTCCTTATATTTAAGAGTGTCTCTTATACACAGCACAAAATTGAGTCTTGCATTTTTTATCCAGACTGACAATCTCTGCCCTGTAGTTGGAGTGTTTATTCTGCTTACATTTAATGCAATTACTGATAGGGTAGTTTGGAGAATATCATATTGCTATTCGATTGGCTTTTAGTCATATCTCTATGTATTATTGTAGTGGTTACTCTAGGATTACAATATGCCTCCTTCACATATCACAGTCTACTTTGAATTAACGTTATACCACTTCATGTAAGAACTTTGTAATGATGTATTTCCGTTTATCCTTCCTCCCAGCCTTTGAGTTATTTTTGTCATACATTTTACCAAAATGTGTCATAAACCCTAAAACATTTTTTGTCTTGAATAGTCGTTACTCTTTGAAAGAAATTTATATAAAGTCTTTTAAATTTAGTCAGGATTTACATTTTCTTTTTCTTTTTTCCTTCCTGCCCACAATCGGGATCATCTTTCAGCCTGCAGAACATCTTTTAGTATTTCTTGCTGCTCAGGTCTGACGGCAACTAATTTTCTTATCTTTGTTTTTCTGAAAATGTCTTTATTTTGTGTTCATTTTTGAACAGTATTTTCACTGGACTAGAACTCCAGAAATAGGTTACTTATTTCTTGTTTACTTTCTACCATTTAATAATGTCATTTCGCTGTCTTCTGACTTCCATTATTTCTGAAGGGAGCTCTTTGTTATTCTTGTTGTTGTTTCTCCCAAAATAATATTTTCCTCTCTGTCTACTGTTAGCTTTTTCTTTTTTTGTGTGAGGAAGATTAGCCCTGAGCTAACACCTGATGCCAATCCTCCTCTTTTTGCTGAGGAAGATTGCCCCTGGGCTGACATCTGTGCTCATCTTACTGTATTTTATATGGGACACTGCCACATCATGGCTTGACAATCAGTGCACCCGGGATCCGAACCTGCGAACCACCCACCGACCCACTGAAGTGGAGCGCATCCACTTTACTGCTATGCCACCAGGCCAGCCCCTCAGTTTTTTCTCTTTCTCTTTGGTTTTCACCACTTTGACTATTATGTGCTTAGACGTGGCCTTCTTTGTCCTCCCTGAGGTTCACTGAGCTTCCTTTCACATCTGTGGATGTGGAATGTCATCTAGCAATAGGCCTATGATAAAACAGAACCCATTGCTGCACTTCTTTTGTGGTGAAATATGTTTGTTGATCAAAAGCTGTGTTGTGTGGGATACCAAGACAGGAAATAAACCCTGTGAGTTCTGGTCCACAAAGAGGGGGCCCGGCAGAAGTATGGTGGTGGGCGAGGGAGGCAGAGCCATGGCAAGACAAGTTCCCAAACAGATGAGAAAGATCTCGCATTCCTCTGGGCCTCTCTCCCCCAGGAGCTGGCTTGGCAGTTCTCTCCCCGCCATCCTGGGACCTGACTCTTCTTGTGGGGCTGGAAGGAAGGAGGGGTGGTGGGAGTGGGTTTGGTGAGTAGAGGCATTTCCTTGAGGTCATTACAGAGATATTTTATTTATTTTTATTTTTAAATTTTCATTACAGAGATTTTTAAGCAAGAGAAGGATTGCTTCCTTGAAGGCAGGGGTGGGGAGGGTGACACTTCCACAGACAAAGGAGATTTGAAGGAATCAGCATGTTTAGGGTCCTTACCCACCTCCATCCACATGTGCCCGTGAACAGACTTCAGCTCACCGAGTAAGATGTTTTGAGTAGTTGTCACAGAGTGGCTGCACAGGAGCCCGAGGTTCTCTCTCCTGGTTGACCTCTGAGAGAATCTTACCTCTTACTCAGGGATGCCGGGAGGTCAGCACAAGGCGGGTGTTAGACAACATGTCAGGCCTCTCACTGGCCTGGCAGTCAAGGCCTGGGCTCAGTCCAGGCTCTGTCATAACTCTGTGGTACCTTCAGTTGGTCACTTCCCCCTCCTGCGACATTGTCTCCCTGTCATCTCTCAAAGGAGGATGAAGACCTACAACAGGGATTCTCAGACTTGCTTTACCCACAGACCCATTTCCTCAAAGTCAATGTTATAACTAAATTAAATATGCATGTGGCTGGGTACCTTTTTAAAATATTATTTTTGTTTTGTTTTCTGCATTTTCCTTTTTGTCTTTTTCCATCAAGGAGCCAGGTTCTTAGTAGGTCTTAGAAGCAGGGATGTTTTTTCGGCTCCAAGTCATGAGCTGCGTGACATCACCGCTCTTCCCTTGTGTAAGTGCCCACGGTCATTAAGAGACTTGGTTGCTGCATGCTTTGTGCACGACAAGATGGGAAGGGCTGTGCCTTGGAGTGTTACACGATCCCAGAGTATTTACCCCTCATCATGAGAGGGTAGTGCTGTTTGTATTTGGGGCAGGAGGGCATTAGCCCAGAGCTGGAACATATGCTCAGCCCCCAGGCAGTGCCCCATATTAGTGGCAAGACCTTGGAGAGATGGCGGCTGGGAGTGTTTGGCAAGGTGAACCCAACACAGAGAGATCCTCATTCAGCAAAGAATCACGTACTCTATGTGCGGCCTCCAAGCCAAAAACCTCCTAAAGTCGAAAAGTCTGGGTGGTCTTGGAAACGATGGATGCAGAGTAACCATGATGGCTTACAGACTAGAGGCCTTTCTCCATTTTTCCAGACTGTGGGAGCCTCGCAGGTTCTAGTTTGATTCTGCGGAGGCAGGAGGTGCAGGAACTACAGGGATCATGTTTCTGGCTGGTCCAATTGGACGGGAGTTTAGAGTCAGACTCTAATTGCCTTTAAGCAAATGCATCATATAGTTTTTTCTACCATTTGAATCTGGACAATGATGTTCATACCTGCTGCTTTTAAAGCAAATGAACATAACGCTGCACTTCCTGTCTTCTTCCTCCCCTCCATCTGCCCTCTCCTCTAGGTGAAGAGGATGCTCCAGTGAACCGAGCTTAGTAACTTCACATCTAGAAACTAAATGACTAATGTCATTTCCAAATCCCATACGTGCTGTTCTAGAGTCACATGTGATAACGTTCATACAGCCTGTAATCAGCAATAAAAATAAAATACTTTATTCCTGTGGATTTCCCACATAGATCTAGGCCACACGGACTCACGTGAAGGACAGAGAGAGAGTTAGATGATTTGGGTGAAGATCACTGTCAATGTCACTCAGGTCTAGATGACAGAGTCTGTGTTAGGTTCACTGTGTACCCCAGGGCCGAGCACTTAGGTCCTTGATCAGCCCGTGTTTGTTGATTGATGGACAATCTGTGCTTTCCAGTCCTACTGTGGAGAGCAGCCCCTGCCAACTCAAACGGCTGATACAGCTCTCAGTGGCCAGCAGGGGTCTACCCTAGAGGCCAGCAGGGACTAAGAGGGACAGGCTGAAAGGGACTCAGGCTACCGAGTGACCAGGTGGCAGGGGGACCCTGAGCACAAGGGGGGACATTGGGCTGGTTGTGAGGGGTTGAGGTGGCCCTGCCAGGTGAGAGGTGGGGACATAGGTTCTGGATAGACACCCACCTGCCCTGTCCTCCATGGGCCCTGCCTGGTGCCATCACAGGCCTGGTCCTCTGTAGCCCTCTCTGCCAGGGCACAAGCTGGGCTGGGATGTCAGTGGGGAGGCCCTGCTGGAACCACATGGAGCTCTGCGGGTCCAGGGCAGGAGGGCTGTGAGGAAGGGGCCAGCTCAGAGCAGTGTTGTCTGGAGAGGACAGGAGTTGGTGGACTCTGAGGACTCTCAGTGGTAAGCAGGGATGGAGAAGGGGCAGCCAGGAGACTGGAGGCTGAGCTGGGCCCCAAGCTCAGAGGAGGGCAGGGAGGAAACTCGGCCTAGGTGAGAACAAGAGCTTCTCAAGAGGCCCACCCCACTCCGTGCCAGCTCCCTGGGCTGTGGGAGAGAAACGTCCTGTTCAGGCAGCCCCTCCCCTCCCCTGTGCTGGGAGCTGTGCCCTTGTGCTGCAGCCCAGGCTGTGCCTACTTGGTGTCCGGGACCCACAGTGTTATCCCCATTCCTCTCTGCCATATAACACCGGGAAGGAGGTAAGAAGTTCACCCTGAGCCCCAAGACCAGAGAGGTTCATATTTTTTCCTTTGGTGATCAGCCTCAGCCCTGGCAGAAGGGCAGGCCCTGGAGAGACACGTGTGGGTAAGACGGAGCTGGGTGACGGCTTCGTGTGGGGTTTGGGGGAGGTGGTGGTGGGAGGGGGACGAGGAGGAAGCAGAAAATAGCAGATTTGTGTCATTGGCCTTCTGAGCACAGAGTTGGTGCCTGTGAACGAGGGTCAATGAATCAACAAGAAACCAGCCCTTCCCACTCAGCTAAGAGATATTTATTTAGTTGCTGGTGTGATTTTGGGTGAGCTTCAGAGAAGATGGTCTGGTTCCTGCAGTTAGAGGCTTTTCATGGTTTTCTTTATCCAGGGCAGGAAACTCGAGACTTTGGTGTAGGCCCGTGGAGGTGACCCGTCACTTCGTCCATAGGAGACAATGCCCTGGATCACGTTCTTACACAGGAGAGGGCCCCCGGAGTCCCCCTGTGGACAGAGAGGGGGAAGGACTGAGCTAGTTCTCCTCCTGGTCCTGCCCTCCCTGCCGTCCCAAACCCCCTCTCAGAGAAGGCCGCCTGCATGGCCTCCATGTGGGAGATCAGAGGGGAGGGCGGCCCCTGTGGGCCCCTCAGCTGCCCAGTCCTGACCCTGGACGTTGTCACTGTTTCACTTCACTCAGGTGGTGGCTCCGTCTCCTCACCCAGTCCCAGATCCTCTCTCTATGAAGGTGCTGTGGGACTGTGCTTCAATCTGCTGTTTAAGGACACTGAAGCAGGCAGGTGGGGCCGACACTCAGCACGGGGGGTGAGCCCATCAGCCAAGATGGGTGCCAGCTCTGAGGAGCCACCTGGTTTTAACTGCTGCACAGCAGGGAGCAGTTTTCTCACAGCTGTGCCCAGCGTGGGACAGAGTGTTGCACATTCATCGCCTGGGGGGACTGCCATGTGTGGATCCATCACAGGCCTCTGGGGGGCTCGCAGAAGCCCTGTGACTCCCTACTCAGGCTGCTCCCCCCTTCTCCTCCCAGGAGAAAGATCAGAGTCTAGGGCGTGAATGAGACCGCACTCTATGGGTCTCTAGGTCCCAGATCTCCAGAAAACTGCCCTCTCCTCAGAGCCAAGCTAGGCAGTTGCACTGTCTCACCTTAAAGGAAGACTTCTTTTCCTTCGGGTCCCCCGCGCACAGCTGAATGGTACTGTTGTAATAATTGCGTAAGTGAGATTCGCACTCCTGGTCCTTCTGTATGGTCAACTCCACCTCCTGCAGTGTGTCTGAGTATGGGCCCTTCTGATAGACTTGCCCCCAGCCGGCCACACTGCACACCTGTCCGGGCCTCACCTGGGCCTTGCCCCTGGGCAGGCTGAGGGGCCTCACCTCTGCAGTCTGGTTGGCCTCTCTCGCCAGCTGATGGGAAGAGGCAAGAAAGTCCAGCTCAGCCAATGGCCTCCTGGGTCTGGATACCACGATGGGGCTGCACTGTCTTCCCTCTCCTCTGAGCCACTTGGGACTAGTCAGGTGGCCAGGACGGGAAGGAGAGATGGGACAGGTTGCAATGGGAGGGGAAACCATCTGGACCCAGGAGAGCAAGAGCAGGAGAGATGTTTCCTTACCTTTAGTAACATGATGTCGTTGGAGAAATTCTTAGAATTGTAGTCCTGATGGCGGATGGCTTTGCTCACAGGGATGGCCTGCTGAGTCTTCTCCTGCTCCTGGATGTTGTGGGCCCCCAGGGTGACATCGATTGAGCTGCACAGAAAGCAGAGTGGGAATGCAGGGAGTGTGGTGTCACAGGAGATCCAGCCCAAGACCCATGAAGGGCAGGTGACAACTGGGACAGGGCAGGGCTGCAGCTAGGGGAAATTGAGGTAACATGAGGGCTGGGTGCTGAATGGCTCTGTGCTCTGTACTTCTCAATGACACTGAGGGTAGGGCTTCTGGAAGCTTTCTCTTGCCCTCAGGCAATTTTGTGAAATACTGTGAGTTTGCATTTTGACCCTCATGCAGGCTTTCATCCTCCATAGCTGCTTTATTTGGCCAGTGTGGTCTCTCTTCTCAAGTGGGCCACTAGCTCTCACCTTGGACCTCTGACCCCAAAGCTTACCTGTCCTATTTCTCACTTTCCATCCCCCAGTCGTGCTCTCATATGGCTCTTCTGATGAGCTCTCATGCCTTGAGTTACCCTGAGCCGGGGGGTCAGCTCCCCTAGGCTGCAGCCCTTGGGCAGAGAACAGGGGTCCCTGTGGGGGTCTCAGGAGTCTTCAGTGTCTGCAGCCCCTCACCTTCCCCAGCAGTGAGCAGCTGTCAGAACAAAGTCCTTTCGCACAAGGACACCGCCACACCTGTACTGTCTCTCATTCGCCAGAAACTGAACGAAAGCCATGTAGGGGCGGGAGTGGGGCTTGGTCTCGTGTCCCCCGATGATCTGCCCTGAAGGAAAGTCTGATCTGCTTGTGTGCACTCAGAGAGTCCACAAGGCACGTGTCGGCTGGATGGCTCAGGACTTCTGTGCATCTGGGAGCCCAGGATGGTCTGGAGTTGGGAAGGGCTGGGAGGAGCCTCAACTTCCTCCTCCAGAAAGGGGAAGAGGAGCAGGCTCAGTCTGTGAATCTGTCCTCCATAGATAATTGGAAGTGAGCATCTTGTCTTAGAGACAGCGAAGTCCTAGAGGCTCCTGAAAATTCCTCTCCTGATTTTGCTTTATTTCCCGTGCATTTCTAAGGCCCCCATCTAAGGATAGTGCTGCTTGCCAGTGGCCAGGACTTAAGTTTAGGATCTAGATGTTGTCATAGCCTGTTTCTTAGGGCCTCACAGGTAGTGAGTGCCTAAGAAGTGTCTGTTGGCTGCATGAAGGAATGGCCCCCCATGGGCCTCTGGATGAGGGCTGGTAGGGCCAGTGCTGGTGGGCTTCTGGAAAGCAGAGAAGTTGGAGTTTGCCGAACAATGGCTCCATCCTTGAAAGAGGGGAGCTGCTACAGGCCTGGGAAGAAAAGCAGAGTTGGAGAAGGGACAGAGGGGCCTTGGGACTGAGCACGGCACCAGCAGTCCTCTGAGAACAGTGGTCCCACCAGCTCCGGGTTCTGCTGAGCTCTGAGCTTCTCTCCTGAGTGGACGCAGAGGGTAGCATCTGTCTCATCCCCGACAGGGAAGCCAGGCCCACTCTGCCCTCTGCAGGGGGATTTATTATTTTCTCTTTTCCAGTTTCCCTCACTCTGCCATGCACTTCTAGGTAAATTTCACTTTCCAGATGGCAAACGTAGGGCCTGGGGACAGAATAGCACCTACTGGCTCTTCTTCAGAACAGCCTTCTGCCCTGTCATTCCTGCTGGTAGCTTACCCAGCATCATACTCAGGGGTCTGAGGTGGGATTCAGAGCGTTGCTGCTAATAGATGGGTCAGGAATGGGCAGAAGGGGCAGGAGATCTGGGCCCCTGTGGGATGGGATGTGGTCTCTGAGTGTGGGGGATGGTCACTCACCTGCCTTTGCCCTGGGGGGCAGTAAAAAGGCCAGCAGGAGCAGGAGAGGCTGCATCATTCCAGGGACGGTGACCAGGTGGGAGCTGCTGGTACATTCTCCTTGCTCTCTTATAGCCCCCAGGAGAGGAAGGAGGTGCAGGTGGGCTCAGTGACCTCAGGTGCCCCTAGGGTTGTGTGGTGCTTCATCATAGGTGGCTTTCCACGAAACCTTCCCTGCCCCCGCCTTCTCTGCCTGATGACGTCCTCTGGGTGGTTGTGTGAGAATCATGTGGTGACCACATCAGTGCCCACAGTGGATGACTCAGTGCAGACCACTTGTTCCAGCCCAGAGCAGGAACCCAAAGGTACAAGGTAGAGACTGTGGGCTGTGGTATCGACCAGTAGAGGTGTTGGAGCCCCCGAAAGCTGAGTCCTCAGTGATAGAACCACCAATGCCTAATTTCCTTGTTGCTAAGTCCATCCGGATAATTTCTTTAGCAGATGTGTGTCTGGGCCCTTCTCTGTGCTACGACTAAGCACACTGGAGATGTGTCTCCCTCCCATAGAGAGTTGACTGTCTCGTGGAGGAGACAGAAACATCGGTGACCAGAACGCAGTATGGGAAGGGCCATGGTAGAAGAATGCACAATATGGGAACAGAGAATGGCCACCATCTACCCATTCCATATAGCAACCCATTCATCCTCACAGCTTCCTTCCTAGGGGTTTTTTAACATCCCTTTTTAAATTACAAACACTCAGTGTGATAGAGTCCATCTCTCTTGTCAATGTTTTTAAGAAAAGTCCTGAACCTGACCTTTATTGGCCTAAATTAACAAATCATTGTGACCCTAGGAATTGAATCCACTGATTGACTTAAGCCTAGGTCATTCCTACTTTGGGTGGGCTGGAGTCGGTCCCACCCAAAGCACAGGAACTAAGACTGGGAAAGGTCTGGTTCCCCAAAGGAAATTCAGATGAGTAAATTGCAGGTACCATGTGAAGTGGGAAAGCATGCTGGGCAACCAAAGACCAGTGATTGTCCTTTCAGTGTTCTCTGTCCTCTGTCCAGAGAGCCACACTTCTGCTAGAGCCGGCCTGGCACATATTAGACTCACATTTGCTAAAGAAGCTCTGCTGATGATCTCACTACAATGGAAGTGAAGAACCGTTGTTTCTAAACAGCCCAAGCCCAATCCTGTTCAAAGGACAACTAAGTATCTCGGAGTGGTTAGAGTCTGCTGACTTCAGTTTCCATCTTAAATTTTCTGTACTTTACAATTTTTCTATGAGGAATATTCTGTATCAAAATACAGAAATCCAGTGTAAATATCCTGCTTATCAAACCAAGTACATTTACCAAACTTATACTTTTTTGAACTTAGATTGCCCTGAAGTAGACATTTTAAATATAAAATTACTTTTCTGATTATAGTGGTAATAGATATTTATTAATAAAATTTAGAAAGTAGAGGGGAACAATGCCACTCATCTGTCTCTCTCCCACAGACATATCACAGTATATATACAATGCAATTTTCTTTTATCCTCACTTCACTCTACAGCTTAAGCATTTTCCTCA
This sequence comes from Diceros bicornis minor, assembly GCF_020826845.1. NCBI lineage: Eukaryota > Metazoa > Chordata > Mammalia > Perissodactyla > Rhinocerotidae > Diceros > Diceros bicornis. The sequence goes on along the minus strand of NC_080744.1, from coordinate 23,007,837 downwards.
TGCTCTTAAAAATCTATTAGTCAATATCGCTATAATCTCTCTTTCCTAGTTACAGAAAAATTCAACATGCAATTGTTTCCCAACATTGTGGGAAAATTTTTAAAATAATTTAAGCAAAAGGGAACCAATAAAAATTACCTGATTTCCCATCATTCATTGATAGTCATCTTTAATGTATTGAAGTATGATCTAACATATTTTTCTCTTGTGTATATCTGTATTTTTAAAAATTAAAAGGGGATTATGCTAAAGGGTCTATGACCCTTTATTAAAAATTGAGGTGAAATTCACATACGATACAATTAACTATTTTAAAGTATAATTCAGTGGCATCTAGTGCATTCAAAATGTTGTGCCACTACACCGCTCTCTTGTTTCCAACCTATTTCATCACCCAGAAGAACATGTGTCCATACCCATTAACCTGTGGGTCCACACTTAATGAGTACTGAATCACTTCCTATTCTCCCTCTCTCACCCCCTGCCCTGCCCCTGGCAACCAATAATCCTCTTTCTATCTCTATGGGTTTGCATCTTCTGGATACTTCATATAAAAGGAATCATGCAGTATTTGACCTGTTGCGTCTAGATTCCTTAAATTAGCATAATGATTTTGAGGTCCATCCAAGCTGTGGCTAATATCAATATTCATTCTTTTTTATGGCTAAATAATATTCCATTGTATGTATATACTACAATTTATCCATTCATCTGTTTGATAGACACTTGGTTTTTTTCTGCCTTTTGGCTATTATGACTAATGCTGCTACAAATATTTGTGTATGAATTTCTATGTGGGTGATATGTTTTCATTTCTCTTGGACACATACTAGGAGTGGAATTGCTAGGTCATGTGGTAATCCTATGTTTCAGCTTTTGAGGAACCATCAAACTGTTTACCACAAAGGTTGCACTATTTTATATTCCCACCAGCAATGTACAAGGGTTCCTATTTCTCCACATCTTCATTAACACTTGTTCTTTTTCTTTCTTTCTTTTTTTTTTTGTTATAGCCATCCTAGTTGTTATGAAGTGGTATCTCATTGTGGGTTTGATTTCCTTAAAGACTAATGATGTTTATCTTCTTTTCCTCCATTTGCTGGTCATTTGTATATCTGTGGAGAAATGTCAGTTCAAGTCCTTTGCCCATTTCTTAATTGAGTTTCTTGTCTTTTTGATGTTGAGTTGTACGTGTTCTTTATATATTCCAAATATTCAACCTTTATGAGATATGTGATTTGAAAATATTTTCTCCCATTCTGTTGAGTGTCCTTACACTTTCTTAATACTATCCTTTAGTACACAAAACTTTTTAATTTTTATGAAATCCATTGTATTTATTTTATCTTTTGTTGCTTGTGCTTTTGGTGTCAAGTCTAAGAATCCAGTGCCAAATCAGAGGTCATGAAGATTTACCCTATGTTTTCTTATAAGAGTTTTATGATTTTAGCTCTTATATTTAGGCTGTTGACTCATTTTGAATTAATTATTGTGTATGAAGTGAGGTAGGAGTCCAGCTATAATCTTTTCATGTGGTTATCTTGTTGTCTCAGCATCATTTATTGAAGATATTATTCTTTCCTAACTGAATGGTTTTGGCACATTTGCCAAAAATATTTGGCCATAGATGTTTGGGTTTATTTCTGGCCTCTCAGTTCTCTTCCATTGGTCTAAATGTCTATCCTTATGCCAGTACCACAATGTGTTTGATTGCTCTAGTTTTGTAGTAAGTTTCGAAACCAAGAAGTGTGAGTCCTCAAACCTTTGTTTTTCTTTTTTAATGTCATTTTGGCTATTTGGGGCCCTTTGTAATTCCATATGAATTTTAAGATTGGCTTTTCCATTTCAGCAAAAAATGCCATTGGGATTTTGATGGAAATTGCATTCACTCTGGAGATTGCTTTGGGGAGTATTGCCATCTTAACAATGTATGTCTTCCAATCCACGAACATGTGTTGTCTTTCTATTTAATTAGTTCTTCTTTAATTTCTTTCAGCAATGTTTTGTAGTTTTCAGTGTATAGTTTGTTCACCTCCTTGTTTAAATTTAGTCCTGGGTATTTTATTCTTTTGGATGCTATTGCAAATGGAATTGTTTTCTTAATTTCCTTTTTGGATTGTTCATTGCTGGTATATAGAAACACAACTGATCTTCTACCCGTCAATGTGTTGAATTCATTTCTTAACTCCTGTTCAGCTCCACCCCCCTTTATGTTGTTATTGTCACATATTACATCCTTATATGTGTGTGCCCATTAACACAGTTTTATTATTACTGTTTTATGCATTTGTATTTTAAATCACATAGGAAACAAAAAGTAGAGTTACAAATCCAAAATACAATAATTCTAGGTTTATATTTATCTACGTAGTTATGTTTACAAGAGATCTTTAATTCTTCATTTGGCTTCAAATTGCCATCTTTTGTCCTTATATTTCAACCTGAAGGACTCCCTTTAGCCTTTCTTGTAGGGCAGGTCTACTAATGATGGATTTCCTTAGCTTTTGTTTATCTGGAGATATCTTTATTGCTCCATTTTTGAAAGGCACTTTTGCTGCATACAGAATTCTTGGTTGACAGGTTTTTTTTTTCCTCTCAGCACTTTATTTTATTTTATTTTTTTGATGAGGAAGTTTAGCCCTGAGCTAACATCTGTCACCAACCCTCCTCTTTTTGCTGAGGAAGACTGGCCCTGGGCTAACATCCATACCCATCTTCCTCCACTTTATATGAGATGACACCACAGCATGGCTTGACAAGCAGTGTGTCAGTGTACGCCTGGGATCTGAACCCCAGGATGCCACAGCAGAGCACATGCACTTAACTGCTATGCCACTGGGCCGGTCCCTCTGTCAATGCTTTAAATACATCAATCTACTGCCTTGTGGCCTCCATGGTTTCTGATGAGAAATTGACTGTTAATCTTATTGAGAATCACCAGGTCCGTGATAAGTCACTTCTTGCTGCTTTCTAGATTTTCTCTTTGTCTTTTGACAGTTTGATTATAGTGTGTCTTAGTGGGGATCTCTTTGAGTTTATCCTGCTTGGAATTTGTTGAACTTCCTGGTTATGTATATTCCTATGTTTCATGAAATTTAGGAAGTTTTTGGCCATTGTTTCTTCAAATATTTTTTCTGATCCTTTCTTTTTCTCCTTCTAGGACTCCCACAATGCATATATTGGTACTTTTTATAGTGTCCCATAGGTCCCTTAGGCTCTGTTCATTTTTCTTCATTCTTTTTTTCCTCCTGCTCCTCCAACTGACTTATGTCATTTGCCCTGCAAGTTCGTTGATTCTTTCTTCTGCCTGGTCAATCTACTGTTGAACCCATCTAGTGAATTTTTCATTTTAGCTATTGTACTTTTTAGGTCCAGAACTATAATTCTATATTTTGTGGATATTCTCTACTTTTTCATACACTGTTCCTGATTTCCTTTTGTTCCTTTCATGGTTTTCTTCAGATATTTGAGTATTTTTAAGATAGTCAATGAACTATTCTCAAATAAACAATGTCTGGGCTTTCTCAAAATGTTTTCTGTCAATTTATCTTTTTCCTCTGTAAATGGATCAGACTTTTTTTTCCCTTTATTTGCAGTTTTTCAATGAAAACTGGACATCTTGCATATTGTAATGTGGTAGCTCTGGAAATCACACTATCATTCAACCCCAGGGATTGGTCATATTGCTTTTGGAGTGTTGCAGTCATCCATTTGTGTAGAGACTTTTCCAAACTATTTTTGCCAGGACTATATTCCTTGTTTGTGTGGTCACTGGAGTCTCTGTTACCTTATCTCTATCTAGTTGTGTCTGGGAAGACTGGGTCAATCTCTGTAAAGACAGCAACCAGAGAAATATTTAAGAATATAGTTCATGGTTTTAGGTCATGTCTGAAATCTAAAGGAACAAGTCAGTCCCTTGATAAGGCAAAGCATGACAGGGTCAACAGAGCACAGCACTATGGAACATTTATTTGCTCTGTACCTTGGGGGTTGGGGGTCATTCTGCTGACTTTAAGCTAGAGAACTTCAGGGATTTATGTCCACCCGAGCCCAGGCTGACTCTCCTCTGAATTGCTAGAGCTCCCACAGTTTCACTACTCACTCCCTTGCTTTAGCATATTTGGAAAGCACTAGCTCCTTGCACAAGAAGGAGAGGCTAGAGGAGGACATGAAACCCCTGATTCTCAGGACCTGCCCTTCCTCACCACCCTCATCTCTGTCCCCTTCCCTATTTGGCTTGGTTCTTCAAGAGTTGAGCTGAGGCCCTGAATATAGCCAGCTTGACGTGATAGACTGACTAGGCTGAGAATGGAGGGAGTGGGGAACTCAGGGAAAGTTTTCTTTTAAGCTCAATGGCTAGTCAAATGGCCAGGGCCATATAGGTATGTCCTCCCAAATCCAGAAGTATTAATACAAATTTAAGGGAGTGAAAAGATTACTGAGGTGGCAGACATGTGGGAAAGGCTGTGATACAGGTACCTACCTACGAAAGAGCTCTACCTGGAAAAAGCCTCAGTGGAGAGACTAAATTTCTTCCTAGGTATGACCAAATAGAGACAAGCTGAAAGAGGGTGAAAAGCATTTGTGACTTGTACTTTTAAGAAGCTGTATCTAAGTGAAAATTAATTATAACAATATATCTGGAAAAGAAGGTATGATACATCAGTTTGTTAAACAAATGAGAAAATAATATCCAACATCATAATGTTGACTAATATGTATTGATCACCGACCACAGATCCTCAGCCCACTGTCTGAGTTACTACTGATATTTCTTCCATTTCACAAATGAGGAAGCTAAGACACTGAGAAGATAAGAGACTTGTTCCACATCACTCATCACATAAGAGTTGAGGGGGACCAGAGATTACAATGCAGGGATCTGATTCCAAAGTCTGTGATCTTATCCACAGCTCTACAAACCTAACCATATCCTATATTGTTCAAGGAATCTGGGGAAAAATTAAAGGGATGTTGAAGAATAAAAGTTTCTGGCTATGTCTCTAATATGAGACTCCAGTTCTCTTAGAAGAGAAAGGTTCCTCAGTGGCTACCATATTGTGATAGAACTTCCATCATATTGTTAGGGAAACATCATTGGGATCATATACTCCCTTTGTTTTTATTCATCATTCTCCTGATGTTCTTCCCCAACATGTAGGATGTCTCACCTGGCGCTTCAGGGGAAATCCCCCTGGGCCTTAGCCTCTCACAGAATCACATCTAGTACCTGTTGGAAGTGAGTAGTGCCATTCCTTGCAGCAATGACAATGGCACAATGACATGACATTCCCGTACTCATACATGGCCTTTGAGTCTGCTGCTATAAAGCAAATTTCCCTGAGCCTAATCCTTCTCTTAAGTTATGCCTAAAATCAGAACCTACAGGCGTAAAGGGCCAGAACTTGGCCCTAGCTGATTTCATTTGACCATGAGACTCAGCCATGTCGTTGAGAAGAGATTACTGCTTCAGGTAGGAGTTGTCTCTGCATTCCTATTAGGAAGCTGGGATGATAGTCAGAATTTCTGGGGTGTTTACATGGCATCAAAAACAGTTTTGAAGGAGAAATCTGTTAGTAAATGAGAACCTAGGTTATGTGTGGGAGTGGGAAACATTGTACTTCCATTTTGCTTCTGTGATAGGAAGGATAGGGAAGTGAGGGCAGGGATGGGGAGAGAAAAATGTCTATAAGACAGATATACATTTATGAGATTTCCAAAGATTTGGTAACCACTAGAACACCCTTTAATTTCCCCTTGTTGCCTACTCTAATCATTGCCCAGCCACCAACAAAGAGCAAGGTCTGGATGTTGGGTTGTGGATAATTCAGAAAAATTTTGGTGTGGCTTAATGTCTGGGGTGATGAGTAGAGAGAGGACTGCAGAGGAAGGGGGAGGAGAAGTGGGCTTGGGTGATAACAGTGTGCCCATCCCCACCAAACTGGGTGCAAGTGTAACAATACAGATCCGGAAAAATCAATAGATATCGACTGCACTTCTGGGTGCAGGTTGGGGGAGGTGGGATCAGGTTGGAAGAAAGTGATGTTCTGGGTTGTGATGTCACCTTTGATGTGACCTTGGAACACACTCAAGACTCCTCTCTCCCAACACCCCACCTGGTCTTTATCTCCCCAGGAATTTTGCTCACTGAGGCCTTTTCCTGTCCCCAAAGCATTCATTCCCACAGGACATAAATGTCACACCTTACCCTTCTTCAGTGAATGAGTTCTTTCTTTTCCCATGTCACTCAGGGGCTAGTGCTGTGTGCTTTCTTACCATGTCTGTACGGGATGTGGCAAACGATTTGGTTTGGGGGAGATAAGAGGGGTGCTGCTGAATCATTTACCAGAACCTCTAGTATGTGACTGCAAAATTGGTGGGTCTTTCTCTTTCTTTCTGTCTCACAGTTCAGGATAGAAATAATGAAGTCTTGTGTTTGGGAAATCTAATTCACACCTAAGAATTCTTGTCTCATGTCCCCCATCTGTCCACCAGTCTTGATATGACATTTCCTAGTTGTAGGATCCCCGTTGCTGTTAAGTTTCTCTGTTTCTGACCAAGTAATAGGACACTGCACTGGAACCATATGTGAACAAAGCAGAAGATTTGGACCATTCCAGCCAGTCCTTCAAAGCCTGCACGTAAGAAATCAGGTATTGCAGAAACCTGCTGGGCTCTGAGAGCATTTTACCAATGGAAGTACAGCAGGATAACTTACTGTGATACCAATGACTATTATTCTCTCTGTCCTCTCTCCGCCTTAATTTGCCAGAACCTCCAGTATGTGATTGCAAAACTCTAAACATTTTTAATGTTCCCTTGTCTCAGGTTTCTAAGCTTGGAAAACTGTGGATGGATCTGTTACTGGGCCATGCTTAATTCACCAAGGCATTGAACACCACACTTGAGACTTTTAGGAGTCAGCTTTCTGACCCCCATTGGCATCATATGCTAAGACTTTGGCTGTGCAGCTATGAGCATCTTAAACTCCAGCACATAAATACCTACTCACAAGTGGTACCGGATAATTCTCGAGGAGATAATGGGGACCAGAATCGTGGGATGAGCACTGGCTTGTGTCCTTTGGCTTGGCCCCTCTCTCTCAGAAATATCATCTTTGCTGTGGTCTCACAGGGGCAGGGTGGTTAGGCTTTTTTCTTGACCCCATAGTGGGTATAACAGATAAGAGAAAGGAAGCCTTGTTCCGAGAATTTGCCCACTCTGGGCTCTGCTGAGTGTCCCAGAAGAGAGGGTCCCACTGGTAAATATACTCCCAGCTGACTTGTGTAGAAAAATGATGAGCTGGGGGATGGGTGAGCGTCAGAGCTGTCTTCAAATAGGCTGCCATTTGGGAGCTGCTTTTTAACACAAGTGCAGTGTGGGGAAAGTCAGGGGAGAGGGAAGGCAAAGGGCATTACTCTGTTGGGGCCCAGGGCAGGCCACCCTAAAATATCCCACAATAGCATATTAATTATTTAGAATTAAAGTTACTTGAAAAGCAAAAAGGGCTTTCTGACCCTCCTGTCTCTGAACCCCCTGAAAGCAGGAAATAAATCTCCCATGTGAAAGGTGCTCTGCCTGCATCCTTATGACCAGAGCTGGGGCATTAGGGCTGAGAAATCTGAATAAACAAACCTTGCTAATTTACTACCTGAAGCCCAACTCTGCTTAATTTCCTCACTAATTGTGTACCCCAAACCTAAGTTTCTTAGTTCTGTCAATTTTTCACAAATTTATATTTCTTTGTATAAACGATATGTATACTGCCTGTTTTGTTCACTCTCGAATATCGTTTCTTTATGGTCTCCAATGCGTACGTATTACACTGGGTTTGTCTCCTGTTAATCTGTTTTTGTGTCAATTTTACTATCAGTCCAGCCACAAGAACACAAGAAGTGAGGAAAGGGGATTTTCCCCGCCCCACACTACTACTCCACACCTTGCTATGTTCCAACGCATACATAATTCATATATGTGATCTCATTCAATTCTCCACCTTTTGCATGGGCATTATCAGTAATCACATTGTAAAATGAAACAGATCCAGAGAAATGAAGTGATGTGCCCACTGTCCCATGGTCACAGAAAGTGTGTACTCACACACAAACACACACACACACACAGAGGACGTGTGCCTGCCAAGCTGCAAACTTTCTTTTGTATCACTCTAAGAAGTGGTGGAAGTCACAGTGGGCAGATTTTAGCTGAGCAAAAGAGAGTGTTCTGACAACTAGAGTTCTCTTGGAATGTCTGCTCAGGTGGCCCAGGAGCTCTCTCTCCAGAGAATTGTTGCAGCAGAGGCTGGAAAACATCTTACTTAGGGGTACTGGGAGGTTATCTTGAGTGTGGGCATAACGTCACCTTTAAGACCCCACAGCTCTGAGCCTGTCTCTCTCAGTTGGAGGAGACCTGACGTGGAGGTTAGGAGCCCTGGGCTCCTGCTCAGGGTTGTAGCTCAGTTGCCAATTTCTGGGCCTCACTATCCTCCTCTAACGAAAGAGCATTGGGCCAAGGCAGAGGCTTTGTAAACATAGTTAACCACAGAAACCTTTCCTCAAATAGGTTACATATGTGCCAAGGTAGCTTTTTGAAATCATATATCCATACTTTTACCGCTATCTATACATACGTATGCGACACTCGTCTGCGTATTTTATATGCGATATACTCACAAATATATGTCTGTGTGCATATATATTTGTGTGTGCTTGTGTGTATAGTTGTGTTTTTGCTTATTTTGATCCCTTCATTTTCTCTCTCTGAGCATGATCTTGGAACATCTTTGTGTCAGGAGGATTTTCAGCACTCAGAAAGAAGCTGAGTGAAGTCCACTGTTCTCCCCTTATTATGAAAGTGGCCAAGATCATTAAGATATTCTGCTACAGATGAGGAAGACCGGCACATTGCTAGCTCAGGGCTAATCTTCCTCAAGCGAAAAAAAAAAAAGAAAGATATTCTGCTACAGAGGTCTTTGTGGGCAAGAAGATGTGAGAAGGCACGCCTTTTAGGGTGACGGGAAGCCAGAAGGAGATATTTTCCCCATATGAAAATGAGTCTGGTGTTGGTGTGTACATTTTGTTGGGGAGTATTTGTGTACACTTGTGACTGGACTGAACTCCAAAGCTGTACCCCAGATCAGCATTAAGACCTGGGAGGGGACAGCTGCCGGGCATGCTTGGATAGCCGGACCAGGCCCAGGGAACCCAGTGTCAACAAAGAGCCTCTTATCATATGTGTGGCCTCTGAGCTAAGAGCTGGCCAACTTTGAGAGTCACGGTGAGCTTGAATGCTAAGCATGTGGCAGTAACCATGGTGGCCTGTGGGTTGGAGGCTATTCTCCACTTTCTGGCACCATGTGAGCATCCCTGATCTGGTGTGATTTAGGAAGATAAGGAACTGTGGTATTTCTCCCACGTCAGTGTTTATACTGAACTTTATATCCATAGGGTACCCTACATGTAAACCATAAGGAAATGGCTGCCCTAGTTGTGTTTTTCCTCCCTGTACCTCTCCTTCATGCAGAGGTGGGGCTCCACTGACTACAGAACTGGAAACTTCATTTCCAATCCCATCCACTGCTGTTCTAGAGTCAAATGTGATGATGCACGTGAAAACTAGAAATCATCAGACAAATGAATGTTATTATCCTCAGACAAGATGATTTTCATTTGTGTGGATTTCCCATACAGATTCAGGCCAATCTGACCAACTTGGATAAGGAAGAGGCTTGGGGAAATTCTGATGAACGTCCTTGGGGCTGTAGGTTTCATGAGAGTATGTCTGGTGTCTGCCATGTTCACTTCAGAGCCTCTAGTGCCTGGCACATAGTGGGTGCTCAATATCTGTTTGTTGATTTATGGCAAAAGTAGTGCCATCCAGTCCTGCTGCAAAGACTCCCCCCGCTTACTCAACTGGCAGCCACAGCCCAGGTGGTTAGCAGGGGTCCTTGACCAGAAGCCAGTTACCATGGGTGACTAAGAGACAGGCTGAAAGGGGCTGAGGCTGTGAGTGAATGGCCTGTGAATAATCTCAGAGCCCATGGGGGCTGTGGGGCTGGATGTGAGGGGCTCAGCCACAAGGAGGTGTGGAAAAACATCAGCAGATCATAACCTGGCAAAGATTTGTGAGGAGGTGTTGGGCAGTGGGAGAGAGGAGGAAACAGAAAACAGGAGAGAAACATGAGCAGAGGGAACAGAGGCGAGCCTGCCCAGAGCTGGTACCTAGTGACTGTTGTTCAATAAATAAAGGAGAAATCAGTGGTTCCATCTAGAAATGGATATTTATTAAGGTCATGGCAGCCTCCACACAGGGAGGTCTGGACTCTTCCCCAGAGAAAATGGTCAGTCACAGAATATCTCATTGATCTGTCTCCAGGGCCGGAAGCTTGGGATCTTGGTGAAGAGCAGGAAGTGTTTCATTCTTCATCCAAAGGAGACAATGCCCTGGGTGGTGTTGTTATACATGAGCGGCCCTCGGAGCCTCCTGTAGGCAGAGAGAGGGAGGACTGAGCTGACCTCCATGTGGTCCTGTCCTCCCTGCCTCCCTGGGTAGGGGTGATGTTTCTGTTTAGGGGCCACGTGGGAGATGAGGGCTGGTCCTGGGGCCCAGATGTGGCCTTGAGTGTTCTCCCAGCTTGACCCTGGCCTAGGCCCTGCCCATAGAGCATCTGTGTGACAGGAACTTTGGAGGGGCTGCCTGGGCCTCTGGCATTGGAGAACACGCACTTCACCACTATGCCAGGGGGCTGGCCTCAACATCCTATACTTTTATGTAACCACTAAAATAATATAAACAATGCATAACTTCCAAAGAGTAGAAGGGGAAAAAGGAAAGGTAAAAAGTAATCCATCCAAGAAAAGGTAAGAAAGAAGAGGAAAAAAACCCATAGAATAGTTGGGACAAATAAAAAGCAGCAAGAAAGTAGATTTAAAAGCAAATGTATCAATAATTATATTAAATGTAAGCATCTTGAATGCTCCAGTTAAAATTCAAAGAATATCAGATCAGCTGAGAAAACAAAACATGAATATGTGCTCTGTGCAATAGGCAGGTCTAAAAAGTTGAAAGTAAGAGAAAGGAAATGCATATACCATTTTATAGTAATCATAGAAAACCATTAGTAGGTGTATTAATAGCAGACGAAATTGACTTTAAATCAAAAGTGTATGTATAGATAAATAGGGTCATTTCAGAACAATAAAAAGACCAATTCATCAGGAAGACAAAATGATTTTGAATTTTAATTCACCTAATTATATGGCCAGAAAATATATAAAAAATATTGAAATTTGAAAGAACCCCAAGGAGATAAATAGACCTAACATCATCTCAAAAATTAGTACAGTACATGGACAAAAAAAAATCCATAAGGCTATAGATGATTTAAACAAAACAATGAATAAACTGGATCTAATGGACGTATGTAGAACATTGCAGCCAATGTTAATATATTTTTAAAATACACACAAAATACTTGCCAAAACTCATCATATATTGGGCCATAAAGCAAATGTTGAGAAACTCTAATAATGTAAATCTTTGGAATGTTTTCTGGCCATGACATAATTAAGCTAGAAATCAATAAAATGGTCACTAGAAAAAGCCTCATAATATTAGAAAATAAGAAATACACTTTTAAATAACCCACAATCAAAATAAAATGTAAAAAGAAATAGAAAATGTCTTGACTTGAATAATAGCAATAACAGTACTTATTAAAAATTGTAGAATGCGGCTAAAGCAGGTAAAGAAATATTTATAGTCTTAAAGCTCACATATTACAAAAACACTGAAATTATTGAGCTGACCATATAACCCAGGAAGCTAGAAATTAATAAGTGAGTAAATTCAAGTGGGAGGAAGAAATTATAAGTAGCAGAAGTTAATGAAGTAGTAGGCAAACATACGACAGAGAGGTTTAATAAAGCAAATAGTAAATTATTTGAAAAGGCTGATAAAATTGACAAACCTCTGGAGAAACTAATCAGGAAAAAAAGAGAGGATGGGCAAATATTTAAGATCAGGAACTAAAAAGGGAATATTTTTACAAAGCTGCAGACTATTAAAGATAAGACAAGAATATTATTAAAAACTGTATGCTAACAAATTTGAAATTTTAGACAAAATAGACATATCGCTCCTGACACCTGCTGAAGAAGAAACTGCAAACTTAGGTAGGACTGGAGCTGTCACAGGAGTTGCAGCAGCGATCAGAGATTATCCACATGGAGAACTGACCTAGACGGCGCGCTGTTCACTTCCACCAAAATTCAAGGAAGGAAAACTTTTAATCTACAAACACCTCCAGAAAAGAGAAAAAGAAGGAACACTACCGACTCATTTTGTAAGACTGGCATAACCTTGACACGAACAACAGGATAAGAAAGGAAATGTACAGGTCAACCTCATTCGTGATTCATAGACACAAAACCCTACACAAGGTATCAACTCTCAAAACTAGTCCAACAACACAGAAAAAGGTTAACACATTACAGGCAAGTTAGGTTTACACTAAGAGTGCAGATCTCATTTAACCCTAGAAAGATCAATTAATGTAATTTACCATATGAACAGATCTAAGAGAAAATGATATCATTATCCCAATAGAGAGAAAGGCATTTGATAAATCAGCATCCACTCATGAGAACAAAGATAACAAAGATTTTATCAGACCAAAATGGAGAGAAATTTCTTTAATCTAATACATAGTATCTGTAAAACCTACAGAAACCATTTAATCAACAGCCCATCTAGTGAAATAACCGAGGTTTCCATCCTTCCCGCAAGAATGCAAGAAAGCCCTTCCCTCCAGGCCGCTCTTTCCCTTGGGGGATCCTTTCAGGGAGTCTATGGAGATTAAAGGGGGAGAATGTGAGGATTAGATCCTAGGGAGGAAGCAGGGCTGGGTAGAGAAGGGGAGGGTTTGCAGCCCTGCTGCTCTTTTCCTCCCTGCAATCCCTGGTCCCTGGGCCTGATGCTCTGACTCGGATGTCCTTCCTGTATTTGGGGCGAACCCTGCAGCATGGCGTGCTCAAAAACAGCCTTGGGGACAGTGCACATGTAGAGCTTTATTCAATGTTGTCAAGGAATGATGAGGAGGATACAACACAATGCAAAACAGAGAAGATGCGGACTGTAAGGCGTGGGATGGACGTGGAGTAATCAGGAGAAGGTAGTGAGAAATAAACTGAGTGTATAAATATTTAGTAGGTATTCGGAAGACTGTTGAAGAATCAGTGATAGAAAAGAGAAAGACTTTCAAGGAGCTTCTTTGGATCTCCAGAGAATCAGTCTTGGGGGAATCCTTTAGAACTGACTAGTTGTCAACATTTTTGCATTTTTCTCAACCTATGCAACAAAAACTCCATCCTGGGTCGGCCTGGTGGCTTAGTGGTTGGGTTCGCGTGCTCTGCTTTGGCGGCCTGGTGTTCACAGGTTCAGATCCCGGGTGTGGACGTGCTCACTGCTTATCAGGTGACACTGTGGCAGGCATCCCACAAATAAAGTAGAGGAAGGTGGGCACAGATGTTGGCCCAGGGTCGATCTTCAGCAAAAGGAGGAGGATTGGCAACAGATATTAGCCAGGGCTAATCTTACTCACCAAAAACAACAACAAAACTCCATTTCTGACTTTTTCTGTCTCTCTATAGATTATTTCATTTCTGGCATTTGATCTCATCTTCTTTGCTGTTTTTAAATTACTTTTACACGACATGATGACATGATGTGCAGCCCCCTTCTTGTATATCACCACCTTCCACCACTAAGTTTCATTTCTAGGAACATGACTTTCTAGAAGTGAAGACCAACTGTGTAACCTCAGTGTTGACTTTTTATATGAAGAATGAATTTTCATCTTCAGGAATTTCACTGAACTCCCTCCTTCCATGCGATTTCCATCCTCATTTTTCTTTCATTATATAAAATGACTGTACACCCCATTCCTGATACTCCACATCAATGTTCTCATCTGACTTCTCATTTCCAATCCAAACTCTAGCCTAACTGAGGGGAGGAGGGTATGTGATAGTCTGAGGAACCTGTGACAGGCAGACAATGGGGGGCACTGTGAGTGGGCTCCGTATGTGATAACCTTGTACCATGGCATCCAGATGGAAGGTAGACATTCCAACGTGGCCTAATCAGTCATGATATAACCTTGACACTCTTTTCATTGCCCTAAATTTAATAAAATAAAACAACCCCTTGAAAGTGTATCATAGAAAAATGTAAAATGCTTGGGGGGTGAGTTAAGTCCGAGAACTCATTTTGATTAGCGAATAACCACAAACCTGCAATTGACTACTGTCACCACTAATCACCCTTCTAGGGTTCACTGTGTCAAAAGTGGTGTTGAGTTTTCACAGTCATTGTAGCCACAGTGGAAACCTCATAAAGAGAAGACCACTATGGGCCTTAGATCAAAGACATAGAGGCGAATTCCTACAAGTTGTCAGCCTTTCCATTGTTTGAGCTGATATGGGGAAGCCAACTCATAGGACCACTGGAGAAACAGTCCCTAAGGGAAGGGGTTTATAAAATACAGGTGAAGATTGAATGTCCAAGCCTGGGCAGTTCTTTCATTCAAAAAGATCTGTTAGGTACTGTTTCCGTGTATAGAGTCTACAAAGCACTGGGAGTCAGATGGTGGCCCTGACAGATTTAGTTTCCAGTCTCTAGGAGTGAGACATACATTAGCCAAGTACACATGCATGTACAGGATTATGAATGGTGGCAAGTGCTCTGAAGGAAAAACAACGAAAAGAGAAGATGACAGGGTAACCTGCCCTTTTCTAGAGTAGGAAAGACCTTCCTGAGGAGGTCATATCTACCAGTCATGGAAACGTACAGTTGAAGATGGAAAGTGTTCTCTGATATGTTCAACTAATTTTCTGGAGGTGACCACACACAGAGGTTCTGGAGTGCCTGAGCATCATGAGAAATTTTGTCAAAAATTAATTTCTTCTAGTTTCCACGAAATATGTGGAATTCCAAGGCAATAGACAGAAATGAATAAATTGGACTATTTCAAAATTTAAATCTTCTGTGTAACTAAAGGCAACATCATAGTGCAAAAAACAACTTTGGACTGGGAGACGATATTTACAGTGATCTGTTAAAAAATTGCCATCTAGAATCTATAAAGAAGTCTTTAACATCTTTAAGGAAAACAAACAATCAAATGTAAATGTGAAAGCAGTACAACAACGATTCGCAGAAGAGCAAACTCAAATAGCTAATAAATATTTCAGAAGATGATGTGGTAGTCAGGGAAGTGGTAATAAAAACCACTATGATTTGCCATTTCACACCTAGTAGATTGACAGAAATGATGAAGCCTTACAATACTCAGTATTGTTGGGAGCATTAACTGGAACAATGCCTTTGTGAAGCAACTGAGCAATTTCCAAGACCAGTGAAGGCACACACACTCTCCAACGCAGCCATTCCACTGTAAGGAAACACCCTAACATCCCCAAGGAGATTCATGTCAAAGAATACTCATTGAAAAAATTGGAAACAACTTAAATTTCCTAAGAATAGATAAATAAATTGTGTTATTTGCATACATTGGAATGTTATGCATCCATTAAAACGAATGAACTCTACTCTCATGTATCGAAATGGATAAATCTCAAAAATATATCATTGATTTGTTTCTTCTAGAGAGGGAAACAGGATGACTAGGACTCAGAGGTCAGAGGAGTATTTTTACTTTTTTATGCCTTTGGAACTTAAATTTTGCACCAAGTCAATATATTTCTTTTTTAAAAAGTACAATTAATCTTTTTAATGTTGAATAATAAAAAGGTTGCAGAGGATTGGTATAAGATAAACCATTTTTTAATTGATGTTTTAATAGTTTTTAACATTGTGAAATTTTGGGTTGTACATTTTTGTTTGTCCATCACCATATATATGTCTCCCTTCACTCCTTGTGCCCACCCCACACCCCCATTGCCCCTGGTAACCACAATACAGTTTTCTCTGTCCATGTGTTGGTTTATATTCCACATATGAGTGAGATCATACAATGTTTGTCTTTCTCTTTCTGGCTTGCTTCACTTAACATAATACCCTCCAGGCCCATCCATGTTGTTGCAACTGGGACGATTTTGTCTTTTTTTATGGCTGAGTAGTATTCCATTGTGTATATATACCACATTTTCTTGACCCAATCGTCAGTCGAGGGACACTTAGGTTGCTTCCACTTCTTGGCTATAGTGAATAATGTTTCAATGAACATAGGGGTGCATAAGCCTCTTTGGATTGTTGACTTCAGGTTCGTTGGATAGATTCCCAGTAGTAGGATGGATGGATAACAGGGCATCTCTATTTTTAATTCTTTGAGGAATCTCCATACCTGATACACCATTTTTTTAAAGTTTGAAAACAGACAAAACGAAGAACGACCAGCTCAATTCTGCTCCCCTCACCGTTCCCACAACCCCGACTTCTCGCAGTTTAGCTCAGACAGAGTCCAGACTTCCTGTGGTTTCTACACCTGAGCCACTGCACTGGCTGCGAACCACAGCTCTTGATTTTCTTCCTTTATTTGCTTCTAACAATAAAGACAAGAGGGGAAGAAAAATACAGTGAGGGAAGGGAGACAGCAGAAGCTACACAAGCAGGGAGAGGCTGGGGCCTCTGAGTCCTCGCTCTCCTTCCGCCTCTGAGGGCAAACATCTGGTGTGCGGAGCAGCCCCTGCCCTGGGCAGCCTTCCTGGAAAGTCCCGCTCCTCTGAGCTGATCTCCTTCCCTCCTCAAGATCGTTTACTTCCTTTTGTCAGAAGATTATCACAAGGTGCTGTATGAGTTAGAACAAGGCACTTAGCTGAAATCTGTTGTAAACACTGTTATAACAAATAGATGAATCAGCTGATGTCTGCAATGTGACCCGCTCAGATCTCTAAGTCCTGGTGTGTCTGAGAACCGACCCTTCCCTTGGGCCCTCCAACTGGGGGATGAAGAGTAAGCTTGAACACTCAGTTGACAGTCTCAGATCACTAGGCTCAGTCTCTTCTCTCATTATTAAATTCTTCTTCTTGCCTCCCACTAGCTTGGAATTTTCCTTCCCATTGGAGGCTGAGTCAGTCTTCAATTTTCTTAGAGAAGCCCAAGGAGAAGAAAATACTCCTTTTCTTAATCCATTGAATTCCTATTGAATGCCCTGACCTTCTGCTGATATCTCATGATCTCTAAGGCCTGGGGCTGCTATGTCATGACCTCCCAGGTCAGAACCAGGTGAGCATTGTCTTTTGTCACCCTGGGCCTGCTCACAGTTCTGTCTGCTCATGAGCCTGCTCTTGCTTCTATCAAGGCCTATGTGCCTTCTAATTGGGTTGGTGTTTATGTTTCCTGAGACTTTCAGCCTTTCAGGTGATTTTGAACCTGACACAGAGAAGGTCTAATGTCCCGGGTGGAGGATACCCCAAACACAGCTCTTCAGGTGACCCTGAACTGTCCCTGCCCCATTTTTCTCACTCAGTTCATTTAAAAGCTTTGTCATTGTCACTCTTGAAGTTCATGGCATTTGTCATAGGGAGAATCCTAAAATGACCCTCAGTGGTCCTCACCCTTGTATAATCTCCTCCCCTCTGAGCGTTGTTGGAGTCTTGAATGTAATAGGATATTACTTCCTTGATTATGTTAGGTTATATGGCAAAAGGGAGGTGATGCAGATAGGCCCAATCTAATCACGTGAACCCTTCAAAAGTAGAGTTTTGTCCAGGTGGTTACAGAAGATGAAGTCATAGAAATACCAAGCATGAACAAGACTTGGTGTGTCATTTTTGGATTTAAGATTGAGGGTCCCATGTGGCAGGAATGAACGCAACCTCTGGAAGCTGAGACCTACTCCCTGATGATAGCCAGCAAGGAGATGGGGCCCTCAGTCCTACAACCACCAGGACCTGAGTCCTGTCAAACTCCTGAATAAGCCTGGCAGCTGATTCTCCTCCAGACCCTCCAGATAAGAGCCCAGCCTGGCTGACACCTTGACTTTGGCCTTCAGAGACCCTGGGCAGAGGACCTAGTTGAACCTGCCCAGACTTCTGATGTACAGTATTATGAGATAATAAATGGGTGTTGTTATAAGCTGCTAAATTTGTGATAATTTGTTACACAGCAAGAGAACATAAATACAGCATTAATAAGAGATATCCACTTGACAGAAAATTGACATCTTTTTAGGGTAAAGCAAGATGGAGAATAGGGGAGGAGAAAAAGAAGACAACCATCACCTCACCTGAAATGTGATTCTGAAGAAATGACATCCTTTCTTTTCTGTTTTGCATTAATGGTCTCTGCCTCATCAGAATCTTCTCTTTTTCTTTTCTTTTTCTCCATTTTCTCTCACACCTCAATTGAGATTGTGTATGTGAGATTGTGCATGGTGTGTGTGTGAAAGCGTGAAGAAGAGACGTGGGTTGATCGATTGGGAGGATTACCTTCCGGAGCAAACAAGCTCTCCCTCCTGCTTTAAGGTCCAGTCCACCTTTCTCTTCTTAGAGAAGCCCTGGGGGGATCAGCACCCCAGTGAGGTGGGAGCTGTGAACTATTGAGGGCCCCGTGCAGTAGGAATGGAATAACGACGAACAGATGATATTTATCGAGGTCCTATTCCGCATCAGATACTGTTTCGAGTGCTTTATATCAACTCATTCACTCCTATAACATCCTATGAGGTTGTAGTATTATTATTACTGATTTGCAGTTGAGAACACTGAGACACAGCCTGGTTAAGGAACTTTTCCAAGGTTGTTTTTCGGTGGTAGTGGTACCAGGATTCACACTTCAGCTGTCTGGCTGTAGAGTGTGCAAACTTAACCACTACATGGAAAATCTTCATCCAAGTCAAAGTTCCTTTGGGGAAAACTTAATGTATTGCATGTATCTTTGTGAATTACAAGCCCCCGTGAAACTTCTCTGCACCACCCACATGGATGCTGTCTTCCGGTTCCTCAGAGCTGCCCTGATCTCAGGACAAGAACAGATCTCCTGCACCTCCTCGGGGTGGTGATGAGGAGGAGCAGTCTTGAGCGATTTTCTTGTGTCAGGAGTATCCTTGAGCAGCATTCAGAGTTCAATTGGGAAAGAAAAGTCTCAGAAGGAAGGTTTATAACTCACTGGGCCCCAGGGGTGGCCAGGCCAGGAAGGAGAAACATCAGGTCAAGGAATGAAGGGGAAGGTGCTGAGGTGGTGGGTCTGAGGGTCATGGAAACTTGCCACTGCTTGGACCTACTTCCTGAGATTCTGAGGGAGGATGCTCCTGCTGCAGTCCAAGTGCGGACAGCCCACTCTGCCCAGGCAGGTAGTCCAAAGAGATCTCTGCCCCACACCCCTAACCCAATAAGAAAACCCTCCTCCTGGTTCCAGAGCAGGCTCCTCATCATTGGCTGGGGAGACACCATGAGACTATAGATGTTTAGGACACTGTGGTGAAGAATTAAAACGACAGCTGTCACCACCCAAGGACTGGGTGGGGTGGGATGGGCAGATTCTTTCCTGTCACAACCTCAGGTCTAGTTGCATGAGCCTCTTCCCTGGTGACAAAACAACCACATCACAATATCTCTTGCAGCTGAGATGGGAGCGCCGGTGGTCGGTTATTTCGAGAATGTGCCAAGCATAGGCCATCTTTTTTACCAATCTGACATGCCAAAGAAATTCAATCACATTAGAGCCAAGGCTTTTCTGCAAGGTGAACGTTTACATACCACACTCCACCTTCATTAAAAACATGAATAAATATAAAGTCCACACTGAGGAGAAGACTTTTCAAGGAAGAACAATCGAGGGCCAATGATGAGATTTCTCCCACTGGGGACCATATTCCACTCTAGTTGTGCTAGAGGCTCTGAGGAGAACCCACACGTATGGATTAAACTTCCACCACCAGCCTGATGAAATATGTGACATTTTGCGTCTGGCTTCTTTAGCTCAGCAGAATGGAACAGTGGGCTTACTGGAGAGCAAAGTTATGTGTCGTGAGAAGAGATGTGATGCTGTGGCTGGCAAATCCAGTCATCCTTTTTTCCAAATCTTTTCTGATGTTTGAATGGAAGGGATTGAGTTAATCAGTAAAGGCGCGTAATTTAATCAGTCATGCCCACATAATGGAATCTTCATAAAAACCCCAAACAAAATGGTTTAGAGAGCTTCCAGGTTGGGGAAAGCATCCATGTGCTAGAAGGGTGGTGTCCCCCAAACTCCACAGAGACAGAAGCTCCTGCACTTGGGACCCTTCCAGACCTTGCCTTTAGCTCAGCAGAATGTTGTCAAGGTTCATCCATGTTGTAGCATCAATACTTCATTCGTTTTTGTGGCTGAATAATATTCCATTGTACGGGTATATGCCATTTTGTTTATCTATTCATCAGTTGGTGAACATCTGGGTTGTTTCCACTTTTTGGGTATTGCCTATAACGCTGCTATGAAGGTTTACGTACAAGTACTTGTTTGAATGCTGTGTCCAATTTTTGGGTACATACGTATGTGTGGAATTGCTGGGTCAATTGGGAATTTTATGTTTAACTTCCTGAGCAACTGCTAAAATGTTTTCTGTAGTGGCTGCACCATTTTACATTTCCATTGTACATTATACACTCCCACAGCAATGTTGGAGGATTCTAATTTTTCCCCATCCTTGCTGACATATATTTTCTTTTTCTTTTTCTTTTTTTTCTTTTTTTTAATTCTAGCTCTCCTAGCAGGTGTGAAGTGGTATTGCACTGTGATTTTGATTTGCGTGTCCCTAATGACTAATGACGTTGAACATTTTTTCAGGTGCCTGTTTGCCATTTATCTATCTTCTTTGGAAGAATGTTCATTGAATTCCTTGGCTAATTTTTTGTAACGTCCATGACTTTTTATTGAGACATAAATTTGAAGCTCAGGCTGGAAGCCTGGTGTCTGGGACAGTCCATCTCCTGAGAGCCCGGCAGCTGCAGCAGAGGGAGCTTCCTCTTCCACACATGTTTCCTGGTCCTCTGTTTGGCTGGGAACTTACAAAGAAAATTAATGAAGCCTCTGGTGAATGTTTTATCTTGATGAAGGGCACTATAACCCACACAGCTAATCGTCGAAGTTACAAGTTTGCAGTAATCCTTGATTCCTCCCTCTCCTAACCCCCAGGTCTGCTCAGTTATCATGTGACGTTAGGAAGAGCCGAATTCATAGCTCACTTTAGGAACAATACTAAAGTTTATGGCAGTGTATTCTTGGAAATTACCTTAATCCTGGCTTCGTTTTATATTAATACCTGTATTTTCCCTTATTTCTAATTCTTCATTTTAAAAATTTACGTGGCACAAAATTTTGCAAGCTGCCTGATGTTTGCTTTTTCAAATCCAATGTAAAACTAAAAAAAGTCTTATATAGTTTAACTCCTGTATAATTCTGTAAAAATAAGACAACTTTTATTGTTTTGCTAAGTGCTCATACAATACATGCTTATTTTGGAAATTTAGAAATTGCACACAACAAACAAACAAGTAAAAAGAGTAAAATAAAAATCTATAAACTCGCCACTCACTACTGTTGATATTTTGGCATGTATTCATTCAGTCTTTATCTATCTCCCTATGTATCTATATCTATCTATCTATCTAGATCTATCTATCTATCTATCATCTATCTATCTATCTATCTATCTATCTATCTATCTATCTATCTGTCTATCATCTATATAGCTATATTATTTGCAGTTTTTTTCACTATTTTGTTAACCCATCTGCTATAGACATCCTTCTACCTACAATTTTTCCCTCATCTGTGACTGACTGTTTCCTGATGAGACCCACACTGGGCAGTATGAAACAGTGATGGTGCTGGATAAACGCACCTCTAGTTGTTGAATGGAGGACTGGAGGTGCAGAGCTAGAGAAGTCCTCTCAGGAAGCCGTATCAGGGCCTGAAGAGATGGTTCAGAAGAGTTATGGTTTCATTTCATCAGGGAAATGAAAGTGGAAGCAGCTGCACGTGTGAGGGAGCTAGATTCACACTCCGTATAGTGGAGGCTAGAGGCCAAACGAGATTATACACTTGGGCCCAGCCAACAAGGCGTCTTACTTCCTTAGAACTAGAAGAGGGACTAAAGCTATCCTTTTTATCAGAAGCTTCCAAATGGAGAATCAGCCTTGGGTCAAAGGAGAAGGGATAACACAAGGAGAGAGAGAAGGACAGGGAGACACACAGGGTCGCAGCCCAGTTCAGCTCGCGGAAGAGAGAGGTGTTGAGCACAAAACCAAAGTTTTCCCTAAAACCTCTGAGAGACACTGCGGCATGAGCAGAACTGCTTTGCTGCTGAAATGTCAAAGTCCTTTACCAAGAAGGGGAAAGAGGTGTTGACATCTCTGGGACATGTGACACAGTGGTGTTTGAGTGCTTTTAGAACTTCAAAGAAAATACAGCATCCTATTGGTCCCTATGGCCCGTTTTCATTCGTGGGACCTTAGAGAAGGCAATGGCTCAGTGGTGACACCACAGATAGTGCCCAGGTGCTGTAATGTAGCTTCGCAGCCTGTGTTAGGCTTGGCAGGGATGAGGAAGTCAGTGCCAGGGAAGAGGACAGTTGGAACTCCATGGATTGGCAAAGGACTTGTTTGTGAGCACTTGTGACACACTTCCTTTTGGGGACTTCCAGGGAATTATGTGGCAGGGGGGAAAGTGAGGACGTGAGTGAGGTACTTGGATAACCTGAAAGTTCTATGTTGGGAGCCAGCAAAATACAGGTAACTCATGGGCCAGAGCTACAGGGGCAGGGCCCACCATTGAGGTTGTGGAGTAGAAGGTGTGCCTGGGAAGGACTGCTCACCTCCATGTGGAGTGTGTGATCACGGAAGTGGTTGGGGAGAGGGCACCTGCTGAATCCCTTATCAGAAGCCCTCCACAGTGACAAGGATCTGGAGGTCATTTCTAAGAAAACTCAGTCTCTCTTCTCATTTTGAGGTGAGTGAGGGAAGCCAGTTTTCCTCTCTACCCACCTGCTCACTGCTCCCACCCTAGACAAGCCGAGGGTTGATGCTTGCCCCTGATTTTTGAATCAGCTCTAATGAAGCCCACTGAGCATGCTGCTCCACGTCAAATCAGAGTGTGAATGTGGGTAGGGGAATCTGGGGCTCAGGCCACGGCTGAGGAGGGGTGTCCCTGTAGTGTACATAAATGAAAAGGGAGCTTATGGAGTGATTGGGGTGGATGGAGGGGGACAAATACAGTGAGTAAAGCGAAGGCCTCTAGGTGTCTGGATTGGCCCTAGAAAAACCCTAAGAGAGCCCAGAACCAGATGTAGTAGCTTCCTGTGCGACATTTCACACAGCTCTACAAAGACCCACGATGCGTATCAGCCAGATCAAGATTGCCACAACTGTCTGCTTCAATTTATGAATTAATTTGGGGAAAATCGCCATCTTTAAAACATTAAGAGTTTCAAGCTGCAGCATTTAGCAATATTTTTGATTCAAGTAAGAGAAATCTGCTTTACAGTAGTGCAGACAGCAATGGTTTATGTTGCCCATATGGCAAGCGGTCACAAGGGGAGTAGTCCAGGGCTGCTGCGATGATGGCACAACATTTCTCACAAGTGTCTTTGATTTCTTCTATCTGTACATGTTGATTTTTCATCCTTCTGCTTATTGCGTCCTCGTCACAATATGGCCGAGGCTACTCCAGGCATCACATATGATTTCTATCGGAGAAAGGAAGAAGAAAGAGGGGGTGATGCCTGTGCCAGGAAAGCAAAACAAACAATAAAAAAGAAACTACCTCAGATATCTGTTTGCCTCTCGTTGGCCAGAATTTTATCAAAAATTATGCTTATCTGCAAGAAAATTGAGCAAAATACAATTCTATCCCTCTCTCCCCAAATTTTGGATTTTGTTAGCAAAAAAAGATGGTGAATAGATTTCAAATAGGTGACTTGTAGATCTGCTACACCATCCATCAACCTTGTATATCTTTTGAATTTATTTAGTCTCTTTTTATGGTCTTCATAAACATTTATTATTTTAATCTGCATGTTTTATGTATCTTTGTTAGATTTATTCCTAAGAGCCCTGTAACTTTATTGCTAGTGTGTTATCTCTTGAAAATATAAATATATTCTAATTGGCTATTGTATCAGAATTGATTTTTGCATATTGATCGTGGTGATTTTAATTAGCTGTATTAGTTTGTAGATTCTCTTGGATCATCTATTCAGAGGTGGACAGTCACATCAGTTATGAAAACTGGCTGTTTCATTTCCTTTTCCAATCCTTATAACATATACTCTCTTTTCTTGTCTTATTGATAAGTTAAGACCTCAAACACAATTTTGATTAAAAGAAATGCTGGAAAGGTAAAGTTTCCAGGATTACATCATTAAGACATTTGCTATTTTTTGTTGGTTGTAGTCTATGCTAGAGGGTGGTTTGTATCAGGACGGTGACAGTGGAGATGAAGAGAAGTGACTAGATTGCTGAAATTTTTAGGAAACAGAATCATGAGGACTTTGATTGCATTCGTGGGGTGAGGAAAAGGAAGGAACCAATTTAAAAAGGGCAACGTTTTATTTTGACGTAATTTCGTGATTACAGAAAAGATGCAAGAATAATACAAAGAATGCCTGAATATCCTTCACGAAGATTCCAAAGGTCAACATTTTACCACAGCTACTCTCCTCTTTGTCTCTGTCTCTCTCTCATTTAAAAGTAATTTGTGGATATAGTGCATTTTTACACCTCAATTCTTCAATATGTTTCCCCAGAAGCAAATAATTCTCTTTCAAAACGCAATACCAGAATTAAAATCAGAAATTAATATTATTATAATATTATTATATAATCTACAGAACTTATTCAGATTTCTCCAATTGTTCCAATAATATCCTTTATAACAACAACAACAAAAAAAATCCAAGATCGTGCATTGCATTTCATTTTGTATCTCTTTAATTTCCTTTAATCTGGAGGTCATTCCCGCCAAATGTCTCCAGTAAAATAATCAAGTTACTATTTACCTTTTGTAATCAATAAGTATTTTGTGGGCAGGTACTTTCAAACTATATCATATCCGTTACTCCTCAAATGTTCACCTACTAGCTGTGATGATTCTTGCCTAAAAGAATTATTATTAGGATGGCTGCCCAGTGGCAACTTTCTAATTCTATTATTCCTTGTACATTTATTAGTTGATTTTCTTCTATAAGAAAAAGTCTTCTCTGCTATTTATTTACACATTCATTTATTTATATCCATGTGGACTTGTGAATTCCTACTTATTTCAATAGGTTATAATCCTTTACTGTCATTTGTTTTGATGCTCAGATTGTCCCATATTTGAGGAAGGAGCCGATTTTCATGTCTAGGTGTTCGGCTTAAAACACTGATGGGCGAGGCTGCATTTAGCTGAAACCAAGGAGGAGGAGGAAAATGTTCGCATTGTTGCTGGAACTTGCAGCCTTTGATTACTTGTGAGATTTATTTTATTTACATATATTTACCTCCTTTTGTGAATTTTCTGTTCATACCCTGTGCCCGTTTTCCCTATTATTCATAAGAACCCCTTATTTTTTAAGGATATTAACACTTTGTCTGACATAAACAATACAAATTGCTTATTGAGAGGATACAATGAACTAGAAACTTTACCAACAATAACTGATTTCATCCTCACAGCAATCCTCTGATATAGTATTATCATTCTTTCGTTTTCTAGATGAGAAGGCAGGAGGGTTTAGAAATGTTGCCCCCTGGGCCAGTAACCCAGGAAAGCCAGGATTGAAATCCAAGTCTGTGTGCTACCAAAACTTGGATTCCTCTTCTTTTACCATTCTGCATGCTGGGAAAACTTCCCAATTTTTTAAGACTCTGGGGAAATCTAATGTAATCCTCAGAGTCCTCCTAAAGCTTAAACCACGAGACCAATCACTGCAGTTATATCTTAAATGCAGATTTATTGTAACTAGCATGTGAGCTTGAGATGTATGGTCACATATATGACCTGGGGGCATTCTACCCTGGTACTTCAGAGGGCATTTGGGACCCTGCAGAAGAAATGCATAAAGCAGGTAGATGCTCATAGTAGGGCTTGTTGAGCATGAAATGACAGCTAGCAGACACTTGAGGAAGCTGACACAGTGGGGGAGCGGCAGGGAAGAACATTGACTGAAACACAGCAACCTGGAAAGGCCTGAAACCCCAATCCTGGGAAGCCACCCCAGCCCCTTTTTCTGGGACATAGAAGGTTCAACAAGATGGGCTCTTCTGGACTTGAATTTCTGGAATTCTCCACTCCCCGTAATAGGCACCTCTTGGTTTCTTCATCTTTGCTTACTTTCTTCTTTTTCCTCTTTTTCTTCTTTATGTGTCCACTCTCCTCCTTTTTTTTCCCCTCTAATCTGCATTAGGCCTGCTAGGGGCTCCCTCTGGAAGAACCCTGTCTGGCCCTGTTATGGTCTGACTGAAGTGGTCAGAGGCTGGTGATCTGGGGCTACTGTCATTGATTCATGGTCCCAGGAGCCAGATCTGCAAATTAGGGGAGAGAGGAGGGAGGGAAGGCAAAGGGCCTGGGGACTCTCAACAGCCACGTTTTCCATTCCCACTGCACTGACCTTCTGCATAGCGCCATCTCGTGTCCAGACTGAGGTCTTTCATCGTCCAGTCCAGGAAGACCAGAGCAATTTTTTTTTCCACATGAGGGAGCAATCAGGGAAAATAGAGCTATTAATAGAAGACATTATTTTATTTTAAAATAATAATAATTTTACTGAGTTTCAAGAAAAATGTTCATTCTTAAAAATTAGGTTACCCAATTTATTGAATAGAAGATCAATGAGAATGTGGGAAGAGAGTTTTATTTACTGAAATACTAACGAGCATATCAGATAGAGCAACCGAGAGGATGCATCTAGTCACTTGTCCCTATGCTCACCCAGCCCTTTAGAGATCCCCAAGTCTGTGTGTGTGTGCTTTTTTTTTTTTTTTTTGTGAGGAGGACCAGCCCTGACCTAACATCCAATGCCAATCCTCCTCTTTTTTCTTTATTTTTTTGCTGAGGAAGACTGGCCCTGGGCTAACATCCGTGCCCATCTTCCTCTACTTTATATGGGACGCTGCCACAGCATGGCCCGACAAGCGGAGCGTCGGTGCGCGCCCAGGATCCGAACCGGCGAACCCCGGGCCGCCGCAGCGGAGCGCACGCACTTAACCGCTTGCGCCACCGGGCTGGCCCCTGTGTGTGTGTTTTATCTCATTTCAGCCGGAAATAGCTGGAGAGAGCTATCTGGAGCCTGGACCTTTCCTCCAACTGACGCACTCAATCTCCCCATATATGTCCAATAGACACAGCACACGTCACTGTGCAGAGCAGAACTTTCAACTCATCCTCTCCCTCCCAACCTGTTCCTCCCTCCTCTCTTCCTCTTTGGCACCATTGTCCTCTTAGCTACACAGGCCTGAAGCCTAGGAGTCATTCTCCACCCTGTCATTCCCACGTCTTACTTCCAATTCACTGGCAATTCCACCTTCAAAATATATTCTAAATATAACCACTTTTTACCACTGCTGTTTTAGTCCAAGCACCATTTTCTCTCTTCTGATGACAGCAGTAAGTGTTCTGCCTCCTCCTTCTCCCCTCCCCCACTGCCACTCCGCCATCCTCTCAAACAACCAGTGATCTTGTAAAATTCCAAACCAGATCATGTCACCCCTCTGTTCAAAGTCCTCCAATGACCTTCCATTTCATTTAGAATTAAACTCAAAAGTCCCTCTCATGGCCTTCTCTCTGACCTTATCCTCCTCCACCCTCCCCATCTCTCACTCCTTTCCAGCTACACTGTCCTCCTTGCTGTTCCTTGGGCCTTTGCCCCTGCTCTTTCCTCTTTCTGGAATGTTCTATCCCCAGATCTTTGTTCCCTCTTTTGTTTCCTCCAGGCCTCTATTCAAATGTTACCTCCTCAGATAAAACTATCCCAATCACTCATTCAAATACAGCCACCAGCACACTCTCTATCCTTTTCTTTGGTTTATTTTTATGTTTAGCACTTACCACCTGATAGGAGATGACATCTCTGCTGTGGGTGTGTTTATTGTCTGCCCTGTCCTGACGAAGATGTAAGATTCAAGGCCAAGAGACTCTGTTTTGTTCTTTGCCGAATTCTGAGCTCTAAGCACATAGTGGCTGCTCAGTGACGAATGACGAAACAAATTAACTATTAGTTTGAATTATACGAAATTGTTGACATTCTAAAAGTGCTGGCCTACAAAAAATAGCACTTCAAGTAGTTTGTCTTTATAACATAATTTTATTGCCACTTTGTTCATAGTGAAACTGAAGCTCAGTGAAGTCAAGTGACTTCCCCCCGGTGTGATATTGTGAAGATAAGAGATATATGTATTTGATCTTCCTCCCCAGTTCCTGGCTCAGTACTAAAACCCTTCAAACTTCCTGAGTGATAGGAGCATCTCTTGTTATTCATAACAAGCCCCTTCCAACCATACCTGAGTTTACATTAATGAGTTGACTGGTGTCTGGAAGCCCCTAGAGAGCTTTAGAATGGAGGATGGTTGCCAGAGGAACCAGCCATGTGATTAGAGGGTTGGAACTTTCAGTCCCACTCTGACCTCAGGGGAGGGGAGAAGGGATTGAGTTAATCACTAAAGGCCCATATTCTAACCAATCATGCCTACATAATGGAATCTCCATAAAAACCCCAAACAAAAGGGTTTAGAGAGCTTCCAGGTGGGGAAAGCATCCATGTGCTGGGAGGGTGGTGTGCCCCAAACCCCACAGAGACAGAAGCTCCTGCACTTGGGACTCTTCCAGACCTTGCCCTATGTACCTCTTCATCTGGCTGTTCATTTGTATCCTTTATAATATCCTTTGTAATAAACCAGTAATAGTAAGTAAAATGTTTCCCTGGGTTCTATTAGAGCAAATTATTGAACCTGAAGGGGGGATCGTGGGAACCCCCAATCTTTAGCCAAAGCAGACAGAAGTGTGAGTAACCTGGGGACCTACTACTTGTGATTGGCATCTGAAGTGGGAGGCAGGCAGGTGGGACTGAGCCCTTAACCTGTGGGGTCTGCACTAACTCTGGGTAATTAGTCTCAGAATGAATTAAATTCCTTCACCTAGCCGGTATCCATAGAGAAGTGGGGAATTGTTTGGTGTGGAAAACTCATCCATTTGATGTCAGAAGTGCTGTGAGTAGAGAAACAGTTTTCCTTTCCCAAGTCAAATAAAGAAAGAATGAGAGGCAGATTTGGAGCGTTTCATTTCTCTCAGCGCAACACTGACAGAGCTCCTATTGTGTTCTGGACACTGCTGGGTTTGGGGGCCTCTGGGGAGAAGGTCTTATCTCATCTCCTAGATAACCTCTCCACTTTTGTGGCTCTAGGGTCTCCCACTTGCTCCAGCTGGAATGGGCAGGGCTATCCGTGTGCTGGAGCAGTGCCACAGCTCTGCAAAAGGGCCAGTGTGGACTGCTCCCCACTGCTTCTGTGACTCTTGCACCCAGGGGACCTGCCCATGGCGGGCCTTGAACCCATTCCTTCTGGTCCCAGAAGAACTGCGCTCCCATATTGCCAGGCCTCTGTCTGTACCCATTCTCCTCTTCAATGTTGTGAAGCTGGAAAGGCCCACACAGGCCACCTTGTGTATTGCTGATCTATCCTAAGAAGGTACAGCTGGGAAACCACACTGATTCTAATACTTCTATGCTCAATAAACCATGCATGAACTGGAAGGGCATCCAGAAGTGGGAAAGGGGCAGGTGTGCGTTGCCTTGACAGCAAAGGATGATTAGAGTTAGGTGTCATGTTCAGAGATGATTAAACGTGTAAGAAAATTTTCTCCCCCAGACTTCGACCCTTCTGAGTCACAGTGGGGAGAGTGAGCCTTAGAAGGGGAGAGGGAACTGAAAAAACCACATCATCGCCTCCTCCTTTTAGTCTTTTTCCAAGCTGTCCTTGAAATTTCAGCTTCTCTCTTTAGTCATTACCCCTGTCCAATGTTTTGTTTCAGAATTAGCTGGAAAAGTTCTGTTTTTTTTCCTTTAACTAGCATTTTGCTTATTCTATGGTTTATTGAGCCCTAGGAATTTATACCCTATAAATAAATAAAAGTATTCTTATTGTGTAGCTCTATTCAGAGCATTAGTTGTAGGGGAGAAGTGGCATTTTTCTTTATTTGCTTAGAAATATGTTGTAGTCACAGTAGCTCTCCTCCTGCCTTGGATTAATGGCATAATTATTCACACTGGACAACAGATTGGAATGAGTTTGAACTTGGTATGAGTTAATACACTAAAATATGCCTCCTGTTCTCTCTCATTGCCTAATTAATTCTGAATTATGAAATTCCCTTTGAGCTAACCAAAAAGCATGGTCACCATATTCCAGTGCAATTATTCTTTCTTTGCAATAAAAATCAAGTGATTTGATAATTTTGGGCTGTTTGAAAAGAGAACGTTCATTTGAGCATCCTGGGAGAGAGAGAGCAAACATTGTAAGGGAATTTTCCAGAATTTTTATAGTGAAGAACCTGTACATGATGCGTGTATAAGGGTCCCAAAGGAGACTGAACTTTGCATGAACCAGCTTTGCCATGAGGGAAAACAAAGGGCTTAGAAGCACTACCCCAAGTCTTTCTCCCAGTCCTGTGCCTCGTTGTCTGAAATTTCCACTCTGAACGCCATGCCTTTGGATTAGGACGTTGTCTTCAGAGATTCCTAGTTAAACATGAATGAATTGCCCGTGGAGAATAGCACAATTATCCACCAGCGCAGGGCAAGGAGAACTTGACATTCCATGACCAACTCTGCTCACACCATTGCTCGCTGCCCCTTTAAGGGAGGAAGAGTCACTAATGTGAATTATTGGAATTCAGGACATTGAATGGGCTTCCATAGATAATGGATGAGGCGTTGTGACATAAGAAGCACAATCACAGCCCTTTCTTCCTTGCTCTTTCTTCCACTCTACAGGGATGCATAAGTGGATTCTAGATCTGACCACCATCCTCAGTTGGCTTTCTTCCTGAAGTTTTCTAGAGAGGTTAAGATCCCAAGAATTGGATTCAGGACTCAAAGGAGAAGCCTGAGCTGGAAGGCCTTAGTCAACCATTATTAGGACTTTGAACTGGAGTATTGGGCACTTGAACAACCATTAGTAGAGTGGTATTTTAATTATTTATTATTCCTTGTCTGTGGCTCCCTTGGCATCCTCAGTGAGCTGTGGGGAAGAGAATAGTTGTCACTGGAGAATTTAATATTTTCCTTTGGATTGCTGGTGATGATAAGATCAAACGCTATCAATATAAAAACTCCAATGTATAGATCTGGCAATATTCATCACCCATCTGAGCATCAATTAGTTTATCATATTGCCTTGAAATGATGGCCTTCTACTGGATTTTTCTCATCAACATATAAACATTCTGTATTATCTCTCATCTAGAAAAAGAAATAAAACAATTTCCTAAATCTTCAACTCACTTCAGTTACCTCTCCATGTCTCTACTTCCATTTATGGAAAATTTATGAATGTCACCTGTACTTTTTGCCTGCACATTCTCACCTCATATTCTATACACTTCTTGCCAATTTATTTTTTCTACCAATTCACTGACACTATGTCAAAATCATCAATATTCTCCATCTCACTAAATTTGATGTCATTTCTGTGACTTTTTCTTTCCTGTACCATCAGCCGTATTTGACGTTGTAGACTACGCCCTCCTTCATAACACATTTTATTTTTTTTTTAACTTGGCCTCTAGGGTAGTTCTCTACTGCTTTTCCTCTGATATCTTTGTCCTTGGCTTCTCGTCTTTTTTTCCCAGAGTCTCTTTTTCCCAGGCTCAGTCATTTCTTTATCTATACTTATTCCCTAAATGATGTCATTGAGTACTACGTCCTTAAATACACTACCTATACACTGAGGACCCCTGTATTATCAACTCTTGCTGCAATAGCAGACAAATCCAATATCTCAATGCCTTACAATAAATGTGTATTTCTTGTTAATGTTATCTGAGGGCTGTTGGTCAGCTGTGGCTCTTCTTAACTTGGCTGGACTCAGTGTGAATTCTCATTCTAGATTGAGTAGCTCTTTTCTGGACTATGTTGTTCTCACAGTGGAGGGCAGAGCAAGAGAGTACAATGCAAACCATGAAGTCATATTGAAAGCTTTTGCTCAGACATGCACACTCCCTTACAGTTCATTGGCCAAATCATATCCATTTCCAAATATGTCAGGTGGAGACATATATTCCCTCCAAAGAGTGCACAAATAACTCACATGACGGAAAATGAGTGAGGATAAATCATCTTATTAGAAGGTGAGAGTAAATAATTGAGAACAATAATTCCATCGACTATGATCCATTCTTAATCACATATATTCACTTCTCTCCCTGATACATCACATCCTCACCCGCAAAAAAAATATGGGTTGTTTTGCATTTCAAATAGTCACAGGCTGGCAGCACTTTTGCCACCATAATTCGTTCAAACACTTTTTTGTATTGTGGTTTTAATCTATTTGATTCTGGTTGGATCTATGTTCCAATAGACACAGACACTATTTTCTTCAAGATCCTATGTTCTTATTGTTGTAAGGCAGTGATGTGTTGGAGTTGTTTGCTACCTCAGCAAAGCCTTACTGATACAGAAATTTGGTAACAGAAGTGTTAAATCTTAAAATACGAGGCATTAACTAAAAACTTAAAATACAGAAGTCTGTATTTTACGTATCTCTCGCTAGACTTGATTACAGGTACTCTGAGCTTATCACGCTTCCATGGGAACATACTGTTGGTCTCTTTTCCCTGAGCCATTTGGTAATAGGAAAAAAATTACTGGGAGCCACCTTAACCCAATCAGAAGTCTTAACGTAGGTCTGATGGCAACACCCTTGGTTTGATCTTCGCCCTGAGATGCAGTATTTAAAAGGTCTTTCTATTCCAAAGGACTTTTAAGTTTTATAGGTGGGAGGTGAGAACAGTTTCATTCTCCAATCTTGAAGACACAGAATTTCTGAGCTCTGTTTTCCTTTCCATCCACTGAAACAGGCACATTCTCTCTGAGCTCATCTCTTACTCATGCTACAAGAATTCTCTCTTTCGATTTGTTTGCCCATGTACAACAAGATCGTTAGGAACGTTACCAAAGCTATCATCGCTGCACATCATGAGTCTTATTTTTCCAGCCTCATAAAAGAGTTTCATTGCTACCTTCCCCCAAAGTTAATGCCTCATACAGTAGTCCCCCCTTATCCATGGCTTCACTTTCTGTGGTTTCAGTTATCTGAGATCAACTATGCTTGAAAATATTAAATGGAAAATTCCAGAAATAAACAATTCATAAGTTTTAAATTGAATACCATTCTGAGTAGCATGATGAAATTTCATGTTGTCTTGACCTATCCCACTTGGGAGATGAAGCATCCCTTTTTCCAGCGAATTTACACTGTATATGCCACCCACCCATTAGTCACTTAGTAGCCGGCTTAGTTACCAGATTGACTGTCCCGGTATCTCAGTGTTTGTGTTCAAGTAACCCTTATTTTACTTAATAATGGCCCCAAAGCACAAGAGTAGTGGTGCTGCAATTCGGATATGCCAAAAAGTGCTTCCTTTAAGTGAAAAGGTGAAAGTTCCCAACTTAATAAGGAAAGAAAAAAAATCGTATGCTGAGGTTGCGAAGACCTATGGTAACTTTTATTGTAGTATATTGTTATAATTGTCCTATTTTGTTATTATGGTATTGTTAATCTCTTACTGTGCCTAATTTATAAATTAAATTTTATCACAGGTATGTATATACAGGAAAAAACATAGTATATATAAGGTTCAGTGCTATCTGGACTGACTTCAGGCATCCACGGGGGGGTCTTAGAACATATTCCCACAGATAAGGGGGACTTCTGTATTTTAAGTTTTCAGTTAATGCCTCATATTTTAAGTTTTTGGCCCTTCTGTTGCCAATTTCTGTATCAGTAAGACTTTGCTGAGGTAACAACTCCAATACATCACTGCCCGACAATAATAAACATTTATTTATTTCTTGATCACGTTTCATGAGGGCTATGGGGATATCTGCGGCTTAGCTCAGGTTGACTGTACTTGAGTCCATGTTTTTTCTCATTTCAGGACCCAGACTGGTGGAGCAGTCTTATCTGAGACATTGTTCTTACGGTGGAGAGCAGGAACAAGGGAAACTGAATTAAACCAGGCAATCACACCTGAAACTTCTGACTGGACAGAGCAAACTCACACCCACTCACCTCCAGTTGGCCCAAGCGTGCTCACAAGTTCAGAAGGGAGGTAGAGTCACCCCAAGAACATAAAGTCACATGACCAGGAAGAGAGCAAGTAGCTGGGATTGATAACCAGGTCTACTAAAAGTCCCAAACATGTCTTCAGCTCTGGCATCTCTCCTCTTCTGAGCACCAAACTCATGTATTGAACTGCCTACTCAACATCACCATTGAGACTTCCAGTAAGCATCTTAGATTTAATATGTCTCAAACAAAACTCTTGAGTTCTCCACCCACCCCAACCTGTTAATGTTGTCTTCTCACTAAATACCCTCATCATTCTCCCAGGCAGTCAGGCCCAAACTCACAAGTTTTCTTTGATTCCTTTTTTCCTTCATAGTCTATGCGTGAGCAAATTCTGCTGGTTCTACCTTCAGTATGTATCTCAACTTCTTATCACCACCAGCACCACCATTCTAGTCTCCTAACTGACCTCATTGCTTCTAGTCTTGCCTTCCTACAATAAATTCCTCACACAACAGACAGAGAGATCTTTGAAGAACACAAGTTATATATTATTAGTCTCCTGCCCCAAACCCCTCAATGCTCTGGTTTCTACACAGCCACAGGGGTTCACATGGCCAAATGTCAATAGTAGGCTCAGACTGACAGCAAGATCAGTCTCAGACTCTCAGACATGTGAGTAAATCAATCTATGTTTACTTATCTAAAGGATACAGGGAGGAAGATCCTACAGTCAGGCTACATGGCAAATGTATCAGCAATGTTTTCCTGGACAGGCGGTGATTGCAAGTTTTTGGACCTCTAAATGCCTCATCAGCTGGTGGACAGTTAGAGATAGCAACGTCTGAGTGAGTGGAGGTCACACCAGAGCTTTTGGAAGCTCAACTATCTCATTTCAGATCTGCCCCACTAGGCTAGAAGAGGTCTGTGTATCTGCTGGTCTGGACCATGGTGGAACCCGACCTCATCTGAACCAGGTACATTCAGGATCATTCAACATATAAGATCACCACAGGTAACAGTACACATCATGCTTTCAGGCATAAATACAGCCCTCATTTAGCACCCTCATCCTCTCCAGGCTAACACAGCCTGATCCAAGTGACTCCTGAACTCAGTGTGTGGAACTAGGGTCTGTTACCCATGTGTCCCTGCGAGTCATGCTAATTGGCCTTTAACGTAGCTCTAAGTCCTCTCCTACAGTCCACCATCATAATTTGAATAAAATAAAGTCCTTAAAATGGCCTCAAGGCCCCAGATGATCTGGCCACCATTCTACTTGTCTCTCCTGCTCTGGCCACACTGGCTTCTTACTGGTCCTAGAACACTCCACGCTTGTTTATGCTTCAGAACCTGCATGTATATTGTACCTCTGATTGGACACTCTTCTTCCAATTCCTCAGATGCCTTCTTGCATCATTTCATTTGGGTGCCTATCCAAATGTCACTCCTCAGTGAGGACTTTTGACCACCCAAGATAAAATAGCTCCTGCTCCCATTCACATCACTCTATATAGCCTTTTTATATGTTTATAATACTGAACACTCCTTGCCATTATGTCATCTGTTTATTTATTTAACCTTTGTCTCCCCCACTAGGATGTAAACTCCATGAGGGCCAGCACTCGACTGCAAAGGTCCCTACTGTCTTCTCATCAATCACAACAGTATTTAAAGCATAAAAAATGCTCAATAAATATGTGTAGAGTAAATAACTTAATGCATGAGCGAATGAATAACACACAGTTACAAAAGCTTGGACATGGATAAAGAAAATGTCTAGATGATGGTAATAATTATGATAACAACATGAACAAATATATTATTATTTTACAGATGAGAAAACTGAGGCCTAGAAAGTTGAGATATATAGACCATAGTGGGTAAGTGGTAGAGTCAAGGCTCAGCCCCGATTATGATGCCAAGGCCATAAATGTAAACCTGACGTCATGTTGCCTCCAACGTCTACTAAAGCAGTAGTCTCTGAAATGGGATGTGTGCATTCAAGGGAAGGCGAGATGAAACCGTTGGGTATGGCAGGAAAATTTTAAAATGTCTATTTCTACTCTTTGATAAACTTATATGATGTTAATTTCTGTTTTGTGAAGGTTTTATAATGTACACAATTACATAGTGTACCACTAGCTCATGTATATTTTATTATTAAATAAATATTTACATGTATAGAATGTATGCTACAGAAATGTTTGGAGGCCACTTACCTAGACACTGTCCATTTCTGGGAAGTTCTGAGCAAGATGGGGGTCTTGGGGGTCCTCAGTGGTGAGGAACACAGAAGGAGTGGAAGCAGAAGGGCAGTCAATGTTGACACATTCAGCCAGATTCTGTGGGTGGGGCTAATACAAAACGGTCAGTTTTCTCGGATGTGTGCCTGGTGAAACATCCCCACCTGCCACCACCACAGCAAATAGGGGCCTGATTTAGTTTCCAAACAGTATTGGACACACACCCAGTGGAGGTTAACGCCTTTAAGGAAGCACTTCTCCATCCAAATTCAGGAGAGGGCCAAGTTGAGAACTTCTCCCTAATTCCTCCTTTCTACCCTCAATCTTTCACTCATGTATACACACACAGGACGCACACACACACACACACACACACACACACACACACACACACTTAGAGTTTCCTGTCAGCAGGGAGGAAGACCTGGCTTGAAATGGAGAACTTGCGAGATTCAAAGGATGTAAGAAACTATCCAGTCTAATTAGGATTAGGAAACCAAGGCTCAGAGGTATGAAACATAGCTAGTTCGTGGCAGAACCAGGACAAGCTTCTCCTGATCTCATTTCCAGCTCCTGCACTTCTCTTCCTTCCATGGAAGCCATTCCACCTCACTTATGCCCTTTTCTTACAGGGCAGACCTGGAAGTCTGGCTACATTCTCACGATACCATATCCTTGGAATATCAGAACCCCTGTCACCCTCAATAAGCAGGGTCCATGTGAGTACCTTGCCCACATTCCCTTCATTTCAAGATGATGTGATCCTCAAACAGTACGCCCTGAGAAATATATCTATGAAGCACTGAATGGTTCTGTCATCTTCATTTCCAGACCTTCTTGATTAGGACTCCCAGCCCCATCCTCTAGGCAGCAGCTCGTTGCTGCCTTACAGAGCAGGAACTCAAGCAAGTACTTGAAGCTTAATTGATCTGGATGTTTGGAATCAAACTTCATTAGCTCAGATTACTTCAGTTGGCCTAATTTGTTTCTCTATGTGAGCTCTGATAAGCTTGGTTTAACATCTTCTAAACTGTGATGTTTATAATCATCAATGCCTACTCAAATTACCCCTGCAGAGTAATAGACCAGGAGAAAAATGGTTTAAAAGGTATAACTATTTTGTGTGGATATTTCTATACATACACACAGAATGTGGAGTCCAAGTCGCTATGGAAGTACATTTATTTCCATAGGACAATTCCACTTTTTTAAAATGAAACACAGCCAGAAAAAATATTTGCCGTCCTTAATATTCAAGTATAATATTCAAGTATAATTTGTTTATATGTTATGAAGTTCATAAACTTTGAAATTTATTTTCTATTTATAGGCAAGAATAAATCCATTGTTATGTTTTTCTTCTAATCTGTTAAGAGACTTTTGACTAACCTGTGTGTGTATATATGTTTACAAACACACACATTTGTGTTTGTGGACAAAATATCCACCTGAAATAAGTGCTTCTCCCTACAAATGATTATTGATCTATCCCAAGTGCAGAGAAACTTTTAGCATTGTTGAAAGTCTATTGAGTCTCTGGAAGGAACTGGTAGCAATGATTCCTTCCAAGGAGGGGCATGGAGAGGAAGACTTTCTTCTATACCCCCATTATACATGTTTAATTGTATATTATCTTTTCCAAAAATTAAAAATAAAAAACATATCGTCGGTAACAATAATCTGAAATAATTGGTTTTCCCTCAGTACTAAGGCTTGTTAGCTATGCTACATATATAGCTTATAATTTTATATAAACCAAACTACCTCAATTCCAGTGCACTATAACAGTAGCCAGGTAGATGTTTCAGAGTTGTGTGACAGTCTATCCATTGGTTGTTACTTTAACATGGAAATGGGTTGTGAGAAGGCATGGCTAACACTGAGAACATAGAGACC
This sequence comes from Diceros bicornis minor, assembly GCF_020826845.1. NCBI lineage: Eukaryota > Metazoa > Chordata > Mammalia > Perissodactyla > Rhinocerotidae > Diceros > Diceros bicornis. Next base: position 22,969,433 of record NC_080744.1, on the reverse strand, counting down.
TATTTTAACATCATCACCTTTACCTCAATAATTTTGTGTCCTTCTAGAATCTGGAACATATAGATGTTTTCATTCATTGCAAATGCTGATAGAAGCTATGGGTTCACAGTCAGATCAATAAAAAGAGTCTATCTTTAGACCGCCCAGATACGTTTCTGTATCAATAAAAATTAGCTTATTTCCCACATTTCCTCGCATTTGTTAGGTGGACCCACTTACACTAGAAAAGGACAATTCAGATGATCGAACATATATTCCAAAGCCTCAATGCCATACACACAAAAATAGCAAAGTCAGATAATCAGGCAAAATTGTCTATCTTATTTTTCAAGTTAACTAAATAACTGTATTAATTCCTGACTTCACTTATATACCAAGTACCCCAGGGCTGACCACATGGGGTACAAATGATGTTGGGTGTAATTGTGGTCACATCCATGTACATATTTGGGTTTAGCTTGCTTGAGGGCCCTCACCAATGGGATTTGAAACATCTGTCTCTCTGCCTCTTTCGAGGTTCCACCCACATCTACTATCTTAAGGAGCCTCAGAGGAGTCACACTTGTCTTAAGAATCAATCCAGGAAACAACGGAGGCTGCCCTGTGTGATGTCTGAGCTGCTTTCACTCCTCTGGACACCCTCTGTGCTTCGTTCACTTCCAAGCTTCTGTCTGGGCGCTTCCTCGGCTTAACACACATATACCACTGTGGCTGCCTGCCTGCCCTGCTCTGAGGCCCTTGCTGCTGCACCCCATTGTCAGTGGGGAGGGAAACAGCCACCCTGTTGCTTGGGTTTGACCCTCTTACCAGGGTCCCACAGCAGAGCTGTGTAAGTCCAGAGCTGCCATAATGCTTTTACTTTTTAAAAAACAGCTTTATTGACATATAATTCATATACCATATAATTTGCCCTTTTAAAGTACAAAATTCAATCTTTTGGTAATTATATTATTAAATTTTAAATAGTAAAGATATATATAACATAAACATTTTCATTTCAACAATTTTTAAGTGTACAATTCAGAGGTATCAATTACATTTGCGGCCTTGTGCAACAATCACCACTATCTTTTCCAAAATTTTTTTATCATCCCATAGAGAAACACTTAATTATTAAACAATAACTCCCTATTTCTCCCTCCCCCGGATCCTGGTAATCACTAGTCTGCTTTCTGTCTCTAGGGATTTGCCCCTTCCAGGAACCTCATATAAGTGGAATCATACAATATTTGTCCTTTTGTATCTGTCTTCTTTCATTTAGCATAATGTTTTCAAGGTTCGTCCATTTGATAGCATGTGCCAGAGCTTCATTCCTTTTTGTGGTTGAATAATATTCCATTGTATGGATAGACCACATTTTATTTATCCATTCATCTGATGATAGACATTCGGGTGGTTTCCACCTTTTGGCTATTGTGAATAACTCTGCTATAAACATTCATGTATAAGTATCTGTTTGAGTCCTTGCTTTCAATTCCTCTGGGCATATACCTAGGAGTGGAATGCTGGATCATACGGTAATTCTATGTTTAGCTCTTTTTTTTCTTTTTTTTTTGTGAGGAGGATCAGCCCTGAGCTAACATCTGCCAATCCTCCTCTTTTTGCTGAGGAAGACTGGCCCTGGGCTAACATCCATGCCCATCTTCCTCCACTTTATATGGGATGCCGCCATGGCACGGCTTGCCAAGCAGTGCATCAGTGTGCGCCCGGGATCCGAACCGGCAAACCCCAGGCCACTGCAGTGGAGCGCGCGCACTTAACTGCTCGCGCCACCGGGCCGGCCCCACTATGGTTAGCTTTTTGAGGAAACACCAAACAGTTTTCCATAGCTGCTGCAACATTGTGCGTTCCCACCAGCAATGCACAAGGGTCAATGCTTCTACTTTTACCATAAACAGCACATACCCCCTGCCAAGGCAGGCAAACACTGATAAGGCTGCTTGGAAGGGGCAACTTCAAATGACAGCCGCTAGTCCACTGGACTAGTTTGCTTCACAGGTGGATGCTCAGAGGTGCCCAGTGCCCCATGCTAATCTGACTTCTCTTCATTCCTCCAGTCCAGGCTGCTGGTCATGCCTGTTTATGCCTGACCCCCAGTTATTGATATTGCTTGAGTTCTAGTCCCAGAAACCTCTTAAGCCTTAATGCAAATCAGTCAATAAACATGAACGCTAGAAAAGGAGACCCATAGCTAGCTCTATACACAAATACCTACTTGGGTTCAGCTGGGAACACCTTTTAAAAATATTTTCACACAGCGACTGGCCTGATGGCTCTAACTGCATAGGCTAAACAATTCAGTGAGAAACAGTCAATCATTCATTCAACTAGTTACTAGATGGTTAATAGATGTGTCAGTCCAGGCGCTCCAAGAAGCAGGCACCTAGATAGGATGATGTGTGCAAGAGATTTACAGGGGAGGCACCTGTGAGGAAGGTGGGAGGGGAGCCAGGGGAGGCTGGGAAAGTCATCTGTCTGAGATGCAGGTCTGACCCCAATGAAGGAGGGAGGAAAAGAAGGTTGGGTGGAAGCATCCAAGACCATTGTGCAGTCTAAGGAAGTTCAGCAAGGCTGTCAGCTGTCCTCAAGTCTAAGTATACCATCAAAGGAATCTGCATCTTCCAGGACCAGGCCTGCCTCAGTCTCCCTGTTATGCTCTGTCTTTGGCTGGGAGGTATAGCCACAGCAGAACACAGTGATGGATTTCAGAGCAGCAGCCGGGGCTGTAGCTGGAGCTCTGAGAGGCACAATACCACCGAAATGATCAAGTGGGTGTATGCATGGTGGCATTTAGAATGGTTCTTAGGAGATGCGTGAGAAAGAAATTCTACTAGGAGGGTCTTTTGCCATTTCCTGTTAGAGGTCCTCCCTCCAGGACATTCATGCTGCAGTGTATTTATTTATCACAGTTGGCTGAGCAACTCCCCATCTTCTAAATTGCCTGGGGTCGGGGGGGGGGGGGGGGGGGCAGCTGTGTGTGAACCTTCTTGATTAGGATGGGGACTGTTAACTACACCAATTTTAATAGAGAATCCCTCCACACGGAGTCCGCTGAGTGCCTATGGCATTGAGGGTGCTTTGAGAACTCTAGAATCACTCCATTCTGACTAAGTCCCTTACTCAAAGGCTCCAGGGGCAGGGTCAGAACTGGAGACCAGGCCCCCTGACTCCGCATCCAGAGTGCCATTCAGTATATTTGGATGATGTTTCATTTCCCCCTTCAGTTCTCATTGTGTAGGGTGGTTTGCACCCCTGACGCCTTCACCTCGGCTTGTGATTTCACCCCAGGACCTGTGGGTCCTAAGAGGAGTGCCGGCCGCATGTGGCGGAAGGACTCTGTCCACCCCATCTCACCTTGTCTCGGCACCTCACTTCACTCTGTTTCCTCCTGGTTGAAATCCTCCCCCAGTTCCCCTTTTGCCCCCAACGTCTTTCCTCAGTTCTAACCATGAACCTTATTGCATTATGCTCTCCTCCTCTGACCTAGAGCCCCACTGGGCCGGTCAACCAGTAGCTGTCACCATGGTGGCACAGCCTGGGGCCTGCCCATCCTTGAGCTAAGCGACCCCATCCAGGAAGGTGGGGGCCTGCGGCTTGGCCGTGCATCGAGGAGAGAATCACGGAGCAGGCTTCTGGGTTCAATGGCCCTCAGGTGCCTTCCAATCCTCAGGATCCATACCCCTCTAGAACTCTATTCATAGCAGGAATATGCATTTCCAGGGGGCCCTGAACTAAATTAGAGAAAACGCACCGACTGCGTACGGGGCAGGGAGCAGTGTGATTAATGAGGCGCCTGTATCGCGCGTGGCGGTGTATTTCACCGCGCCTGCGGTCGCACTGTATTAGCATTCAGCTGTCTCAGAGCTTTAAATAGTGCCTGTTCCCCTGAAGGAAAACACCAAGGTCCCTTCGTTTGCTAAAGGCTAATATTTTTACCGAGGGGATAAAGTGCTAGACTGCGAGTCCCCGGACCTGGGGAGACTGTTTGCGGAGGACAAGGAGAGCCAGGGGAGATCCTCATCCCAGCTTTCTCTGCATCCTCCTGGGAAGGAGTCTTGTGCTTCCTGTGCTGTGTCTCTTTGGTGAGAATGGGGGTGGGGCGGTCTCGGCTCTCCTGGGAAAACTTCGTCATATATAATACAATGGGATATCCCGCTCTGCCTCACCCTTACTCTTGTTAAAAAAAAAAAAAAAAAAAAAAAAAAAAAAAAATCAGGTCACTGAGAATTTTGGGTTAAGCAAGATAAGGCTTAAAAGTGGCAAATGTAGACAGCAATGACAGGGCTCCCCGTTTGCAGAGCCTCACACAAGCTGAAAAGCCTCTTCACACAATTTATTTAATCTTAAATCCATCTTGAGCAGTTGGCAGGGCAAATGCTGTTATCCCCTTTCATATGAAAAGCATTCATTCTTTCTGCAAACTAGCATTTGGTACTTACTAAGGTTTTCTGTTTTCTTCCTAATATTTATTGAGTGCTTACTATATGCCAGGCATGGGCTATTTGGCATCTAATCTAATGCCCAAAGTGAGCCTGTGAAATAGATGCTAGTATTCACCCTATTTGGCAGACGAAGAAATGGAAGCACAGAAAAGTGATGGGATTTACCCAGGACGTTAGTCATCAGCAGAGCTCAGCTCTGAGTTGTGCAGTCTGACTCCAGAACCCAGGCCCTGGACTGTCCTGACAAGCAGTCTATTAAACATGTGAGCAAATAGTTATTTGGTTACAGCTGAGAAACGCTCTGAAGGAAAAGTACAACGTGACATGAGAATATAAAACAGGGGCCCTAACTTAGTCTGGCGAGTGAGGAAAAGCTTGCCAAGGGAAGTAACACTTAAATGGAGACCTGAGGGGTAGTAGGAGAGAGACGCAAGATGGGGATGGGGCGAGGGTGGGAAAGCAGGCCAGACAAAGATAACAGCACAGCAAAGGCTTAGGAGAGGGAAGGATGCTGGCACTCAGAAGGACCTGAAAGAGCTGATTTCTTTGCTGAGTAAGGAGCCTGGGCAGCAGAGAGAGATAATGTGGAAGACCTAGGCAGAGATGGGAATTCGTAGTCTGTGTGAAGGACTTGACTTGGGTCTAAGAGCACTGGGAATCACTGAATGCAAGATTGAGCTTATCAAGGCTCACCGTGGCTGCTGTGAAGAGAGAGGACTAGAGGGGGGCAAAGGCAGAAGTGGGGATTGTGGTTAGACTGTTACAGTCCTGCCACTGAAGGAATGGAGATGGAGAGAAATGGGCGGGTCAGCGACCTCTAGGGGGTAAAGTCTATGGTGACACATACTCAAGGAGTCTCAGTGAATGCCGGCAAGAAGGACAGACTGTAATGAAACATTTATCTGTAGCATTCCTTTCCCAATGAGTCCAGTCCTAAATTTGTTCATTTTTCGTTTGAGAACGATTATGACAAGAATGAAAGGTGGAATGTGTTCAGATATTACCCATGTAGATCCTCCTTTCTCCTGCCATCATTTCTTCAAAAGGAAGGAAACAAATTCTTCCACACTTGCAGAAGCCTTACAAATATTCCTTCTGAGGGCTCAGGGGACCCTGTAGGTGTTTGGAGGACACAGCAAAAAGCGAAGAAGCTTTCTAACTGTGTGTCAATGTGTGCGTGTTTCTACGTGTGTGTGTGTTTGAAGCCAGTTTGCAAAATCAGACTACAGAACTCCTGAGGGAAGCCCGAGGCAGTGTTTCTAGGATGCCGCAACAGCCCATATGAAAGGAAAAATTCAATTGTTTACCTGAACTTAGAGAATGTGCTTGAAAAACATTACCTGAATTTACTAGATGCTTTGCCATTAGGTAGATATAACCTGGTCTAAATTTTGTCCTGACTTGGTACCCATAGATTGCTCTGATCTCCAGCTATTATTATGTCTTGGCTAATGATAAAGTGGATCATTATTTTAATTTTCCAGTAACCCCACATTTGAGGTTGTTTTGAGCATTTTCTTCTAACTGGTAAAAGATCATTGGTTGTGGGTCCTAGAACTATCCTTCCTCTAGTCTTCCTCTTCTTATGGTAGAAATAATGGCTATAGAATAAGGCTGAAATAGCACTCCTGCTATGAGATGCCACCATATTCAAAAGAAGTCCTCCGAAGTGTGAGGCCTTTGATTCTGCAAAGTAACTACGTATTTGATAAACCAGAAAGGTTGGCAAGCCATTTGACTTAAAAGCAAGAACAAATGGGGTCCAGCCCCGTGGCTTAATGGTTAAGTTCATGAGCTCCGCTTCAGATGGCCCAGGGTTCACACGCCCGGATCCCAGGCATGGATCTATGCACCGCTTATCAAGCCGTGCTATGGCAGGCGTCCGACATATAACGTAGAGGGCATGGATGTTAGCCCAGAGCCAATCTTCCTCAGCAAAAAGAGGAGGATCGCCAACAGACGTTAGCTCAGGGCTAATCTTCCTCAAAAAAAAAATGGGTGTCAAGGTCTTTGTCAATCTATTGCCTCTTGAATCTTACTGTCTTCATATCTGAGAACAACTGACCCAGGAGACAACTGGAGGTGGCCTTGACCTCACTGCATTATACAGTTAGATAGAGCCCCATGAGGCCCAAAGACGAGCCAGCAGTGCGCACCCCACAGAGCCCGCCAGGCGCCTTGAAAACACTTTATGGAAAGAATCCTTCATTATGAAATTTCTCCAAGAAATTTGATCTGCTTAATTCCTTAATAAATCACCCCGTACTTTCTCATGAACAGTGTGGACAATATTTACTTGATTTGAATAAATGACTAGAACATGCATAAGGAAGCTCCTCTTTAAGGGACATCAATTGATTAATGACTTGGGGAAGAATCACTTTACGGTTCTTTGCCGCATTATTAGTCATTTTGTAATAATGACTCTTTGTCACTTTAAAATGCAATTTTCTTTATGGAAACTCAGTTATAGTCACATGTGTTTGGAAAGTGAGCTAGTGAGTATGTGACTATACTTACTCTGTGACCGTTGGGTGACTTTGGCTTTGCAGGAAAAATTTACAAAGCTTTTTGACAGCATCCCCTTGAAGACCGATGTCTAGTGATATGCAGAATCGTTGAGCTGGGTGAATCCTTAGATCTTTTCCCGCCCAAGCCCCTGAGGTTACAGAGGTGACAGGGCTGCCCACCCTAAGTCAGCATGAGTTTCTCGGCTGCCTCTGCTGTGCCTTGTACTATGCTAGGTGCTGGAGGAACACATGGATTTGATCTCAAGTTTATCCTCCAGTTGGGGAGATAAAGCTGGCACCTATAAACATTTAAAGATAGCATATAGCAATATATCAAGCATGAGCAAGGGTGGCCCAGACTAATGTAACAGGCTACCTACTACAGCCATGCTCCACCCACATCAGGGTCATTCCGTAGGCCAGGTTGGAAAATGGAGCGAACATTGAGGCAGAGCAGAGGGGTGACAGCACTGTCCTGTGTACAACATGAAGCTGGACCACATGCAGCTTCACTCTGTGTCACACTGGGCAAAACTGTCAGGAGGATCAGAGAGCAGAGAACCAAGCTTAGAAGCGCTGTGACGGCAAGATCAGAAAAGCCTGAATTCCTTCCCACGGGGGTTGTCTTCCTCCTCACTCTGGTGATGTCTTTCCAAACAGGAGATAAGCATAGCGCAGTAGCTAAGGGTGCACGTTTGAGCGCCACATGGACTTGGAGAGGAGTCCCAACCCGGCCACTTTGTTGTTGTGTGACTTTGAGTGAATTATCTCACTTAAGTTTCAGTTCCTTATCCGTAAAATGAGAATAATAATTAAAGACTGCCTCATATAATTTTGTGAGGATCAACTGAGACAATGCATGAAAGTAGAGCACACAGCACAGTGTCTGACATAGAGCTATGCTTATTACGAAGATCTATTATTAATACGCCCAAATCAACTATGCTGTTAGCACAGTTGCTGTGAGCAATGAGAGGGCGAGAGAGAGACTGGCTGTGCTTGCAAGTTTCCTTATGTTCTGGCTATTTTAGCCATCAAGGAGATGTCTGGATTCTGGAATCCAATGGGTTGTACAATGAATAGCCCTTTAAATGTCCAAAAACAAGAAGTGACGTGAAGGTGGAAACATAAAGAACAGCTCATTTTGTAAGTGGTCCTGTCAGTTAGTAGGTGTTGATCAGTCAGTCTCTTTTTTCTAGGCACGAAGGAAGACTCCATTTCCCATACTCCCTCGCAGGTAGGTTCAGACCATGTGAGAGCATTCTGGTCAGTAAGCTGTGGGAAGAAGTGATGTACACCACCTCCAGGTTGAACACAAAACCGCCTGTATGGTTCCCCACTCTCTCCACTCTTTCTTCTCCTTCCATGGTCGCATGTTCCAGATGGTATAACCACTCAATAGAAAGAATATATGTCCCCCAGTCACTGCTTTCAGTAGAGCCAAGGAGGGGAATGGCCCAGACTTTATGGAGCATTGCATGAGCAAGACATAAATTTTAATTGTGGTAAGCCTCTGAGATTTGGGGATTATTATAGAAACTAGCATTAATTACATTTACTTGCAAACTGGCTAACTGGAATTGTTCAAAAGCAAAGAATATAAAGATAACAAAAACGTTCATATCCAAATCATTAAAAAACTATGTTTAATAACAACCAATTTTATTAATAAAATATACAAGCCATATTTAACTTAAGCAAAAAATTGTTATATTGTTGGATTGAGTTTCCTTTTGAATTCTCTGTTATCCAAAAAGTATTTTTTAAAAAAAATAATGCTCTGGAAGGGGGCATTCTGACTCAGGACTGAGAGATAGCGCATGTTCAGTTGTGGCCAGAGAATGTTCTTCATCATATACTGCTGAGTGTAAAAAAATCATGTTTCCAAAGATTAGAGATTGATCTCATTGAAAAAAATTACCATGTCAGCAGTGATGTCTCTCATGGTTGTGGGGTTATGATAGTCAAGTAATTCTCTTCCATATGCTTTATTACATTTTCTAAATCTTCAACAATAAGCATGTATAATTTGTAAACAAAAAGATAATAGAAAACCATTTTAAAAGTATTCTTTAAAATTTATTTTATTCTTTTAAGCTCTTCAGTCTTTTACAGATCAATAACCTCTGAAATTAGTAAAAAATAAAAAAAAAAAAACAACGAAACAGGTTATTCACATAAATAGATTTTGATAGTAAAAAACTTGAAAGACAGAGATTTGTGCTTTCAGGCTCTAGCAAGCTAACCCACGCTATTATTTGTAAGTTGGGGGAAGGACATGCACAAATGAGCTAGTGGTACTGAGGCAATTTCCAAGAGAAAGGATCTTAAACTGAATTTGCAGAAAGACCAGAAACTTGGCTGGAAATAGCTATGTTTGCTTTGGAGAAAACCAAGAAGAAAATGTTCACACTAAGAAAGACTCTCTAGGGCCATATCTTTAAGAACTTTCTAGTGGGTCTAAGTCTTTTGAAGGGTCTCCTCACTGTGCCTGTCCACCATCCCGCCTCCTCCCCGGATCCTTGTAAGTTCTACACACGTGCCCCTTCATTGTATGCTGTGGCAGTGGGGCGGGTGCCCCTCCATCTTCCTTAGGTTGTAGTGAAAGTAAGATGGGAGCTGGGACGACGTTAGATCCTTTATACGACACTCCTCAATACTTCATCTTTCTGAATTCAGTTTTAGGAGCCCTTGCAATATTGCCCAACTTGATTATGGAAATCATAGAAATAGGATTAGAAAGCATGAGCTTGGAGTCAGAAGAAATTGATTCTCTCACCTGCTTTTGTTGTGACTTTGGTCAAGTTATTTAATCTTTCTTTTAAAAAGAAGATGAAAAGACAAATTTCTCAACCAGTCATTTGTCTATATGAAATAAGACATATGTAAGTGTTTTCTTTCAAATGGAGATGCGTGATTTATATTAACTTGGCATTTAGGCCAAACTAAAACTGTAAAGTTTGGAAACCTACAGTCCACTTGATTTTCTTAATGAATAAAGCTGACAGGTCCTTAGAGATCTTCTCATTCAACACTCTCCTCCTCTTCCACCTCCAATTCCAGTGTTAGAGGTAAGGGACATGAGGGCTGGAGATGTAGTGGGAATGTGCTCTCTCAGCCTCACAGCTGGTTCATTTCAGAGCCAGGCTCTGTGTCCTTTCTGTGGTGACTTGTCCCCTCCATGTGACTAAGTCTTGGTGGGAGAATGAAGACTTCTTCTCCACTGCTGCCTTGTCTTAGAGCCCACAAAGATTCATCGCTGCCCAGCCAGGCCCCAGCACCACGTGTGCCCGCAGTAGGTGCAGATGGTGGGAGGTGGGTAGTCAGAGCAACCTAGAGAGATGGACTTTTCTACGGTGGACCTGACTCAGAGCAGTGACACTAGTTCCTTCTCCTTAATAGTGTGACTCTCTAGATTTGGCTTGGGTTTGGCTTTTTCCTACCTCATTTTTATCCAGCTGAGGCCAGGTCTCCGCAGAGCCACCTGAGAAAGTGTCTGAACATCAGCGCACAGTTGCAAAACCATCACTGAGCATTGCTAAGGGCCAGGTGCTGTGTTAGGCTTGTTGACCCCTCTGTGCTTTCTCAGGTTATCTTTATAATACCACTGCGTGTCGTTTAAATTTGAGAAAACTCAAGCTCCGTTGCTCTCTAGATGTTCCTTCTTAGATTAAACTCAGGATGCCAGTCAGTCCTGTCGAGAGATCAGAGATTAGGGCTGTTTCCCGCACTGACATCATTTGCTATTTAAATGACAGGCAAACCTCTAAGTACCCTGCACATTGCAGTTCCCTCTGTGGTTTAGGACCCGAGCCAACACAGGCATAGCAAAGGAGCAGGTCTGCATGTACCATGCACAAAACACAAGCTTTATTTTCTCTCACTTCAGGATGGGAGGGGAAGAGCAGAATAATTCTGGGAAGTTACTTTCTCTATTGACATCTGCATATAATGTGGCTTTCCTCATGATGTGTGGCTGCAGGTGCAACGTGTGATGCCATTGGTGTGAGTTTATATTCCCCATAAGCCAGAATGTGTCTCTTGCTGGCCTGATACTGACCCCAAATCCTCATGCAGTTCCTTCTTTTGCCATAGATATTGAAAAAAGAATGCTGTTAAAATGAGTTCACCTCCAAAACCATCTTAACATTCAGCTAACTATCACATTCCTGAAAGAACTCAGAATACATTTCCTAGATTATTTATTTGCAATAAACCACGGTCAATCATCTAGTGACATTCTTCATATTTTTGCTTACTTTTCACCTATTTGTGCCTGCCAATGAACATTCGAACTTCCTCTTCTGTAATGACACGGAATTTTTTAAAGTAGATACTGAGTAAATATTTTTAATGGAGTTAAGTAGCGACCTTTGTGGCTATCCATTTACTTCTTAACTGGGATTAGATTTAGGAGTGGTTAGAACTGGTGCTGAAGACCATTATATCTTCCCCTCAAACACACTTCCCAGTGTTGTGTACATGAGAAAGCTGCACCAGTTGTGAGTTGCCTGGAATAACTCAGCTCTTGGTGAGAGCACTGGGACGTGACTTTTCAGTTCAAGGCTCTTTCCATTACGAAGAGCTGCCTCAGTCACCTAATGGAGTTGGGAGGAAGTGGGATATACAATAAGTAAGTTCCGTAAAGGAGAAACCAGGAAATGTCAGGAGAGCAAAGCAGAATCTGGGGCTATGTGGAATTCCAGAGTAAGGGCAATAAAAAGCAGGAGAGCCATGGGACTGGATCTGCAGGAAGGGAGGGGCGTCTTCATCTAGCTTCACTCTTGCCACGGTCCATGTTGATTATGGCAGGTAGCATGTTCCAAAGACAACTGAAACAGTATCAGTGTCCCATAAGCTCTTCTACAGCATGACTTTATTATCCTCCCATCAAAAGGTGGTGTCTAATTCCCTTCTCTTGAATCTAGACTGGCCCGTGACTTTCTGGTAACGAATAGAATGTGGCTTAAGTGACATGTGTGACTTCCAAGGCTAAGTGCAAAAAGGCGTGTGGCTTTTGTCTGATTCTCTTGGAATATTCACTGGTGGAGCAGCCAGCCACCACATAAGAAGTACAACTACTCTGATACTGCCATGCTGGAGAGGCTGCAAGTGGGACTCCAGCAGACAGTCCCAACTGAGCCCAGCCTTCCAGCCATCCCTGCCAAGGTGCCAGACATGCGAGTGGCCCCATCTCGGAGCCTCCAAGCCATTCCATCTGTCAGCTGAACACCCCTAAGTAGCCTCAATGGATGCCTGAGGAAGCAGAAGAATTGCCCAGTCAAACCTGACCAAATTCCTGATCTACATAACCTGCAAGATGCTGTAAAATGGTTGTGGTCTTAGGCCACGATGTTTTGGGGCAGCTTGTTACACAGCAGCAGAAAGTGGAACACCAGCTTCTCCTACATTTGTAAACATACCACTTGTGTCTTCCTCAGTGAGTCTCACTTGCTTTGCTCTGGGCTCATAAGTGAAGAGTTACATGCCCGAGTTTTCACAGGCTTGGACTCTGGGAGTCTTGTGGGTGTCAGTGAGCCCCCACAAGGCCAGTGAGCTTCTGTTTGCAGGTGGATGTTGAATGGTGTTGTATCATGAGTCATGGCATAACTGAAAGGAAAAGCCATTTTCAATTCAGAGTACAAATAGGAATTGATTCTAATCTGAAAAGGGGAATTAAAAATACCACACACACTACCACAGTGCAAAGAAGAAAGCTGATCATGGAAGAGAGTATGAGTGCCAAAGAGCATAGACCAAGAAGGCTCAGCCCAGAGAGAAAGACTTGCACTATCTCACAGCCATTAATTAATCAGCAGCATATTTTATGAGGTCTACTGAAATAGTCTTTCTGTCCAAAATTCTTTCTTGATACACAAAGGTCCACAACTCCTGTATTTGTGCTGAGGTTCTGAAAGTTAGGGCTGGGGATGGGAATGGCATGGGTTTATATGGTACCTTGTATTTCCACAGATAGCTGCAACAATACCTCCCATCCCACATGCAACTCTCCTGTCAAGAAGGGGCATCTATTTCCCCTCCCTTTGAATCTGTGCTGACCTTATGACTCCCTTGACAGATAAAATGTAGTGGAAGACATGTTCTGGGACTTCTACACCCAGGCATTAAGGAGGCCCGGCAGCTTCCACTTTTGCTCTCTGGAGGAAACCAGCTCCCACGAAGAAGTCTAACTATCCTAAGATGGCCTTACGTGAGAAGCTCAACCTTGCCCCTGGAAAGGCCACAGGGAGGAGAACTCAAGGCCCCAGCTGACAGTCCTACCTGAGTCCCAGCTGCCAGCCAACACCAACTCGCCAACTATGGGAGTAAGGCCATCCAACTCCAGTCAAGCCAGCCCAGCTAGCAGCACATGGAACAGAGGCAAGCTACGCCTGTGAGAGCTGCTCATATTGTGGAATCATGAACAAATAAATGATATTGTTGTCTTAGGCCATGAAAATGGTAGGGAAAAGGCATAAAGCTGGCCTGTGGCTTGAGGATGTGGAATCATGGGAGCCTCAAAGCAATTTCCAGGGCAAGGGCTTGGGAACACAGGGACAGGCCACAGCATCGGATTCAAAAGGGGTGGCAGAGAGACATAAAACAGTCCCAAATGGAGATCTGCATCAGAAGTTAGACAAAGTGGAAGAACAGGGGACAGGGCCCAGGAGAGGATGCCCACCTGAGACAATGGTAAAGGAAGCAAGTTTGGGGTTGTTTAAAGTGTCAGAACAAGAAGAAATTTTAAGGCTTTTTTTTTTTTTGATCCTTTCATAGAAATTTTTAAAAAAAACACAACTAAAACAAGTACAAAAGCAAATATTTCTGAAATAGCTGTGATTTTAATAGACCCCTGAAGCAAGTTACATTCCTAGCCCCAGTGGTGGGGCTAGAGTAGTCTGAGGTGCAACAAAGAAAGGTCATACACTGCCAAGCTTGACCAGTGTGGGATGTGGTTCCCAGGAAGTCTTGATGACAGAGGCAGAACAGATGACCAGGACACACTGTAGTGACTTGCTGTTTATGCAGTAAATTGTTTGTGGGTCTAATTTCTTGCAGGAGTCCAGATATTCCTACCCATTCGTTTTGTTATCTTCATAAAGTTTTGAATTAAAAACCCCTCTAGGTACTATTATATAAATAGATATTCAGGAGGGACCCTACTAATGTGAAGTTTCTAATACTCAAAATTTGTAAAAAGCCAGGTGAGTATCATCTCTTCCAGAATTTGATCTTCGTTGTGTTTATTTCCATCTGTGTGTACTAGGTGGTACATTAGCATAGAGTAATTGATGCACCATAACCTTAAAGAAGTTGGAGTTATTATTCTACCCACCTCTTGCTTCAGTCACACAGTTACCACTGTTTAAATCTTATCTATTTGCATTGCTATATTCATTAAGAATGTTCTACATTTCTAGCGTCTCAGCAAAAGCTATGCTGAGGATAATGTTCTCCCTATTCCTTAACAGAGCTGAGGCTAAGCTAAATTGTGGAATGTTCCAATGGTGTTTCCTATTTCTGCCCCCCCTCTTTATAATGTGCTGCCCCTTTCCCCAGGGGAGACAGGAACATCACATTTCCTGATAACAAATGCCAGTCCTCCTGTGCCCACCGAAGCTGCCCACCCTCACGTCCTTCACGGTCCAGACCCAACCCTTCCCCAAGAACATGTACTCACCCTATGATGAAATATTATGTGACATATAAATTTTTTGGATAATTTTTATTTACATGGTGAAATGCTCACAATATCATTTACTTTTAAAAGGATACAAAACCATACAAGATCCACAGTATTAAAAAATGTAATAGAGGTGGAAATTGCATTCTTTTAAGAATTGATAGTCATCTTCCTCTTAGAGGGGAAACTATCCTTGCTTTAGAAAATTACTTGATAGAAGCGCTGGAGTCGGAAGGGGAGGCCTGAAGGTAGGAAAGCTAGCTGCTAGGAGCCTGAGCAAAAGCAGGAAGTATTGATTAGGGAAAGAGGGCAAGGGAGGCATTTCCAGGTGAGGACAGCAGGGCGAGTGGTGGCTGGTCAGAATTCTGGGGCAGAGGGACTGGACAAAGGACACTGCAAGGCAAGCCTGGCTGATGTCCTATTTGAAGCTGCTCCCTGCAATGTATACTTCTCCTCCCCAGTCTTAGCTTGCCACAGGCATAAATGTTCTCCGCAACTGGGGTTGTGTGTGTGTGTACACACACCTATACATGAGTGTGTGCGTTGGGGTGGGGGTAAACCTGGTAAAGAGCAGAGACAGCATTTGTGGAGGTAGAATCTGGAACTAAGAACTGACTATGAGAAAGTAAACTTCTCATCAATCTGCAGAAATGTAGGGGAGGGCTTTGGACTTCTACAAGGCGTGGAATGGGTTTGCATCATTTTATCTAGACCTCAAGATCTATAATCATATAGCTGGAGAGAATAATCAAATGTTAAGAAGAGTTATCTCATGGTGAGGATAATTTTCTTCTTTAGAGTTTTCTCTATTATCTATATTTTCTACAATGAGCATTTATTATTTTTAAAATCAGAAAAGTTATTTTTAAAAATATACTCTTCTGAGCCTCCCTGGTTTTAACCACCAAGTTAGGAACGATTTAACAAATCCACCTTGTTGGGTCCAGGGCAGTCCACCCCAAAATATCCCATAATGGCATATTGATTATTTTGAGCTGAAGTGACTTGAGAAGCAGCTGATGCAAAAAAAAAAAAAAAAAAAAAAAAAAACGACAGGGGCCGGCCCGGTGGCGCAAGCGGTTAAGTGGGCGCCCCGCTGCTGCGGCCCAGGGTTTGCAGGTTCGGATCCTGGGCGCGCATCTCATATAAAGTAGAGGAAGATGGGCATGGATGTTAGCCCAGGGCCAGTCTTCCTCAGCAAAAAAGAGGAGGCTTGGCAGATGTTGGCTAAGGGCCGATCTTCCCCCCCCCCCAAAAAAAGACATTTTTGACCCTCCTGTCTCTGTTCCCGCTGAAAACTGGAAATAAATCTCCCATGTGAAGGTGCTCTCCCTGCATCCTTATCCCCAGAGCTGGGGAATTCAGGGCCGAGAAGCCTATATGAACACACCTTGTTAATTTACTACCTCAAGCCTAGACTCTGCTTAAATTCCTCACTAATTACATACCTCAAACCTATGTTTCTTTGTCCTGTCATTCCTCACAAGTTTATTTTTCTTTGTATAAATGATATATATATTGCCTGCTTTGTTCACTCTCTGAGCATCATTTCTTTATGATCTCCAATACATACATATTTGATTGGGTTTTCTCCTGTTCATCTGATCTTATGTCAATTTTATTATTAGTCCAGCTATAAGAACACAAGAAGGGTAGAAGGAGGAATTTACCCCTCCTGGACAATCTCATAGTGAGTGTCAATAACTAGTAATGAATGAGACAACATGTGCGGGAAGATGTGCATTTTAGCGGAGGACACCTGGAGACCTTAATTCTATAAGACAAAGGAATATAATTTCAAGAAGAAGACAACAATGACTCAGACCAAGTAGCTCCATATTCTCCCTACCTGAGGACTAATCTTTCCCTTTAGCTAAAAATGTGGGTAAGCCCAGGAATTTGAAGGAGAATTAATTTCATGCACAATATTTAAGAAAAGGAGAAGAGCTGTCCAAGGCATACAGACACCTACCTGTGGAAATTCTGGTTGCTTAGGAGAATGGGCACTAATATTTCCTAGTGAGTCTATCATGAACTGTTTTGTCTTGGATTTTTTTTTTAGACATTAGGAGCATTTCTCTTCTTTGCCCTCCAATGTGGCTAAAACCTCAAATAGCTTGAGGCCCAGGATGTGTGGATGTACATTTCATGAGGGCAGGGACCATATTTATCTTCCCCAGCTGCATCCCTAGGACAGAGGACAAAGCCTGAGATATGGAAAAGGATGTAATAACGACTAAGCATTATGACTATTATTAAGCGTTTACAATGTGACAGCTCTTGTTCTAAATACTTTTTTTTTTTTTACTTTTGTTTTTTGTGGTGAAAACATTTAAGTTCTACTCTCTTAGAACCCTCCCAGTAAATGGAAGGGAGGAATGAAGAAATAAGAAGAGGGAAGCAGAGAAGGAAGGGAAGAAGGAGTTCCTGTTGGAGTTTGGTCAGTTCTCTGAAGTAATTTTCTTCTCCCTTTGATGAGAGGATAGGGTAGAGGTCAATAACTCCTTCAGAATCCACTTAGGGAGCCCTCCACAATGAACGACAAAGACGTTTGGGTTCCTCTGTCACGTGAATAAGGAATTGGACCGCTGGTACCCTCATTCCACCCTCACACATAGATGGATCATTTGGGGTCGGCCTTGCATTTGGCTTATTTTGGAAGCACATCAGGTAGGAGGCTGGGTGGCTGAACCGGTTCCCGAAGAGGCTGCTCCCGTTCCGCAACACAGGAGGGCAGTATTTCAACAGGCCTGAGATTTCCAACGCACCATAAAGCGTGCTTCCATTATCTTCAGCAAAAAGCCTGTTGGACTGATCATTTCAGCTCAAGAATTTTAGAGTCCAAGAGAGGATGCATTTTAATGACTCCAGGGAACGGATCAAATTAAACACATTATCCCGGATTTTCTTCCCTCGCCTTCTCTCACCCGCCTCCTCCTCAGCGTCTGTCTGCGGGCGTGGGTCTCAGCCCAGTGCCCTGCCTCCTCTCCTCTGCGAACCACAGCCCTTGCTAAAGATCAAGGGCCAGAAAGGGCCTCAGCAGCTTGTCTTGGCGCAGATCCTCCAAAGTCACCTTCCAGCAGGATAAACTCAGGAACCGCTGGAAGTTGCGTGCCCAACCAGCACGTCTGCAGCTGGATGGGGAAAACAAACCCGGACCCCACAGCTGGCGCATCCTACCTGGGCTGCACACTGTTCTAGCTTTATAGACATTATTTCTAATCTTCCTAACAGTCTTGCAAGAAAAATAGTATTGCCATGTGGCAGATGAGGAAACAAATACAGACAGGTTAAAAAACGTGCCCAAGGTCAGGAAACATGCGTGTGGAGCTGGGACTCACACCAGGATGTCTGGTCCAAAAGCCTGAAATATACGTGGCATCTCCATAAAGCTAAGCCCCTACTTCTCTTATCCGTGTAAGTGTCAGCTGACACTTGGCCGGAACATGAAGTAGAGACGCTAAATGATTTCCCTAGTGGGGGGCAGAGGGGCAGGCTGCTTCTTTAGGTACCTTGAGTGTAAACTTTAAGTTCTATTCATCCTCTATCCTGTGCAGCTCTGGGAATAACCTGGCATTTAATGGATGCTCAATGCTGCATAGATTGAATTAATTGCATTTAATTATATTCTGTGGCCCTTCGGGTTATTCGACTGATTTACTCATGATTTTTAAAAAAGTTTGTTTCTGTCTCATCTTTATGTAGGAGTTGTTTCTGCCCAGCTGCTGGTTAAAACACTCTCAGAAGTCCACGAGTAAATGTAATTGCTTTCTTGGCTTTATTCTCACTGATAAGATATAGAAGTCATTTTTTTTTAAAGGCGGAACCAACTAATCAATCAAAACAAACAGCTGTAATCTGATTTTAGAGCAATCTGCATGATAAAAGTTGGCCAAGGAGAAATAATTTCCTCTCACAGTGGGATAACATGCAAATGAAATTTAAACTCCAGGCTCCCTCACCTCATAGAAAGTTAGAGAAGTGCCAGCAGAATGTGTTTACGACTGGAAAAGCCAATGGTGTTCTATTTTCTCTTGGGTTATTCTCAATCTCGTTTTCATAGTGGACAGAATAGCTCTAAACATTTCTAAATATTTCACTCCATATGGCCCAAATCCCAAACTTAAAATATCTTCCAACTGCCCACGGAGAAGGTTTTGCAAAGAAAAATAAAAAATCAAGTTTATTGGAAAATCTACCCAGAAAAGTTTCCCCATGGGTAAAATATGGGCTGCCTGCCCTGCAATGTAGTTGAATCTATTCAGGAAAAGGCTGGACAGTTATCTGTTGGCCAACTTATGGAAGGGATCACATTTGGTGGAAAGTTGGACCAGAGGACCCCTGGGGAAGGTTCTACCAACTCTGAAATTCTTGTAAATGAAGCACATGAATGGTGATTGCCTTTCATCTTAATAAAGTCCACCATGTTGTCTTGCGAAGAGCCAGGACCAGTGACCTAACCCTCCGGCACTGTGTCAGAGGGCGCTGCAGCCTTCCCCAGACCCGCTTTTCAAATCCTGCAAACCAGGACAGGCCATAGGCTATGCATGCTACCTCAAAGAAAAACGAGAGAAATCACAGTCGTTAAAAATGGATCACATTGAGAGGCATGGGTCAGGAAACGGTAGCTGGCCCTAAAACGAGAAAGCTCTACAGCTCTCCTCGCTATCTTGTAAACCAGCTGCTACATGACAGATGCTACTTTATCAGCACAAATCCTATAATTCTTTCTTTCAGCTCTGAGTCCAATCTCTATCCCCCTAGCAGGGGAACAGTCATGCTGATGCTCTGATGTGCTGATGTACTCCCCCGAGGCCCGCAGAACACTGCAAGTTTGTGGTAGCTTCCGGATGAGTGGAGCAGCTGGGCCCCACATGGAGCAGCACTGAACATTTCATCCATCGTCATCTTTTCCCTCACCTGTTCAACAAATATTTCTTGAGTGTCTACTATGTGCCAGGCACTGCTGTAGGTGCTCGGGATATACCAGTGAACAAGGACGACAAGATTCCTGCTCTCATACAGCTTCTATTCTGGTGGGGGAGAGAGACAGTGAAATAACAAGTAAATAAGAAAATAATAGTAATAATTGCTAAGAAGGAAATAAAACACGGAGGTGGAAAAGAGAGGTCTCAGGTAACTTCTTTAGAATGGCCGGTGAGGGAGGCCTCTCGGGAGTGCGACTTGAATGATGAGAAGCAGCCAGCTACACATAAAACTGGACAAGAACATTCCAGGCAGAGGGAACAGCAGGTTCAAAGGCCGTAAGGTGGAAACCTCAGTGTGCTTGAGAAACAGAAAGAAGACCAGGGGGCTGGTGTGTCCTGAATGAGGAAGATTGTGGTATGAGATGAGGCCAGAAGAAGAGGCCGCTGAGCCGTAACCAGAGAGTGATTGAATCTGATTGCACAGTGGACTGTGTAGACGAGCCCCGATCGTTTGGACAAAGGGCATTTCAGCACAGCCACTGCTGCTGAACATGCTGCTTGATTTGGACCTTATTCAAGGTACCAGTTTGGAACCAGCCATAATCATAATTTGCAGGAATGGCCCAAATTCCCTCAGAATGATCTCTCCCATGTGAGCCTTGAATCTGAAAAGTCAGCTTGGAAAAAAACACTGTTTGTCCTTCATCAGCTTTGAAAACCCCATTATGCATCCATTTTCTCTGGAGTTGTAAGGGCGAGGCCAATATTTCAAAATCTCCCAAGCACCAGTCATTTTTCCCATTATATCTCTGAAACACGTATGTGGGTTTTCCTCAGAGTCACATCAAACCAGCACTCTCTGATGATCTGAACCATTTTAAAAACATCACGTTATTACAGCCAACTAAAGAACAGCCTAGAAGGGGAACGATATTCATGGTGAGATTTTAGTACCCGCGACAGCCCCAAGCTCTGCCACACACAGCGCCACCTCCCCAGGATACATGTATTCTCCCCTAACTTTTCTATATTACCTTTACATCCTATTTATAAAGGTAGGTGGAAAATTCTTATTTTGGAAAATAGCTTTGAATGAGAAACAATCAAAAGGCATCTAAAGGGAGTCCACTGGGACTTGGTGCTTTGGGAGAAGGGTGTCCAGATACCAGTGGCTAGCTCACCCACATGTGGAGCACTGTCAGGCCCAGATTACTGCTGACGTTCCTCTCCCATATTCCACTGTGGCAGTTTCATTTTAAAAATTAGTGTCCTCCCTGCTTTGGCCTCTGCCCTGTGTCCCAATCTTGCTCCGAGCTGGCTGCCAACCAATGCTGTCAAGTACCCCCAGGTGATGGTTCAGGAACCTGGAGTTGAATCCCAGCCTTGCTTCTAATGAGCCGTGTGCCTTGGACATGCAGCTTAACCTCTCCCAGCCGGAGGGTCTGCGTTTGTAAACCTCCTGACTTACTTAGCTACAGCGCTGTCATTTGACTAGACTTGGTTGGCTAATGGTTTTCCTTGTGTGGGACGACTCTAATGAAATGAGTGTTTAGAAGGACTGTGAGACCCCTTTGGTGCAGTGTGGGCAGTCTGTGTACTGATCCTGAATCCTAAAATGTTTCTCTCTGGGCTCTTGGTACTTTCCTCTATGTCTGGATCCTTCTCTCAGTTAGTCAGAACATCCAGATGGAAAGAGAAAGAAATTGTTAATATTCATTTTTGTTTTTTTTGTCTGACTTCCAAACTAGGATCTTAAGAATCAAAAAGGAAGACCCTGAATGCAGCAGAACACAGTACATGCCATCATAAAGATTAATAGGAGATGGAGGGAGAGGTTGACAGTCATGCCCTCCTCCCCAGGAAAGAAGATGAGGCTCATCTGGGATGGGAGGGAGAAAGCAGAGGTGATCCTGGACGCAACTGTGGAGGGAACCAGAGGCTACATAGAACAAGAACTGACTGGGGTGGGGACCCGTGAATGAGACAGTCACTACACAGAGAGGCAGAGCAGGACACAGCCTGCTGCCCTGCTCACTGCCTGAGGCTCATCCAGCAGAGGGACAGCCTCTGGGACCCCAGACGTCACCAAGCCTCCACCCAAACTGTCCTGAGTCAGACATCTCCACCCTTGTCACTGTTCCAGGATACTAGGAAGCTCTTTCCTCATGAAATAGAGCAAGGGACCTTGACTCACAGAGTGAGTCGTGTAGAAAAAAAAAATACTGAGACCAGTGTGGGCTGGACACTGGGGGAAAAGGCCTTATTACCCATTCTATGTGACCAGTTAGGATGATTGGCATTGGCTCAGGAGGGTGATTAAGTTTGAGGGAGTCCAGTATATAGTATCCTTTTCCCAATATTTGGAGCTCAATCCAAATCAAACTGATTGATTGGAAGTCAATCAATCAATTGGAAATCTCAAAACTTTGAGAGACAGACAAGCAGTTGGATTTGAGGAGCCCAAAACATGAGGCTCTGATGGAGTGGCATGAGTCACATGGGTTTTATTTTTGCTTTGGGGGTTTGCAGGGCTTTGGTGGACCACATGGGGTGCACCACATGGCTGGTTTTTACAGTCATGAGATTGTCTCTTGATGGGTGTGGCCGGGCTGGCAGCTTTAGGCCTCCGATTTTAGTAAGCATAGTGCACTGGGATTTTGACCTAGCAGTGAATGGCAACTTTATCCACAGGCAAGAGGCTGTTTCTGTGCAGGCAGGGCAGCAAGGGCCAGCCTTCCAAACACGCAAGCGCGGCATTGGCCTCAGTAAACACAGGGAGCTGAGGCAAGGTTTTGATTAGAGGGAAAAGGAGAATGTTTTCATAGGTCAGCTTTTGGGAGTAAGGAATGCAAAAATTTTTTTGTTGCTTGGCTGCAAATCATCAGTCCAAGACTTTACAAAGCAAAAGAAGCTACATTTCATGTGTCCTAAAAATTGTTTACGTGTGAGGTTCTAGCTTTAAAAATGATGTGCCAGGCATAAACAGGCAGGGCGAGATCAGCCACACAGCTTGTGGTCCGCTTTTATACTATTTTGAAAACACAACAAAGACTATTACCAGGGATAAAGAGGGATGTTATAAGATGATAAATTTGTCAATTCACCAAGAGGATATAACTATCCTAAATGGGTATGAACCTAATAACAGAGATTCAAAACCCATGAAGCAAAAACTTAGAGAACTAAAAGAGGAGGCAAATCGACAATTACAGTTGAAGATTTCAACACGCTTCTCTCAGTAATTGATAGAAAAAGTAGACAGAAAATGAGAAAAGACATAAAATCTTGAACATTATCAGTCAAGTTGACCTAATTGACATTTATAAGAATACTTCACTCCCAAACAGCAGAATACATATTCTTTTCAAAACAATAGAACACATATTTTCAAACGTGAAATATTCATCAAAATTGTGAGTCCTAAAATCAGTCTCGATAAATTTAAAAGGCTCAAATTCATACAAAAGAATTAAATTAGCACACACATGGAATTAATTAGAAACCAACAGGAGAAATATATCGAGAAAATTCCAAGTTAAAAACATATTTTAAAAATAACATATGAGTTAAAGAAGGCCTCACAAAAAATTGTTTTTGAACTGAATGAAATTGAAAACACAACATATCAAAATTTTTGAGATGTACCTAAAGCAGTGTTTAGAGAGAAATTTATAGCATTAAATATTTTTAACATAAAAGAACTATCTCAAATAAAAAAATCTAAACTTGCACCTTAAGAAACCAGATAAAGAGAGCAAATTAAATCTAAAGCAAAAGGAAGAAAGGAAATAATAGATAACATTGGAAATCAGTAATATAGGAAATGGACAAACAACAAAGAAAACTAATGAAATCAAAAGCTGATTGTAGTAGGCTGAGTAATGGTCCCTGAAGATGTCCATGTCCTAATAATCTCTGGGACTTGGGAATATGCTACTTTACACAATAAGAGTGACTTTGCAGGTGTACTTACTTAAGGATCTTGAGCTGGAGAGATTATCCTGGATTATCCCGGTGGGCCCAGTGTAATCATAAGCATCCTTATTCAAGAGGACAGGAGGATCAGAGTTAGAGATGTGATGATAGAAGCAAGAAGTTGGAAGATGAAGGAAGGGCTAAAGAATGCAGGTGGCCTCTAGAACAACAAGAAAATAGATGTTCCCCTTGGAACCTCCAGAAGGAATCAGCCCTGCCAACACCTTGATTTCAGTGTGAGACTGATTTTGGACTTCTGACTTCCAGAACTATAAGGTAATAAATTTGTGTTGTTTTAAGCCACTAAGTTTGTGATCATTTATTACAGCAGCAGCAGGAAACTAATACAATAATCCTTTGAAAGATCAATAAAATATATAAACCTCTAGTCAGACTTTCTAGGAAAACAAGAGAGAAAATACAAATCACCAATAGCAGGAATAAAAGAGGGGATCACTCCAGATTGTCCAGACGTTAAAAGGATAGTAAAAGAAAATTATGAACAACATCTGTCAGTAAATTCTACAGCTTAAATGAAATGGACAATTTCCTCAAAAAATACAAATTACCATATTTCAGTAAAGAAGAAATAGATAACCTAAAAAGATAGATAGATAACCTATATATATTAAAGGAATTGAATTAATAATTGGAAAGCTTACAACAAAAACAATAATAAGAAAATTCCAAGCCCAGATGGCTTCACTGTGAATTATCCCAAACATTTAAAGAAGAAATAATATCAATTCTATAGAAATTCTTCTATAAAATAGAAGGTAATATTTCCTAGCTCGAGTTATCATGCCTTGTTTTATACCCTGATGCCCAAGTCAGACAAAAACATTACAGAAAAGGAAAACTACAGACTAATATTCCTCATGAACATAGACGTAAAATTTTTCAACACAATTTTAGCAAATTGAATCCAACAATATATAAAAAGGAAAATATATAATGACCAAGTGGGGTTTATCCAGAAATGCAAGTTTGATTCAACATTAGAAGTCAATTAATATAACTCACCATATGATGAAAAAAGACTCTGTCATAGATGCAGATAAACAACTGGAAACTGAAATTTTAAAATATCATTTAAAATAGCATTGAAAAATATGAAAGTAAGGTAAGCTTAACAAAATATGTGAGAGACCTGTATACTGAAAACTGCAAAATACTGCTAAGAAAAAATTTTAAGGACCTAATTAATACAGAGATATGCCATGTTCATAGAATGGAAGACTCAATATTCTTTCCCTACAAATTGATCTATAGGTCCCAAGCAATCCCAGTACAAATTCCTGCAGGGATTTTGTAGAAATTGACAAGGTGATGATAATGTTAAGGCCTAGAAGAGACAAAACAATTTTGAAAAAGAAGAATAAGGTTGGAGGACCCACCATAATTTTACAACTTTCTATAAAGCTACATGTAATAATGACAGTGGGGTATTAGCATAAGAACAGACATATATATTAGGGACCACCATAGAGAGTTCAGAAAGAGACCCACGCATAAATGAACAATTGATTTTTGACAAAAGTACCAGGATAATTCAATGGAGAAGGGATAGTTTTTTAAACAAATGGTGCTAGAACAAATTTTATGGGGAAAAGAATACTTTGACTGCTATCTCACACCACATACAGAAATTAACTTGAAATGAATCAGACCTAAATGTAAGAGCTAAACTACAAAATTTCTAGGAAAAAAAAAACGAAAAAGTTTTGTGACCTTTGGGTAGGCAAAAATTCCTTAGATAGGAACTTGAACATCAAAATTAAAAAGTCTACTCTTTAAATGACATTGTTAAGAAAATGCAAAGGCAAACCACAGCCTGGGAGAAAATATTTACAAAGCATATATTCTGCAAAAGTATTTGTTTTCAGAATATATGAAGAACTCTTAACAATTCAATAACAAGAAGAGACGATCTGATTTTTAAAAGACAGGCAAAAGATTTAAACAGACACTTCACAGAAGAAGATAGATGCTTGGGAAATAAGCACATGAAAAGATGCTCAATATCATTAGTCATTAGGAAAATACAAATTAAAACCAAAAAGAGATAATAAAACATATCCACTAGGGTGGCTAATATTAAAAAGTCTGTTGAAATCAAATGATGGGAGATTGTGGAGCAACTAGAACCCTCATACTTTGCTAGTGGTAATGCAAAAGGATACCAGCCTCTTTAGCAAACAATTTGGCAGTTTCTTGAATAGTTAAGTATATGCTTATAATATGGCCCAGCAATCCCACTGCTAGGTGTTTATCCAAGAGAATTAAAAAATATGTTCATAGAAAGACTTGTATGTGTATATTCATAACAGTGCTATTCAAAATTGCTCCAAACTGGAAACTACCCAAATGTCCATTAACTGGTAATTGGACAAATAAATTTTGGTATATCTATACCATGGAATATTACTCAGGGATAAAATTGAACTGCTACTGATACATACAACAACATAGATGAATCTCAAAATCATATGATACGTGAATGAAGCCAGATCTATAAGCCTACATACTGTATAATTCATTCACATAAAACTCTAGAAGAGGTAAAAATATAGTGACAGAGAACAGATCAGTGAATCTTGTGGGCTGCGGTTCGGGGGATGGTATTGACTTCAAAGAGACACAAGGGAATTTTGAGGGATGATAGAAATGTTCTATATCTTGATCGTCATGGTGGTTACATGGTTGTACACATTTGTCAAGACTCATCAAACTGTATACTTAACAATGGTGAATTTGATTGTAAATTATAACTCAATAAAGCTGATTCACTAAAATTTGCTGAATTTTTCTGAAAAGTAGAGAATGGAGGCAATAGTGCATTTAAATCCTATTCCACCTCTGCAGAGCAAGACGTAGCTCACAGAAAGGCTACTCAGAGCCCGAACCATTCAAAGGCTGAGGAAACACGGATCTTGAGGAGGACATGGCAGAAGTCTTGTTTCTCACTGGGCCCCAGGGCACAGGCTTTGGAAGCAGCAGCAGTTTCCCTTCAGGAATCTGCTGAGAGGGATTTTCCAACCGAAACTAATGTGAGATGAGGGAGAAAGCTTCCTTAGGAGGCAGGCTTCCTGGGTCTGAGTAATTCCAGAACAAGAAACAGTGACAACCACCACTGTGGCAGAGGACTGACAATACCTCTCCACAAGAGACAGTGGAGACTAAGTCAGGAGGGAGAACCCACATTCACTTCAGCAATGGGATGCCAGAAACACAGGGCTCCAGTGCAAAGGGGAGTTAAGATGTTTTCTATATGCTGCATTGGAAATAGAGGCACCATAAAATAAGACCCAGTGCCTGGGACTGCCACCATGACAGATTTCTAAACTTTGTTAGAAGGGAGCCGTGTCTCCAATTCCACCCTCTAATTGCTGAGACAGCATGCATTTATGGCCATCCCATCCTCTCCCTCTAACATGGTGAAATATGGTGCCATAAAGGTCACATTCTTCTAACAAAGACATAGAATGACTAGCCTCATGGCAAAGCTGCAATCAAGGATTCTGTCCCATTTCTGTCTATTTGTCCCCTCTCAGATATCACTCTGTTACGGTGTTTGGCAATCATAAGTAGATGGTTCTGGGAAGATAATTTTGCCTAGGATATCTCCTAACTGCTAAGGATTGATGTGCTTTCTAAACCAAGTGAGTGTGGGACTGGTGCTTTGATAATCTTTAGTGTTCTCTTTGATCTCCTCAAAAGCGAGGCACAAATGAGTACAGGTGAAGTTTTAAGATCCTAAGAGAATACACCTATTCTGGTGGAAGAGAATTCATCTACAGCTGCTAAAACAACCATAATTCTACCTAAATGTGGGATATTCCTCTAGCTGGACTCAGGAAAACAAGAAATTATGGAGGATGGAATTAGGGACTTATTTCTTTTGGCCTTTAATGCAAAGGCAAGATAATTTGATTTTAGACTTTAATATTCAGGGAATTTAATTTTGGGGTTGTAATTTCAACCTGGGAAATTCATGATGGGAGAAGGTTTATACTCAAATTTGGAATACTTTGGTTATTGACATTTTATTGGAATATCTTAATGTTGTCATTTAATTTCACTGAGAAATCTCTGATGAGCTCTTTTGGACAACGTGACTAGACCTGATTCATAGCTAGGATGGGAAACAGAATAGGGAGTGCTTGAGTCCAGTGTGGCTTTTCAGTTTTTATTTATTTATTTATTTATTTATTATTTTTTTGTGAGGGAGATCAGCCCTGAGCTAACATCCATGCCAATCCTCTTCTTTTTGCTGAAGAAGGTTGGCCCTGGGCTAACATCTGTGCCTATCTTCCTCCACTTTATATGGAATGCCGCCACAGCGTGGCCTGACAAGTTGTGCACCACTGCACGCCCGGGATCCGACCCCAGGCTGCCAGCAGTGGAGCACGCACACTTAACCACTACGCCATGGGGCCAGCCCCTTCAGTTTTTAAATTTATGTCATGACCCATTACACAGAGTTCTTGGGACAAAAATCATCATTGTGAGTGAACAGTCCCACCAAAGAATTGTGGTCAATATTGAGGGAGAAGCTTCGTGGAGTGGGAGCGGCACTATTCTGATAGACTGCTGATTCTGCCCCCTAGATGGAGTGCCACACTCCTGCTAGATCACAGAATTAGAGGCTAAACCCCACAGAGAATGATGTAAAGAAACATTCCTTTCTCTTCCTGATTCCTTGCTTGTCACGGCTGAGAACTATTGCATCAGGGCGGTGATTCAGCATCACCTGAGAACTTGCTAGAAATGCAGATTCTCAGACTTCACTCAGACCTTCACTCAATCCTAACCTACTGTTGTGGCACATTTGCCGTCTTTGAATGAGGCTAATTAGGGTATTCTGAACCCTACTAAACACCCAGCTCTGTGAAGGTGCTTGGGCATATGGATGAGGAATGGGAAGCTCTGCTGTGTGGATGCTGTCAGAGCGTTCCTAAACAGCTCCACTCTCATGAAATCATTTGTTGAAAAGGAGACAAGGAGAGGAATATTTACATTCTAGGTCGGGGGCTCTCCATCAGAAATTAGTCAAGAACACGAAGCAACAAAGACTCAAATTAGTTCGTTGTGTTGTCTATTAGGCCCAGATGTGCTTTCAAAAGTAATGGCTCATGTCAACTTTTGGATTCTCTATGGAATATATATCGGATATATATGGAATATTCTACTATCCATTCATGATCACAGATAATCAAGAGTCAGCCAAACTTGTTAGAGATGTAAAATGGAAGACATTTCCAAAATCGGATAGAGGCAAGCAGCTAGAAAACTTCTTCAACCTAATTTTCAAGTTTTATGATTGCAAACATGTACATTTCCCCTCCTATGACAATATCTGTGATTAACTAGGCAATCTCTCTTCTTTTTATAGCCTCTGGGTCTCTAAGATTAAATTAGTTACATGTCAATAAATTCTACATTTTTATTATTTCAACAAAACTGTGCCACTTCCTAAGATTAATTGTTGAAGTTCAGATGAGGCCACAGCCTCAGGGAGGAAGATGAAACATGATGGTGGTTAAGTGTAGGCTTTTGCCTTGCAATGACTCTTTTCCCAGTGGATTGGTTCCCTAACTTTTTTCTAAAGTGAAGATTTGGTCAGAATCAGGCATCGTAGTTATTAACATGAAGAACCTAGAAATAGAACTAATCTAGCACAATTGCCCACCAGGATTCTGTGCAATACGGTCCAGCACTGAGGCCCACCATCAGGGTAGATTAAATTACATAAGAATGCTGAATGTGATTGCAAGATCAATCGAGGAAGAAAATTCATCCGCCTAGAAAGAAAATCAGATCAGAATTTTACTACATATAAACTAAGGACAGTTTATCCCTAGTTTATAAGTATGTTATGCTGATTGTGCTCCAAAACGTCATTTATTATCAGTTGTTTAGAACTTAAAAAGCTTGCAAGTCATCTTATCTACATAGATTAGGCCCCCTGTCTAGTCCACAGAGTCATTTAATCCATAATTTGACCACACATTTACAAGGAAATATTATACATTTGCAATAAAAAGTAGTGTTATTATTGTAGCACTAGTAATTCAACCAAACAAAAGAAATAATGAACACCCAATAGCTATTGTTTATTTTGGATGTTTTAGAGGATAAAGGGATAGAGGGATAATTTTGATAAAATTCTGAACTGGATTTCTATGCACTTTCAAGTCTTCTAGAATTTGATGACAGTGATACCTTCAGGGTAACAGTTTAAGGGAATTTTAAGTAATTGCTTCCCTTTTTTCAAGATAAAGTGCCCTTTAAGAGGGAAATAAAATGTTTCCCTAAGGTAACCAGGCCAGAGTTGAAAGAGAGGAGGAATGGGATTAACGTGTGTGTGCGTGTGTGTGTGTGTGTGTGTGTGTGTGTGTGTGTCTTGATTTGACAAATAGAGTCGTTTGGATAAAATGAACTGAGTCTGAAAGCAGGAAAGTCTAAAAGAAAGTGAGGAGAGTGGTTTGGGTAGTCCCTTTGAGGCAATTCACAGAAGAAGATATGGATGAATATGAGAGAAAAGAAGAGATTGAAAGAGACAAAAAAAGAGATGAAGAGAAGAGATTGAATGAGATAGATACATAATTTCTTAAATCGCCCCTAGATGGTGTTTGCCCAGAACTGTATCACTTCTTGATTTAGGTGACAATTCAAGTATCCTCCAGGAGGCCCAGCGGTAGGTGCTTTGCAAATGGCCTTTTGTACATATAGGAGCTCATAAAGTGGATGTTCATCACTAGAAGGATATGAGCAAATTGACTGGCATATCAGCTAGACCAGCTAAGTTTGGCCATGCCAGTTCTTTGTACCCTTGGGTATTATTTGGAGGCAAATTAGAAGCTTCTAGATCCTTATGGTGCATTGGAGCCACTTCTGAATCTTGGCCTGGATTGATGTCCCCCTCTTTGCATGGTCTCAGCCACCACCTTGGTGGTGGGGTGATTAAAGCACTAAGGCGAAGCACTCCTGCCTTTTTACAAAACGCTCATGAATTTTCCAGTGTACCGGTTGGCTGCTGATAGTGGCAGCTTCCTTCGACCTCCTACCAAATAATGCTCTTGGACGCGGTTGCTGGAGAGGCCGCAAATAGACTGAACTCTTTGTGCAGTACGTCATATCAAAGGCAAACAGACAGGGCTGTGCCAAGTTGAATTTACAAAAATGGCCCCAAGGAAACAAATACCAGTGTAACCCGGCTGCTCTCTGCAAGGATGGCAGCCCCTATCTCTTCTGTGACAACATCTGCCGCAGAGCAAGTCGACCTGGAGCTGAAAACCAACCTGAGAAAAGGCAGATGTGCAGGGGTCTGCACTCAGGGAGGAGCTCTCTGTTGTAGCACAACGTCAGAGAGCACCTCAGCCGAAGGGAGACCAGAACTACTGTAGGAGTCATTTCTGAATTGCAAAGAGATGAGTATGAAATGCATATACTTCATAGAGATTCATAACTAGCAATCAAATTCCTTTTGTAAATAGAAGACTGCATTCTCTTTGCAATGCTTTAAATGCCTTTTGATAACCAGGTCTCACAGAGTGGGTGAATTCTGATTCACTCTTGCAAATGAGTTTCCTGAGACTTTCAGAGGAAAGCCCTGAATCCAGCTGAAAGAGGGACAAGCAGGTTTAAATGGAAAATCTGATCCTCCTGCCTGATAGCATCTGGCATTTCCACTTTGGCTGACTTATGTGCAAATTAAGCTTTCTACAGAAATCTTATGGGGTGGCTCAGTGATAAGCTTTTGTTCTTTGCCTGTGAGTATCAGCAGTGGTGAAAGCCCTCATTCCAAAATTAACAAAGAGGAGCCACCCTAATTAATAACCTTAAGTACTCGCAGAGCCCCAAATGACTTTAGGAAATTTTGTGATAAACACAAATGTATAAATGTAAAGTACATTTTGCCGCACTCTAGTTCGAATTTGCCCTGTTAGAGTCAGGGCTTTGGGACACTATCGTGCCATTTTTATGAAGGTGAAACTGTCAGCAGTGTCTTGGCATTCAGGATTAGCATCCGTTCTGATCTTGTTCCTTTTCTTCTTCTCCTCCACCTTTTGCATTGTTATTCTGCCTTCCCTTCCCTTCTCACCCTTAGGAAGCAAACTTCTAAATCACTCCAAGGATGAGTTGATGATTGATGGGACCTGTCCCTTTGAGGATTATTTTGTCTTTCCTTTCCATCAAGTCCCCTTAGGTTTCAAATCATGAGCCTAGGGATCATCTCCCCACTGCCTGCCCTTTATTCCCTCTGAACATCTTTGGCATCTAGCTTTGTATTAAAGCTAACACACAAAATTGGCACAACCACTTTGTGAAACTGTTTGGAAATACCTGCAAAAGCTGATCACGTGCACATCCTGTGACCCTCAGTTCTCCTACTTGGTGTACGCCCAACAAAAGTGGGTATCCATGCACCCCAAAGAAATGTATGTGGAAGCTCATACCAGCACTATTCAGAATGGTAAAAAGCTGGAATCAAATCATCATAAGTAATCAATTAAAAATTGTGATACATTTATAAATAAAATACAGCAAGAGGAATAAACAAATTGCAACTAACAACCTGAATTACCTTCACAAAAATAACGTTGAGCAAAAAAAGCCAGACAAAAGAGTATGTACTGTGTGTGTGTGTGTGTGTGTGTGCATGTGTGTATATTTCAAAATTAGGCAAAACTATTCTACGGTGTTAGAAGTGAGGATAGTCAGGATGGGGGTCAGATGCTGACAGGAAGGAGACATGACTGGGCTTTTGGGATACCAAGAAGATCTGTTTCTTGATATAAGCACTGGTTGTACAGTCGTATTCACTTTGTACTTTTCCGTTTGTGTGTTATATTACAATACTGTAACAGAAAAAAATCAAACACTGAAAATCATTCTGAGATACATTCATCTTTTTCCAAAAATACAACCATTTCTGTATAAAACTTAACCAAACAGCAAGCTCATTACAACTGAACAAGCTTCCCTTGGCTATCTCCTTAGCAGCCGTGGTGATTAGTGCCAGTGGCAAGGCTTTGCACCCAGCTAAGAGCACTTCTAGAAGAGGTAACTATAATACCTACAAAAATTCAACAAATATTTGAGGGTTTATTATGTACTAGGCATTGTGCAGATACTGGGGTTAAAGCAATGACAAGACCCAGTCTTGCCTTCAGAGAACTCCTTGTCTATTCTGTTTCTAGACATGCCTACTCTCCTACCTTGCTCCACTCAGGCCTCATCCCACATGCTCTGCTAAGCCTACTATGTTTCGCCATCTGCCTCTCTTTTCTCCTGTGAATACATTGACTTCCCACCTATGGAACATACTGCAACAGGGTTGAAACTGCTAGAAGCCAACTGAGAACTGGATGTTAGATATCCCTAGTCATGTGCTCCTCCCACCTCCCAGATGCGTGGGTCTCAACCACCACAACCCCTCTTTAGCTACTCATTGGTTAACATAAGCTGATCCTTGAAAACTCAGCTCTCATATTTGCAATTCTGGACAATGTATTAACCTTTTAGGCCACTGTATGACCAGTTAACACACCAAGGTAATTTGAAGAATTATATCCAAGTGGTAGAAAACATTCAGCTACCATCCATAAGTGCTGACTAGTAAAGTAAGAATTTCTCAGTAAGAATTTCTCTGGAATATGCCTATTGTTTAGATACGGAGATATTCCAACCCTGTGGTTCCAAACTCGGAGCCCCCGGATCTCTGGGTAGGAATCAGGTCCTTAAGTTATTTGCAATATGTTAAAAAACCACACAGAAGTCGCACACTTACCCACAATAAGGTTGACAGGCTACATAAAATGTGAATTTTTATGTTTGACTAGAAATAATCTTGATGTAGTAAACTTGGTTATTGCATGTTGATCACAAGTCCTGATAGGCAGTTTTCTATGACTTTGATAAATGCAAATTGGTACACAAATTAATAATTACTTAACAGATGGAGTTTTCTTGAAAGATCAGTTTCAAAATGTGAGGTCCCTGGGGTTAATAAAATAATATAAAGGTTTCCTGGTAGTAAAAAATTTGGCAACAGCTGATCTCATTTAAGCTCTCTTGCCCTTCTACAGGACCAGCAGAGGGCACTGGAATTAAATTATTCCCTCTTGAGCCATTCTTGTTTCAAGGGCACAAGATTACAAATGAGAGGACAGTGAGAGTAGAGGAAGAGGCCGCTGGAGACTGAGGGTGACCACAGGGGGATGGCAAGTCTGTTTCATGTAAGAGTTTTTAAGGAGTAAGTGTTGTAACATGCAACGAGGAAGGAACAGTTTTTGATGGCAGTACTGCTTTTGCTGTGGTCTAAAATTACCCACAATTGTTCAGAAATAGGCCACCCCTAGTGTCTGTGCATTTAGGGCATAGCTCATTGGATAAGCCCACCTCTGACTTCCTGAAATGTCATTGTCATCAAAGCGAGCAGCTCTGAACAAGTTAAAACAGTGACATTGTCTTGGCATTTCTGGGATGGGTACCTACTCCTCCTCTCCCCACTCCTCCCCCAAGGATGACCCTGGAGGAATTATTTCAGGCATTAATAAGCAGGAAAGGGGGGTTCTTTTTGGTCAGGAGAGATAAATCTCCTGCTTCTTCCTGCCCAAATCGTTTAAGGAGGGTGCAACCTGCCCTGCCATCCTGAAGGAGGCTCTGTCGCAGGGAAGAAATACAATCAGGACAGAACAGTCTGGACTCCGTCATTTCATTCCCTCTACATGACCGATTATCTCTTTCTGGAGAAATTGAACTTGGATCTTCTTGTCTCACTGCTTTTTATAACTACACATTCCACTGATCACTACTGTACAGATTCACATCGAGTTTCATTAAGGCACTTAACCTGCTTAATTATAAGAATTCTTATACTCATCATTTCTTCACATTTTAAATGTTCCTACAGTGTTCAAATTTGTTTACTTAAGCTGGATGCTTGACTTCCAAACTCATTTTATTTATTTGAACTTTTTAAAATGTTTTTTTCTTCTTTCCATCTATTTTGCATAAGTACTATGCGACTCGAATTGTAACCCTCATGCTCTGAGTCCACGTAAGAGAACCAAAGTAGGCAAGGCCCTTGGAGGGGATCTACAGCCCCTTGTAGGGCATCCCGAACAGCTCAGTCATATTCCTCACATTTGAGTACTTCCAGTGATGGGGTGGGGGAGAGTGCTGTAACTTACAGGGCAGAATTTCTGGTCAATTCTGGTGTTAAATAGAGTCTGCTTCTTTGAATTGTCCAACAATAGACCCAAGTACTGATCTTCCTCTCAATTGTCCTTCACATATTGGAAAACCACTAGCCAATTTTTCTCTCATTTTTTTCTTTTCTGAAGGCTGAACATCTCCAAGATCTTAGTATAATGTCTCAAATGACATGAGGTTCCTTTCTCTCCCTTGTCATCATGATCAAAAGTTTTTTATTTGTTAGTATCTCCTAAAATGAACTCTGTTCACACTCTTCTACTAGAGAAGCAGATGCTTAGATTCTTGGGGATTCAAAGAGCTTAGTCTGGTATGGAGGGGAGTCTAGACTGTTCCTGGGGCTGCAGGGTTTGCAGCCAAGAGAAAGCCTAAAGTCGCGACCTCAGGCAAAGCTGGGATGCAAGGCCAAGCTGATAATTCAAGCACAGCATCTGAATCTAATGTAACTGACCCAAGAAGCAGAAACCAGCTCAGAGGTGGGTTCCAAGCAGAGTGCAAGGACTCCCTGAAGCCCTGGGACAGCCCTGTTGCATCACCCTTGGGCGAGGAAAGAGCTCTATGTGCTTAGTAGTTTCTATCACTGTGTCCACACGGGTTTAAACAGCCTCTCTTGGCTCCAGCTGAGTGCATCTTCTAAAGACACAATCAATAGTTGCTGATGATTCCTTAATGATGGACAGCCGGTGATTAAGGTTTAGTTTTTATAGTGAGATATTTGTTGAGCTCAGTAAAGATTTTGTGACTTTTCTGGATCACACAGAGGTGTGTGCGTGGTGGTTTTTCTGCCACCAATTCTGACACTTCCACACTACTTCTCCAATTCTCTGACACCAACTGGGTGTTCAACAATTCAATCTAATTTTGACAGTAACTCTCCATATTTAGCGCAGATCTCACAGGTTAAGGGCTCAGTTCCACAAGACTGCTTTCACTTCAGACAACACGTGCAAATGGGGTGAGCAGACTACTCATACTTCTGCCTGGCTGACTACAAATTTGGGGGTTCCCTTGACCCTTGCCCCCCTCAGTTTTGATAATTCACTAGAATGACTTACAGAAGTCAGGAAAATACTTTACATCATGTTTACCAGTGTATTATAAAGGCTACAACTCAGAAACAGGCAAATGGAAGAGAGGCATAGGACAGGCATGGGGGGACGGTGCTGAGTTTCCGTGCCCTCTCTGGGCACACCACCGTCCCAGCATGTCAATGTGTTCACAACCCTGAAGCTCTCTGAATCTCTTTGTTCAAGAGTTTTTATAACCCAATCTCCAGCTTCCCTCCTCTCCCCAGAGGTTAGGGTGGAGTGGGGCTGAAAGGTCCCACACTCTAAAACACTGTGATCTTTTTGGTGACTAGTTTCCATCCTGAAGCTATCTAGGGGTGCTTACGCTGAGTCACTTCATTAGCATAAACTCAGGTGTGGTGAAAGGGGGCTCATTATGAATAATAAAAGACATTTCTATCACCCAGGCAATTCCACGGGTTTTAGGAGCTCTGTGCTAGAACCACCTGGGACAAACACCAAATGTATTTTTTTTTTACATCACGGTGTGACAGCAAGGTAGCCTGTGATCTTGAAGTTCAGGTTTCCCTTTGAGAATGAAATTAGAAAAAACCAAACATGTGATAAATCAGATCGGCTTCTATACCTTAAGAAACAGCCTCGGAATGTGTGATGGGTAGTTTTCAAGAACACTTGAGCTCTAAAAATATTAACCCAGGTTTGGTCTCTGGAATATGTATCAACATTTGCTGGTCTAAAGCTGTAACCTTATCAATTTATGTAATCAGATTGAAAAAAAAAAAAAAAACCCTGTTCAACAAAGAAAGGATATAGTCATCCTGTGGGATAGCAAAAAGTAAGTGTATGGCAGAGTTTGCTAAGCACAGGCAGGGGAGCGAAAAAACCTGGATTTAGAAGTGAGCCTTTGAATTATCGTAGAGGTGCTCTCCATTGTAGAGCAGGGATGACTCAGTGGACCTTTGCATGTTTGCATGAAATATTTCTCATGAGTCTCCATTTCCCAGTGGTCTGACTCCATGCTTACCAAGTAAGGCACTGATTGTGATACAGCTTTCCAGGTTTCTTAATTCTAAGAGGGCATCATGGACAGTAGAGGTGGATTATCTGGCCACTGGAAAGGATAGGTCAAATTGGTCAATTAATGTATTTTCATTCTCTTACATATTTAGAAAAATTATGATTTGAGTGTCAGCCACACACATGGCTTCCATAACTACTTACAGACTGATGACTCCCTAATCTATGATCTCTGGCTGGCCCTCCCTTGATTGATACAGCACACTGCCTAATGCGTCATCACTAAGTCACACACACAACTGAAACTCAATCTGTCCAAAACAGAACTCAGCAAAAACTTTCCCCCATTGATCTCCTTGAATGTCTCTGCTTTAGTGAATTACACCAGCTGGTTGCCCAAACCAGAAGCATGAGAGGCATCCTAGCCCCTCACCACATTCTGCCTCACCTTTTGGAATTAACTACCAAATGGTGCCCCTCCCATATTGTCCTCTCAAATCTGCCCCCTTCTTTGCAGGATCACCGCCTTAGCTTTGGCCTCATGGCTCCATCCGGGATCAAGGCAATAGCTCTCTGAGACTCAGGCTGGTCTCCTGTGTTCCATTCTGCCCCCTGCTGCCAGAATAATGCTGCTAAAATGTGAATCAGCTCATCTCAATTTTTTTTAATGGTAAACAATGGTATCACATTTATGTTTTTCTTTTTATTGTGGTAACACGAGTTTATAACATTGTGTAAACTTCAGGAATATGTCATTATACTTCTATTTCTGTGTAGATTACATCATGTTCACCACCCAAAGACTAATTATCACCCATTCCCACACACGTGTGCCTAATCATCCCTTTGGCCCTCCTCCCTCCCCCTTTCTCCTCTGGTAACCACCAATTCAATTTCTGCCTCTATGTGTT
The DNA here is from genome assembly GCF_020826845.1 of Diceros bicornis minor. Classification (NCBI taxonomy): domain Eukaryota; kingdom Metazoa; phylum Chordata; class Mammalia; order Perissodactyla; family Rhinocerotidae; genus Diceros; species Diceros bicornis. The sequence goes on along the minus strand of NC_080744.1, from coordinate 22,931,715 downwards.
TGTTTGTTGTTGTTTTTATCTTCTACTTACAAGCTTATCTCAATTTCAAGCTTAAAATTCTTCAATAACTTTCAAGATTCCAGACTTCTCAGCTTAGCCCCAGGGCTCTTCAGGATTTGATGCCCACCTCATCTCAAATCCAGCCCCTGCCCCCGCCCCCGCAAAAGACATCCTGCATTCCAATCTCCCTTACAATCCCTTGAATATGCATCATACAGTTCTGCACCTATGTTACCTAATACAAATTGTTTCCTCTGCCTGGTATAGTCTCATCTTCCAGGCTCGTTTCTCCCTTTTTGTGCTAACATCAACTGTCTTTCTCCAGAAACCCTTCTCCACAGGCTCCCTTTAATCCACCTCCCTCAATTTTGAGACCCCTGATTTTTCCTCTGATGACATTAGGGGATTATCTTTGCCATATCCCATGCCATAAGATACTGCAGTTTTGGTTACCCATCTTACATCCAAGGTCTCTTGGAGGACAGGAATCTAATGGGGTTAAATGAGTAAATAAATGAGGGCAAGAGCTCTCATCAAATGTTTGAAGATCTTTTATTTATTCAACAAGTTAATGATTTATCCTGAAGCCCTGAGGAAAGAGTAAATACTAAGGAGCAAAAGTTACAGGGAGGCCAATTTTGGTTATTTTTGAGAATTTTTGTTTCTAACAAACAGAGCTCCCTTCAAATTAAATCAGCTGTTTAGGAGATGGGGAACTACCTGTTGCAGGAGAAGTCCAGGTCAAGGTTGGACCCAGCTGTAGGGCTGTTACTGGGGAGATTCAAGCATCACATGGGGATTGGCCTCTCTTGTTGTTGTTAGGCTGGTCACCAACGTTCTGCTTCTCTCTCCAGGCACACAGTAGGACTGCACTTCCCACCCTCTTCGAAGTTAGGCATCAGTGTGTGATTAGTTTTGGCCAAAGGAACATGAGCAGAAGTGACATATGTCACTTCCAAGAAGATTCCTACTGCTTTAGTCAACACGAAAGCAATGTCGAGGTGACGCCTGTTAGCCTGAGGCCCTGAGTGACCCCAGGGAGCAGAGCCCCTCTGCTGACCTGCATTAGACATGTAGTGGGAGTCAGAAACCAGTTTTGTGCCTTAAGCCAGAGATTTGGGTTGCTTTGTTTCCAGAGCATAACCTACTCTATCTTGACTGGTACTACTCCTATGGTCCTATCCAAACCCGTGATTCTGTGCCTCTGTGAAGCGAAATAGAAGGAGAGAGGAGGACTCACTGTCTGGAAAAGGTAGAGGGGTCCTTGCAGTGGGGTTCTGGGCAGGTGATGGCATGTGATGATCTCAGGGAACATGGAGAGGAAGGCAAAAACAGATTGGAGCTGCTCACAGTTTTGTCTTGACCCAGGCCTGTGGGCTTATAAGGAAACTTGACTCTTTCAGGAAAGTTATGATAAAGAAATCTCTTTACGAACTTGAGACTAATAGACCATGTTCAGCTGGGCACCGTGTGCCAGGCAAAGGCCATTGACTAGAGATGGATGAAGGTACAGGTTCCTGCCTGGCCAAGTGGATGCGCGTCCACTGCTGGCTGCAGAGAGTGAAGAGAGGGACTCTGTCTGGGGCTGAACTCCACTGTGACTTGAGAGCTAGTGTCAGAGCCTGGGGGTCAGAGGACTCAGTTCTTGCCTTGGTCGCCAGCTGTGTGACTTTGGGTGGGTCACGTAGACTGGCTGATCCTTAGCTTCCTCGTTAATAAAGGAGATTAGAAAAACAGCCCTCCTGCCTCATGGGAATTTTATGGCCATCAGGAGATAATGTGCCTGGAAGTGCTTTGTAAATTGAAAATCATTAATCAGATATCAGAGACTATCGCTCTTGTTGTTCCATTAATATTCTCAGCCTCTGCTCTCTTTGCCTGCTTTTCCCTCTTTTATATGCCGTAGGTGATGCTCTTTAGATGCAGGGTAAAGATTGCATTGGTAAGCTCTTTCGGTTAATAGTGCTTTCACGTGCACAGTTCTACCCTGTCTACTCCGTTACCAATCTCAGTAGAAATTTCCCTCTTGGCTTTAATAACTCAAAATTCACAAAACCTATGCATTTCTTAAAACATTTTTGGCTGATGTTTACATTTTCAAAATTTATATTACATCCCCCCAAATCAGCACACCATATTCACCAAAACAACATGACGGAGAAGTCTTGACTTGACATTCCAAATACAATTGGTAGAGCACCGAGTTCCCTGCGTAGATGTTTTGGAACAGCCTTGCTGGCACGGAGAGGCCGAGTCGCTAGTTATGCAAACCACAGTTGTCGGTGACCTTATTAATTGTTTGCTGATGGGAGAGTGATGTGTAAAGCATTTTCCATTCTAACTTGAGAGTTTGTTACTTATAATAAAATTGTTTTAGTTCCGCTTTAGGGAAGTGAACGGGTATTTTGGTTTCAGGTATCCAGCTAAGTTTTCCATTTAAAATAATAAGAGGCTCTGCATTAGTGTTTTCTTGCAGAAAAGTCATAGACAGATTACTGGCTTCATTTATTAGTGCTGTCACATTGATTCCAACACCTGGTGACATTGTGGACAGCAGAGAGGAACCCTGCCCGGTCTTTTTGCACCATCCTCTCACCTTCTGGCACTGTTTCAGACAATGCTCCACTGCTATTCACAGGGTTTTCATGGCCAAATTTTGGAAGTGAGTGGCCATGTCCTTCTTCCTAGTCTGTCTTAGTGTGGAAGCTCCACTGAAACCTGTCCACCCTGGGTGATCCTGCTGATATTTGAAATACCAGTGGCATAGCTTTCAGCATCACAGCAACACGCAGCCACCACAGTACGACAACCAACAGACTCACTGACTTTAAGCAAGAGAAATGTGCACTGTTATTTGATTTTGATCCACCCCATTTGTAACGTTGAAAAGTATGAGGCTCACAGGAGTTTAGAATTTTTCCCACAGTCCCACAGCTTCTTGCGAAGAATGAATCCTAGTGGATTGTGACATGTCTGTGCTTACAGCTTGGTCCATTGTCCCTCTGGCCATTCCTGGGCTGGGCCTGTGTTCTCTTGGGGGCTGTGTTTCTGTGCAGAGAAAGCTCTGCAGAACCAACATCATCCTCCCTCCCCAGCCTTGGGAGAGCTCAGGTGACTGAGGGGTGACCTCTCAAGTGACATGGACATGACATCTTGTGTCTTAGTCAGCTTGGGCTGCTATAACAAATTCATAGACTGGCTGGCTTAAACAACAAACATTTATTTCGCACGTTTCTGAAGGCTAGAAATCTGAGGTCAGGGTTGGGTTCTTTTTTTTTTTTTTGTGAGGAAGATCAGGCCTGTGCTAACATCTGACAATCTTTGTTTTTTTTTTTTTTTTTTGCTGAGGAAGACAGGCCGTGGGCTAACATCCATGCCCATCTTCCTCCACTTTATATGGGATGCCGCCACAGCTTGGCCTGCCAAGCAGTGTGTCAGTGCGCGCCTGGGATCTGAACTGGCGAACCCCGGGCCACCCCAGCGGAACACACCCACTTAACTGCTTGCGCCACCAGGCAGCCCCACTGGTTGGGTTCTTTCTTTTTTTTGGTGAGGAAGGTCAGCCCTGTGCTAACATCTGCCAATCCTCCTCTTTTTTTACTGAGGAAGACTGGCCCTGGGCTAACATCCGTGCCCATCTTCCTCCACTTTATATGGGACGCCGCCACAGCATGGCTTGACAAGTGGTGCATCGGTGCGCGCCCAGGATCTGAACTGGCAAACCCCAGGCCGCCACAGCGGAGCACTCGCACTTAACCGCTTGTGCCACCAGGCCGGTCCCTGGGTTGGGTTCTTGATGAGAGCTCTCTTCCTGATTTGCAGGTGGCCGGCTTCTCATTGTGTCTTCAAATAAGGTGAAAGTAAGCTCTTTCTCTTTTTTTTTTTTTGGTGAGAAAGATTGGCCTTGAGCTAACATCTGTGCCAATCTTCCTCCACTTGTATGTATGTGGGACGCCACTACAGTGTGATGAACTGTGTGTGGGCACACACCTGGGATCCAAACCTACGAACCTCAGGATGCTGAAGCAGCGTGCGTGAACTTAACCACCATACCACTGGGCCAGCCCATCTTTCTCTTCTTATAAGGACACTAGTCCCATCATGGGGACTCTACCCTCATGACTTTGTCTAAACCTAATACCTCCCAAAGACCCCACCTCCTAACACCATCCTCCTGGAAGTTAGGGTTTCAGCATATGAATGTGGGGGAGATAAACACGCAGTCCATAGCATCCTGAGACAGGTTTTTAACTTCACAGACACCAACTAAATTCTCTTTAGTAGCATTTTCTCTGGTCTTCACCCTGTGTTCAAGCCTGAGTTCTCAGATTGATTAGCCATTGGGAGATAATTGAAACTACTCAAAAATCACATTAGTCAGAAATATCACATCTTAGAGAATGTTTGATTGTGGGAAAAGGAAACCCAATCAACTAATTTAAACAAACAAACAAAAAATGGGGGCTTTTGGAAAGATAAGTCAAGCCCATGGACTGGAAGTGTAGCCGGGCTATCGAAGGATCCAAATCAGGACCGGTTGGCCAGGCAGCAGCTATCACCTCTGTTCCTTTGGGGCCACATAGTCTCTCATCTCTGCGTGCCTCTGGGAAAACGCTCCTTTCATCCGACTCTTTGCTACCACCTTTCTCTGCTCCATTCAAACTCAAGTTAAGAATGGCCTCTCCAGCCCTAGGTTTAAGTCCCCAACAGAATAATAATGGTCTTTGTGTGCCAATTCCAAGTTCTTGGGAGGCAAAAGCTAATGGATGTTACTTGAGTCCGATGGTCATCCTGATCTGATCAGTTATTGCTGTAGAAGATGTTAATGGATGTACAGGACTGCAGGGTCCAGCCCTGCCAGAAGGTAGAGATTTGGCTGAACAAATAATCCCCCAAACCAGAAAACAGTTACAAACACATTCCAGATTCCCCTCCCAGCTCCAAGGGGCTATGGAGCAACAGAAAAACGAAAAAAAGAAAAGACAGGCATGGCCTTTAATCATGTACATGTGTATGAACACATGTGTGTGTGTATGCACACATGCATACATCTCTCTGACCCTGGGGATTGTATTCTTTAACACAGTGAATCCTCCTTTCCCCCACCCCCACTTGCTGCCCTCTTCTTGTACCAGTTTTACTGCCTCAGATAGAGGGTAGAGGGCTCCTTCAGGGCTGTGGTCAGCAGGGAGTAAGTCAGTCTCTTGGCATGCAGGTGACCCTGGATGAAGAGAGCACATGGAGTCAAGCTAATGTAGGGTACGGGGTGAGGTCTGAAAGACAGCGGCTTTCTCTGCTGTCTTTCTCAAGGCTCTGATTTCTCAGTCCCAGCACCAGAACTCGCCTGGCAGACAGTAGGCATTCAATAATTTTTAATGAGTGGATGAATGGAGACTAAACAGTGCATCGTGACAAGGGTGAGGGCCAGAATTGGATAAGCAGAGCTCAAATCAGGGCACCAGGCCACTGAGACCAGAGTAACAAAAGAAAAAGGTAATCCAGGAGCAGGCCTGGCGGTCACCTACAGCTGCCTACTGCCCTGTCCCTGCCATACCTGAGGGTGAAGAGGGGGGAGTGAGGACAGATTGCATTTAGAGAGACAGGGACAGGGCAGAAATGATGAGAACATCTTTAACCTTATATTAAAATTGTGTTTATACTCATTTATCTCCTCTTTCATTTGCAAGCTTCTCGAAGGCAAGAACGATGTCTGATTTATCTATCTATCTTCCTAGTCCCTAATAATAATATATTCTTGCATACAGCTGGCATTCAACAAATACTGGTTGAATGAATTAATAAATTAAAATTTTAGGAAACCAAGAAAAAATTGTTCTCAATTGATTTGATATAGCGTTTTTAGTGCAGAAAGTGGACTTTAATAACTGTTTTTGCCCTCAAGAACTCAAGTACTTGTCAATAATGTAGGAATATTGGGGATAATAGTTTAATTTTTATGTTCATTTTAAAAAATCCTTATTTCTACAGATGACTATTTCTTGAAGTTTGATTTACAACTGATTTTCAATACTTCACGTTCAATGAGAACATCTTCTTAGCTTAATTTCCACTTGTAATATTTACTGTATGTTTTGTGTACTGTGCATTCAATCAAACAACATGAAGCCTATCTAAATGATATTATTTCTATATCAGCTTTAGTTGTAGCCCTTACACAAAATAAGCTACATCTAGTATTAGCTGGAGAAATTTATTTTTTATACTGAATTTGTATCCTGTAAACTTGCTAAACTCATTTAGTAGTTCTAGTAGCTTTTTTATAGCTTCCTTAGTATTTTCTATGTATGATCATGTCATCTGTGAATAAATACAATTTTACTTAACTGTCTGCCAGAAAAAGGCAAACACTCTTTAAAGGAATGCAATAAATCCGGCACTCAACAACATATATTAACAATGTTCCGCATCCAATTAAAAGTGATTAGCTATTCAAAGAAGCAGGGAAATGCGACACACAACCAGTAGAAGAATCAGTCAATAGAAACAGACCCTGAAATAGCAGAGATGATCAATCAGCAGACAAGGACTTTAGCTGTTATATATTCTCAAGAATTTTAAAGAAAACCTGTACATAATGAGGAGAAACATGGAAGATTAAAAGAAAGAACCAAACGGAACGTCTAGAGATGAAAAATATGCTATCTCAAATTTAGAAAAAATTACTGGATGGGTGCATAGGTATTCTGTTGGCCTTTGTCCTTCGACCTAGCAATGCCATTTCCTCTCTCTTGAATTCCCTCTGCCTGCTCTGAACAAAAACAGGCTCAGGTGCAACTCCCTCCTTCCTAGAATTCAGGAGGCAAGACCAAGGGAGGCTGGTCAATTGATGCTGTCAGTTCCACCATCTGCAGTGTTCTTTTTTTTTTTTTAATTTTTTGTTTATTGCAGTAACATTGTATAAATTTCAGGTGTACATCATTATACTTCTATTTCTGCATAGATTACATCATGTTCACCCCCCAAATCCTAATTACAACCCATCACCACACACTTGTGCCAAATTATCCCTTTCGCCCTCCTCCCTCCCCCCTTCCCCTCTGGTAACCATGAATCAAATCTCTGTCTCTATGCATTTGTTTGTTGTTGTTATTATCTACTACTTAATGAGGGTTGTGTTCTGTGATCATCTTTCACTCTGAAACATTTGGGCCTACCTTCAGCTCTATATTTGGGAAAAGATGAGAGGGAAGATGGCTTAGGTGATTATTTCTACAACTTGATTTGATCCTTTTTCTTGATACTATTTATTTACAGCATCTTCCAGTATTATTAAGCAGCTATTTCAATGTCCTCAGCCATTTCTCCCCTAGAATATAGATGGTAGATTCAAAGACAGGAGTCTGAGGAGGACTCCTGGTCTCTGGTTGGGGTTGCTCAAATCCTCTTTCCCCACAAGTTTTAATGTAAAATATATTCATTTGGCCTCTGCTTTTAGAACTAGGGCATTCAGAGTCTTGATTATAGAGACAATTGTTGAAAATGACCTTGGAATATACTGCTGTTATAGGCATATACAGAGGGATGAAAATTAGACCATAAAATCTATTTCCCAATTTTCAAAAAAGTTCTTCCAGCATCTCTGTACAGAGCTTGTGTGACTAATAGGCTATAAATAAACATAACTTTGATGCATTATGCCCCATAGAGTCTGACAGGAACTGAGACAAAGGAGGCAAATAGATGCTCTATTCAAAATCATCAGAATCTTTAATGATAAAGTTCAGCTAAAGCATATGCTATTTTTTTTCAAGCCTGAACACATGTGAAGGAAGTACTTTTAGATAACCCTTATGTGCAGATATTAAAGTTCATGTATTTTTATTTCTCCTTTTTGTAAGATATGAGAAAAACTGCAAATTTGTAAAAATGCTTAAGAAAATTGGTAAGCATCCCCCAAAATATATTATTGGGAGGGAGCGTTCCTTGAGTTACCCGTATCTGTCCTATTTCTTTCTTTCATTATTGTTTCAATTTAGTTTTAATAGGTAATATGTTTACATGGTTAAAAAATCATATAGAGATGTATACATGTTTTTACACGTGTGTTCACGTGTGTGTGTGTGTGTACGGTAGAATTTCTCTCTGCAACCCCTGTTCCCCCACCTGCTCAGATCTGTACCACAAATGCTACCACTGTTACTAATTGCTTGTTTATCCACCTGGCATATCTTTCTTCAGATTCAAGCTGATATCATATATATTCTTATTTTCCCACCTTTTTACCCAAAAGGGAACATACCATACACTGTTGTGTACCAGTGGCATGCCAAAGGCAGGGTGGTGGAACTGCCCCACCCGGGCCTAACAGAAACTTCAGCAATTGTCTAGAACAGAGACCCATAAAAGAGTTTTGGAGGAAAGACCGTTGACCTACATGGTTTAGAATTATTGGTACACAGCTATTAAAAAAAAAGCAAACCAATTCTTAGTCTATTTTTAAAATTGCTTCAAAATTTCTACAGACAATGAACTTCAGATTGCTTGCATCAGAGGTGTAATGCTCCGCCTAGTCTGTTCTTAGTGTACCACTTCACATACTAATCTACAGATCTTTCCGTATTAGTGGAGAGAGACTTCTCTGTTTTCACAGCTGCATAATATTCCACTGCATGGAGGTGCAACAATTTATTTACCTAGTCTGTCACTAATACTGATGATCTTTTAGAGCTGCTTCCAAGCTTTTACGAACTACGCTGCAGTGAACCGCTCATATTTATGTAGTTTTCCATATGTGCAAAGTATCTGTAGGATAAATTTTTGGTTATGGAATGCTGGGATAAAAGGTTTATGCATTTGTAACTTTGATCAAAATTGGAAAATTTCTCTCCGTAAGGGAGAGTAGATTTACACCCTCACCATCAATGTGTGAGACTGCCTGTTTCTCCAAAGCCCTGCCAAAAGAGTGTATGGTCAAAATTGTTCTATATTTGCTAATCTGGTAGGTGAAAAAATATGTATCTCGGTGTATTTTTAGTTTAGATTTTTACTGTGAGTGAGGTTGGACATCATTTCATTTTGTAAGGTGACATTTTATTTATATTTCCCTCTCTGTGAACTCTCTGCGTGCATGCTTTGCTCATTTTTCCATATGGCTGATTTTTCTTTTCTTATTTATTTCTAGGAGTTCTTTACACATTAGAGAGATTAGCTCTTTACAATATGCATTGCAACTTTTTATCCAGTGTAGCATTTGTATTTTAACCTTGCTTGTGATGTTTTTGATCACACAGAATTTTGTGTGAGTACGTGTATGTGTTTTCAGTGTGTGTGAAGTTGAATTTAGCAGTATTTTCATTATGACTTCTGGAATTTGAATCCTGCCTTTCTTCTATGAACTCAGGGTACCTCAGGGTAACCAAGTAGTTGTTGAGGGGAAATTTTTTTAATGGAAGAATTCCACCAATAAATAGAAAAAGAATGATAGAATCAGAATGTCACCTTCTGCAAGCCCTGGTGGATTAGTGAATCTCAATACTGACAATCAATGGCTGCTAACATCACAAAAAGAGAGACCTGCAGGCCTATTACTTGCCTCCTAGTAGAAAGAGATAAAATCATGATGAAGTGGTCTTGGCAAAATAGTGAATCTAAATTTTATTAAGCCCATAGATCTAACTATCAATTTACAAGAAGTATAGAGGAGAGTAAGGGATGAACAAAAACATTTCTTCTTCTCCATGGAAAATTGGTTTAACTCTGTTTCCTTGAAAACTAGCTTCTCTGCCCCTGCAAGTCTGAGAGGCTAGATCTTAAGCTAACTCCATCCTGGAAAGATCAGATTAGCCAATTGTTGGGTTTTCAGAACATTCTATTTCTTCCTGGTTAATAACAACCCCAGGCCCTATTACTCTGTGGGAAAAGCAGTATCCATTTCCAGGGGCCACCGGCAAAACATCATCTAATGGACTTGCATGAGCCCTATAGGCTCAAGTCTTTCTTGAAACCCTTTCCCTCTGCGCCTATAAAGTCTGCAGAGTAAATCCTTATTAAACTGATAGCTATTATTCAAAACAGCTCACATTTCAGAGCAATTATATTCCCCAGCCAACTAAATGCTCAACTAGTCTTTAATAAAAACAGCACCTAGCACAGTGCCCAGCAGAGAGGGTATTTAACAAATCCTTTATTGCCCAATTCATTTAACTTGAGTGACCTACCTAATATTTATACATTTTTTTTCTGAAATAAATACTACCCATGGGTTGACTATGAAAGAATTATCTTGACTAACTCCCTTGTTATAATGAAGGCTAATCCACAACAGGAAAGGCATGTGCATTATTCCTTTTGTCCTCACGTTATCCCTGTCAAGAACAGGAGGACTGGTCATCATTATTCTTTTAACATAGACTCAATTTAGGGCAACGATCATGCACGTTTCCTTTCCTGTCCCAACTCCTACCCGCCTGCTCTCCGAGGTGTATGGGTGTGCAGACAGGAAGGGGGGATCTGTCCCCACTTGAGCATCAGCACAGGGAGAACCAGCTTGTAAACCCCACTGGGGACACATGAACATGGCACTAACACTACTGTACTGGCTTCTCAAAATATAAATCTAACCAACAGGGTTTTTTTAAAGTGAAACATCAAAATGGATAATCTTAAATGGATTTACTGGATTCCTCAAATCAGTATTTCAACAATTTTGAGCTTAATTTTGACCACTAAGTCCTCCTGCCAGAGCTGGCAGTAGCTCTTTGTCAAGAGTGTCCTGGTAAAGTGTCCGTGTCCCACTTCTCCATCATGATGTATTACTATGTTGCCCTCTTTTTATTCATGCTGCAGAGGACTCAGAATATTCCCTCCTCAAGGTGTTCAATGTACAACTCTTAGGTTAAGAGAGATTTGCTATGCTTGCTACAAATGCTTATAAGGGCATTTTTTTCCTTGCACATTGTAATAGCCATGCTGCTTCCACGCACTTTTACTGTCTGCCCTGAGCTTGTGGATAGTGTTCTCGGTTGTGCTGCTCACTTGCACGTGCTGGCTTTGTGTGCATTTGCAGCAGAACACTTTCTGCAATCCTATTGTTCATTTTGAGCTGACTCTCTGCATGGGGGCAAGTGCTTTTTGTTTTTGAGGATTAGCATGCTGTTTTGGAAAGAGCATGGAATTTGGAATTGAAAGACTGAAGTTCAAATCTCAGTTCTGTCTTACCAGACATATGACTTTGAACAATTTGATTAATGTTTCTTAGCTTCCCAAATCTCTTAAACAGGAATATTACTAATCTTGTAGAATTTTGCGAGGATTAAGTGAGATAATAAGTAATATTTCTAATACATATTCCATGCATAATACTATATCTTATTGATTATAAAACATACCATTATGGGTTGATAATATTTTCTGGGAGCAGGATTTAACATCAGAAGAATATGTACCAGAAAATCCCATGCATCCAAAGAGAGCTAGGATTTGGAAAAGTGGGGAAGAGCAAAAACATGAGGATAGAGAGTTCCAAGGAAAAACTTAGCCTAGTTTTCTTGGCCCAGCTGTAAACCTTCAGATAGAAGAGAGACTGAAATTTACAACTCTTTTGAACCATGTTTTGGTTTCCTGCAATTCCTTGCTATATTAGATATTTTGACTACAAGTAAAAGGAAAAACCAAGAGCTTTAAGGAGAATTCACCGAGTCCAAGGTGAGATCAGATGGCCTATGGCTGCTGCCCTGGTCCAGGACACCTGTGTGGGTGGCCTCCTACCATCTCTGCTCTAGACATTGGGACGAAAGCTCTGCATTGTCTCCCTCCTGCATTTACTTCTTGTTGATGCATAGGAGAGGCGGCATAAAAGGGACTGAAATTTGGGTAAGGGCCTAGGGGGAAGGGAACATATAACTCCTTGTTCTGCTTTGTTTCAGGCCCTAGGTCTGTCTCTAATCTAGACAAAGGAATTCCTTGACCACCAAGGGACAGCATGGGTGCAGCTCACTGAGTATAGGATTTAAGGACCCCGGAGCCTCCTACCTTTTTCAATGCCTTTCCATTTGCAACATCTGATGTACCTGCATGAAGGAAAAGACACAATGGAGTGAATCTAAAAGAGTCATATTAGGAATTTCAATGGCTGAAAGGGACAGAAACAAAACCTTTTAATTCAGAGGCATCTAGAAGTTCTGAGATAAATATGTGCTGTCTGTTTATTGAAGACACTCTGCCCCTGTTTTCTCTCCTAGCTCCTCCTTTTCCATCACTCTAGCAATACTTCCCTTTCCCCTAATCTCTTTAAACATCCAAGGAAGTTTCAGATTGTCTCAGAGAGATTCTAGGCATAACCTCTTTTCCAACCTTGGTAGAACAAATCATCTCAGGAGTTGCTGAGAGAACCTTATGGCTGAACATCCACCAGATTATTTATATCCGTTGAATTGTTGCCACATCCATAAAACAATTTACCATGAAGTGGTCTGTGGCTTCCCTCACCAAGAGGACTTCAGTAAAGAAAAAGGAAGAGGGCTGAGCCTCGGGGTCAGGGACTATGCAGTCCTGACTCAAGATAGCAGTTCTCGAAGAAGTAGTAGCTTCTTACCTCATGGGGAAAGGTGTCTGGCAGCTGCTGGGGCTGCAGTCAGGAGGGATGGAAGCAGGTAGGCACAGTAAATAATACAGACCAGACCTCATGGGCTTAGGCCTGGGCAAAGGGTTTCACATGCAAAGGTCAACATGACACCAGAATAAGGTCTCTACTTCTGTAAGGCCACACTAAACTAACTGTAGCCTGAAGCCAGGGGAATCCCAATGGGCATGAGATTCTTTGGGCAGAACTAAAATTATTTCTCTACCTTTTGCTCTAAGCTCTGAAAGCTCCCAGCTTGCTCACCAAACGGCTGCATTTTGTGTTTGCTGATGCAGAAGAATAGCACCTCCCTATAGCTTACCACCAGATGGTAATTGGATTCTAATAATAGAACAAAATACAGAGAATTCCCACTGCTTGGCTGGGTTTTAACTGATGTGACAGCAGAGAGCCAGCCCCTCTGCTGTGTACCCGGGTGGGGAATGAGCTGTGAAGATTTGGACCTGTTAAGCTCTCTTAGACACATTGGGTCAGGGGAGGAGTCACACAGTTACTGGTTGGGGTGGCCCCGGGGGCTCCAGCTTTCTCTTTTTGGGTTGACTCTAGGTGATTGTCTGCTTCTTGTATTTTCAGAAATCCCCAAGGGACTTTGGGCTTCTGTATGTGAAGCCAGCTCTTCTCCCTTCTCTGTGGTCCTCAGGGGGAGGCAGTCTTCCAGAACCAGTGCTTCAACCTCAGGAAGGAGCCGATTTCTCTCTGCCACCATCCTCAGACCAAATCCTAAGCACATGGTGACTCCCAGGAAGACCCCTGCCATAAACCATAAAATACCTTGGATGGAATTGGTTTTCCTTAGGGTCTTGACTCCAATTTCTGAAAAAATGGGAATTGTGTAATTTAGGTATGAGAATATGCGACCTGCAGCACATCTCAATTTATCTGTACTACCTAGAGGACATTTCTCAGGAAAGCTGCTCAGCATGAGAGAGTTACAAGAAATTTGAACTCCCTGAAAAAATAAGGCCAGCTGATCAATGTAACTTTTGTTTTCCAGAGATCATTTCTAAAAATATGCCCATGATGGCAATCCACTAGATCAGGGCCCATCTCCTAAAGAATTAGGACTACAAAGACACTGACGATAATCACTGATTTCTTGATTAATCTAACAATATTAAGCACCAATATTTGCTCACAGTGCAGAAGGAGCCAAAAAAAAAAAAAAGGAAATCAGGACATGAGGTGCCTGACCTAAAGGCGTCCACAGCCTGAATCATAGACCGAGCCTCAGTAATCACCTAGACCAGCCTCCTCCTTTTGTAGATGAGGAAAATAAGGATTAGATAAGTAAAGTGACTGGTTCAAAGTCACGAAACTAAGTTGTGAAAGAGCCAAGAGTGGCATCCAACATGCAACTCATATCCATAATTATATTCACAATGCAAATCTAAACTATGTGTGCAGCCTGGAACAAACTGGGAAAGGAAGAGGAATGTGAGAGTGGGGGAAGTCAGAATTCAAGTATCTTGATCTCTGATCTCTGTGGTTAACCTTGTAAGAGACTGTGGACGGCCCAGCAGATGGTTTGGAGAACTTGAAATGCAGACACTCACAGGGAAGGAGAGCAAACTCTACATGTGCGTGACCTTTACAACCTCTCTGCTGTGGAGGTTCAGAGAGATCACTTTGGGCTGAGCAATGAGGGAAGGCTTCCTGGAGGTAGGAACATTTGAACTAAACTTTGAAGGATGCTACAACTCAGATGAGGAGGAAGAGTAGGACCAGGAGGCCTAGCCTGGGCCCAAAGGTGCAGTCCTGGACATGTACCAGCATGAAGCCAAGCGCCCTTTCAAATGCGGCTACAGAAAGAGCTAAATGCCTGCGTTATTCAAGAAAAACATTAACAGTGCTCAAAGCCTCAGAGGTTACACATCAGGAGCAAGAATGAGAAAGTCGATTATCCGAGGCCGTGGTAGAAAGGACTCACAAATGTTGCCTGTTATAACGTTGTCTGGCCCTGAATCTGGGTGTTTATATGTATACAACTGTATATTGAGATCCATGTCTGCAGGAGACGAAGACATTTGAAGACTAATATAATAATAGAATTCTTGTGTTGGTTTTGGGGACTGAATATGAGCCAGAGGGAAATATCTAGTGAAGAGCAGAGGTTAGCTCTCATGGAGCTAGATATCTTTGGGGCTTGGGTTAGTGAATAAATTACTTCGGAAATTACATACACAGATGTTTCCTGCCCAATGTGACCTAATATGAGACGCTGGCTGCCTCCCCTGAACCAACCCCAAAGATGTCACATAAACAAGTTTGATGCAGCTAATAACATGGCAAAAAAAAAAAAAAGGTAAAAAGTCCCTGGGGAGGCAGAATGTGATTGGGACCCAGGGTGTGTGCATTTGGGATGGGGAGGGATGAGATTGAAGAGGGAGAGGAGATCTGGTGCCAACTTTGGAAACAGATTACAGAGGGTTTTCTAGTTGTTTCCTGCTTATTCTCTTACATTGCTAGGAGCAGAAAATTGTTAACCAGGCAGAAAAGCAGACTTGCTGGCCCAGAACCAGCTAGCAGGATCAGGGTGACATCAGGGAAGTGCTGGAACCCACCTGGGTAAGAGCAGATAATAAATTGGGGCAGCGGAAGGCCTAGTTCCTGAGATGTCCTCTTTCCCAGGCTTCCCCCGCCCATAGTATAGAAGTTAGGAGCAAACAGCCCAGACTCCAATCCTGCTCCACCCCTTACTGCTCTGTGGCTCTGGGACTGTTACTTACTTTCTCTCTGTCTTTGTTTTCTTGTCTCTAAAATGGACATAATAATACCACGTAGCTCTTAGCATGGTTTAAAAGACACAATGCATGTAAAAGTACTTAAAATTGGACTGATGCATTGTAAGTGCTCAAGAAATGTTAGCTGTTATTTTGAAAACTGGAGGACATTGCCTTGAGGGGCAGTGTTGCTTTTATGGGAATTGGGGAGTAAAGAGGGAATGGTGGAGCCCAGAGGTATGTTTTTCACACACTACCCATTCCCTGAATTCAGCAAAAGAGTCACAAGCAAGGACCTGAGCTTCCGCCCTTTCTCCCAGATCCCACTATCAGCCAAGATGATTGATCCTCCCAGGGTAATATGAGTCGCAGAGAAAAGGTGACAATACATCATCTACACTCTCAAATAAAAGCAACAAGAGAAATCATGCAGAATTAATAAACCAGACAGAATCAGATTTAAAATAAGCATAAGGAACACCCTCAATAAGATAGGGAAAGATTTTGGAAACATGAAGCAGGAACAGTCAAAGAAAAACTGAATGAAGATGCTGGAATGAAAAATATAATTGTTAAAGTAAGGAAGTCAGTGGATCATTTGGATAACAGAATGGATATAACCACAAAAATGAACAAAACAAATGAAAGATCAGGTCAAGAACACTCCTGGAAGATTTTTAAGAAAGATTAAAACAGTTGAAACTATAAAAGTAAAGGTTAAGAGAGATGGAGGATAAAAAGAGAAGTTAACATCTGTATGTTAGGAATCTCAGAAGGAGAGAGCAAAAATAAGTGTAGGGGAGAAAATACTTGAAAAAAGCAATCAAGAATTTTCCAGAATAAAGGAGGATGTGGTAGATTTTGCAGTGATGGCCCCCAAGTTGTTTGACCTCCCTATATCCATGACCTTTGGTAGTCCCCTCTACACTGACTCTAGGCTTGGCCAAATGACTTGTTTTAGCTGATGAGTCAAGAGAAAAATTAATACAAGCAGAGACTTTAAAAGTGCTGTGCTTTGGGACTTGCCATCTTGTGTTGCTTTGAGAAACTGAGCCACCATATGTAGAGGCCCAAGCTAGCCAGATGGATAACGGGGGACATATGGCCCAGTTGACCCACTCTTCCAGCTGACATCCAGTTAACATCCAGAAGCAGAACCATTTATCTGATTAGCAGCTTACTACAGAAGAACCACCAGCAGAACCCCACCCAAATTGCCAGCCTGTAGAATACAAGTTGATAAAAGTTTATGCTTTAATCCACTACGTTTTGATGTGTTTACTACACAGCAATAGAAAGCTGATATAGAGTATGTTAACAGACTGAAAAGGCAGATAGTGGGTTAGACAGGACAGATTTAAACACACACACACACACACGTGTGCGCGCACACATACACACACCACTAGAACAAGAATATAAAAAGCAAAGCGAAAATTCTAAAATCTTTTGGAGAGAAAAAAGCAGATCATTTTCAAAGGAAAAGGAATCAGATTGACATCAGAATTCTCAACAATCCTGGCTGTGAAAAAATGGATATTTTTAAAGTATTAAAAAAAAAAGAGAACATCAAATCCAGAATTTTTTATCTAACCAACCATTTAAATATGAGAGTAGAATAAAGATATTCTCAGACATACCAGGCTCCAGAATATTTAACATACAAAAACTGCTTGAGAAAATCATTAAAAGAATTATTTCAACAAGAAGAGAAATTAAAACCAAAGGCTATGGATGTAAGGGGGAGAAAATAAAATGGTAAACTTAAGTTTCATCTGAATAAGCACTGAAGAAAGGAAGAAAGAATGGAAGGAAGAAAGGAAGGAAAAAAGGGAGGGAGAGGGAGCAGGCATATTCTTAATAATCCAGAAGTAAAATTTTAGGTGACAGTAACAGGCAAAGACTGAACCACACCGTGGTTAAGCAGTAGGACTCTAGAGCCATATGCTCTGGGTCTAAATCCTGCCTTGTCCTTCCAGCTGTGATCTTAGATCAGTGACTTAACCTCTCTAGGCCTCGGTTGCCTCACTTGTAAAATAAGATTGATAAAACAGAACCCATATCATAGGATTATTTTAAGAATTCAAAGAGCTTCGTTTTAAAACTCTTGGATTCATGCCTAGTTCATAGTAAGCTTTCAATAAATGCTTGATGTTGTTATTAATATGGGGAAGGGGCTAGAGTGAGACAGGAAATAGACAGTTAAAATAAATGAGCCAAATGAACCACATTAATTTAGACAGCAATAAGCACTTTAAAGAAAATCACTTGACTTGGATGACATGTGGATTGTGATGCTAAGTACCAAGGACAGAGACACATTCCCTTAGAGCACTCCAGAGAGGGGGCAGGTCATCAATGAGGAATGGCTCATGCTTTCCAGGGAGGTACAGCCCCAGAAGGAGGACTAGAAGGTGCAGAGATTCCTGAGCCTGTGTATCATACAGTCACAGCAGAACCTCTCATTTTCAAGAGGCTATGTGATCTATATGAGACGACAGTCAGCAGGGACACGGGGACGGATTGCCAGAGGGGCCTTCCTGAATGGCCTGCTCCGCAAAGGAGCTTCAGGACCTTCACGTGCCCCTGGGGGGAGGGCAGCGAGAGAAAGAACCCTAGCAATGACTAAAATTGAATTGCCCACCAATTCAGAGTGATGGGGACCTCAAAGTCAACTTCATTAAAGAAAATGTGACATTTCTTACACGTTCTAGTTTGTAAGATTGAGATGTCTACTACAGAAACAATTCTTTAACTTCCTTATTTCTTCTACTTTCCTTCCTCGTCCTTCAACCAAACCCTATCATCGTCATCTTTGAAGTCATCTCTGGAAAGGGATGCAGACTATTTGACTGGATTCAAGAAACGGTGTTAATTACTAAAACACCTGTGACCACAGCTGAACCTTTTAATCAATCCACATAGACCACTGCTCAGCTAATATCATAAGGCTCAAGCCAGTGTCTCTTTAGAGTGAAGAGATCTTTCAGAAGCCTAACTTGGAAGTCAGATAAGAGGATTTTAGGTCTCAATTCAGTTGGGAAGGTGACAGGGATCAGAATTCAAGACCCTCTTACAGAGCTTCTTGAAGAGCTGACCACAACCATCATCACCATCACCAACACTTCTCCTGGCCCAACCTCTGATTAAAAAACCAGATCTGATTTTTTAAGAGTGTCCATTGGCACCAAGCGCTTCCCTCCTGTGTTCCTAATTTCACCGATAGCTTTAGGTCTCTGATCACTCTTACTCCGACAGTGTTTTTTTAGAGCTCGGTCAGAATGACTACATTGTTGGAAGATGCTGATTCACTCTGTTCTTCCACTGGACTTTCAAAATGTATTATCATGGAAAAGTGTGACCCAGCTGGCCAATTTCATAAAGATATTGTCTCTAAAATTCTATGACTCTGTATATCTTACTGCATGACCTTGGGCAAATTACTTAACCTCTCCAAACCTCAGTTTCATTATCTGTAAAGTGGAGGAAGTAACAGGATTGACCTTGTAAGGTTATGTAAGGATTAAATGAGATAGTACATATAAAGCACTTAGCAAAGTGATTGGCTCTTGGGAGCTTACAGTAAGTGCTTAACAAAATTTGTTACACGTGACATTGGTGAGAAGGGAGAGGTTTGTATCAGACCAGGTCCAATCGGGAAAAAAGAAGTCATGCTGTACATTCCTGAATTATAGGTCTTAATATAGAGAATCAAGGGCTTATAGAACCACGGGAATTGCTGAGGGAGCCAAGGGTCAGGGAAGCTGTCCCTCAAATCTCAGCCTGAAGCACTCAAGTGGATACTTTTCATGAGCTCACCAGAAATCACAGTGGTTCTCGACCATTTCTGGGACATCCCCACCAATGATCTCAGTCTGAGTCATGATGAAAGTATAGCACATCAAGAGCTTGCTGGGAAGCTGCTGAGAACCCCAGGTCGGCCACGGCTGGTGTCACTGCCCTCGGAGAGGAAGGCCTCGCCTTCTCTTCCACCTGCCCATATCAGGTGAGAACCCCTCAGTGTAGACTCCAGCTAGGAACCGTAGAGGGAAGGGCACTCTGGGATATGTAGTTCCAGTGCTTGGTCTGCATCCACACCAAAGCTTTAACCAGAGTTTCTCTCAAGTAGCAGGCTGAACTGGTTAGATTTTCTCATCTTATTTCCACTCCGTAAGGAGATGCTAATGAACAGGGAAAGAGTCAAGAAAAGACCTAGGTAGGTGAGAGAGTATTCCCAGAATAACTGAGGTTTTGCTGTAATCTGCCTAGATTTTTCTTTTCCAGAAAGAACTCTTTGCATGACCTGAGGATGTATTTCTTATTAAAATAATGGTTGCTTGTATTGATACAGCATCTTTCAGTTTGTAAAGATCTTCTATCATCATTAGCCTCCTTTTACCCTCACAACAACCCTATGAGGTAGATAGCATTACTTCAGGGTCACAAGTGTCAAAACCAAGACTCAGAGACCCTCCCAGCCAAGACTTCCTAAACTTGCAGTTCAGAACCTGCCCTACCACTATCTTCCTTAGTGAAATAAGTAAATTAGAAAGCATCTGGAGAGGCTATTTGTACCACAAGTAAAAACAATCTAAACACAAAATTTAAAAACTATATTGTTCACATTAAAAATGTTTCACAGGCAGCCCCGGTGGCCTAGTGGTTAAGTTCAGCATGCTCTGCTTCGGCAGCCCGGGTTTGGTTCTTGGGTGTGGACCTACACCACTCATCAGTGGCCATGCTGTGGCGGCAGCCCACATACAAAATAGAGGAAAATTGGCAACAGATGTTAGCTCAGGGCAAATCTTCCTCAGCAAAAAAAATAAAAAAAAAATTTCAAATATACGCGTCATAAGGATCTTTTGTCAAGTTATAATCAGACTGATGGTATATTAAATGCAGACAGGACATTACAGCCCAACCTCATTAGTCCAGGAAAGCTAAATCTCTTGCCCAGAAGTATGACTTGAAAATAATGGATTTAGAACGTAAATTTAAGTGCCTGGACTCCACAGCCCACTCTTGATTATTGACAAGTTGACATGAACTTGGTACATTACATTGGTACTTTTAGCTCCTGAGATTACCTTTAAATTTTTGCCTCATTTCCCCCACTGCCTATTGGAATTATGGATATCAGAAACCTTTATACAAGGCAGTAAGTCTTTGATTAAACTTGGAGGCTCAAGCACCAAGTTTTGGCCAACAGTAATGGAATCCAGGGCAGGAAGTGAGCCTGAAATGGGTTCTAAGGAGGAGAGTAACAATATGCCTCAAACAAGATGAAAACAGCTGCGCCAATTAAAAGGCAATTAAATGTGTAATAAATGGAAATGTTACAAAATTGTTCTGTAAAAAAGTCCAAATGGGAATTGTCGGGGTGTACTTGCTGAGTAAGGAGTGTGTGACAAGATGACGGTTACCCGTTTTTTAGCTGATGTGCTGTTCCGTAATACCAACGAGGCATCTTTCAAGATGACAACTCAGAAACAGTCCTTTTCAGAGCATGTGTGAGTTGGGTAAATTCTGCTGGCCCCTGCATGGCAGAGAACGGAATGTAAAACACACAAATGGGGTGGGGTGGGGAGGATGGAAGGAAATAGTGAGAGGAGGACAGCTTGGCAGCTCTTCCTTGGCCAGGATCCTGCAAACCTGAGCATTAAATGGTATGAGGGCTGAGACAGAAGCAGCAGAATGTCAAAATGATGTTCTGAACCAGTAAAATGAGCTAATAAGGAAATTCACAGACGATAGCAGTCAATACTCTCCCTTTGGGAGAACTGCTGTCCCATCTTTTCTGTCTGATTTCATCACTTCATAGTCCAGGAAGAAGATGCTCAGGTTAAATCCTTATATGTCAAATATTGATCACCCACTTCTGTATTACAGGCCTCTCTTGACCACCAGATATCAGGGCAAATCAGCCAGGGTTTAATCAGAGAAACAGAACCACTATTCATCATGGGATAAAGGGTTTCTTATAAGAACTAGACCTAACTCAATTATGGGAGGGTCTGGAGAGGTGAAGGTCCAGGAGGAAGTTGGAGAATCAGAGAAGGAGTCAATATCCAATGTGCTTGAAATGCTAAGTGTGACTGGCCTCCAAAATGGGACTCAACAAAGGAGAAGGTCATGGGAGGTATATGGGCAGCTGTGCCTCTGTGGGTCTGCTGGCAAGTGTCTGGGGAGGGACCTGGAGCTATCCTTGTCAACAGAATCACCAGACAGGAAGAAGAGCTGGATGCAGAAGGGAGGAGAGCAAAGATAAGCTGGAACCCACTGGCGCCATTGGAATGATCCGATTTGGAGCTGAGATTTCAGGTTAGCATGCAGGGTGGGGGACAGAGAGGGGAAAAAGAGAGAAGGAAAGGGGGACTCAGAGCCAGGTCAAGATATTGAAGAGGCAGGCAATGGAAAAGTTGGGTGTTCTGAACAAGCGCATTTCTGAGAAAATAAAATTAGCTTTATTTCAGTATGAGTGCTGAAGCAGTGCTCATTTTAAGTACTCAATTGTGTTGGCGTGAAGGAGGGGCATGAGGTTCCTAGATGTTAAAAGGGTTCTCATCTGTTAAAATATCCTGTCACCTGGTCTATATAATCAGGACAACTCCTTGTCGAAGCACCAAGACAGGGCCAACCTGCAGAGTTGGCTGGAGCCACCCAAATTCAAGTGTCTCTCAGTAAGAGAGACATTTTCTCTACCTCGAGTTTTAGAATGACCCTAAAGGGAGGTGCTTGAGAGGGGCTCAGCTACATTATAGATGAAGTTTGTACAAGCCTACTTAGGTAGTAATATATAAAGACTTATAGATACATAAAATAAGCACTCTACAAATAAAACTATGTGTTCTCCAACTACCATTTTTTTTTTTTTTTGTGAGGAAGATCAGCCTTGAGCTAACATCTATTGCCACTCCTCCTCTTTTTGCTGAGGAGGATTGGCCCTGGGCTAATACCCGTGCCCATCTTCCTCTACTTTATATGGGATGCAGCCACAGCATGGCTTGACAAGTGGTGCGTCAGTGCGTTGGTGCATGCCCGGGATCTAGGCCTGGGAACCCTGGGCTGCCAAAGCAGAGCATGCGCACTTAACCACTATGCCATCAGGCTGGCCCCAACTACCATTTCTTTTTAACCCAAGCATTAACTACTAACTTGGGTTATTATAATTTGGGTATGAGTATACACTTGCCCAGGAATGGATAAGGTAATTTTTTTGTAGGGGTTGTCTGGATCCTGCAGGTAGATAATAGAATGCCAAACCCACATGAGGGCAGGCTTAAGGTTACACATTCTCACAAGAAACATTTTGTAAAATTTCCAACCAGAATCCATATCAAGATGGGCCAGCTTCCTCACCTCCCTTTGCTGGTGAGATGACTTCTTTTTCTATTGTGTTTTTCTCTAAGGTGTAGGCCTTTGAGGGACCTGAGTTTATGTGGGGCCTCTCACTTTCCACTTTGCATGGGCCCAAGGCTTTGTCTCCCCAACGAGCACTACCATTAAAACCCAGGCCTCCGCCCTGTGGCTTAGTGGTTAAGTGCGTGCGCTCCGCTGCTGGCGGCCCCGGGTTCGGATCCTGGACGTGCACCGACACACCGCTTCTCTGGCCATGCTGAGGCCGCGTCCCACATACAGCAACTAGAAGGATGTGCAACTATGACATAAAACTATCTACTGGGGCTTTGGGGGAAAAATAAATAAGTAAAAAAAAAAAAACAAAAAAAAAAACAGACCTCTTAGTTCCTGGAACTGGCTCCTAGTTTGGCTTACAGCAGTGCCCTATTGGAATTCCCTACTTTCTTCTGAATTCAAACATGCATTTAAAAAATACTTGATATATTTTATGCTGTATTTCCAGTTGTTTTGTATGAGTGGTTCAGTGGTTTTAGAATGCTAGATTTCTGGAGGATGAAGTTGCCAAGATGATCACTAAAATTCCATCTGGCCTACACCGTGCTACAACACACTGCAGGAGTCTGACTGGAATTCTAAGTCCTGGGCAAGAGAGGTTTCCTTGTGTCTTATTATCTCAGAGTGTTGGGGTGGGAGAGTAACCCCATCCATTATCCTACGTGCATTATATTGTCAAGGTTCTTTGAAATAATGAAATATAGCCTTTGTTATTGAGTTTGCATTCTTAAAGTTTATTGTTGGTGAGAAAACCAATCGTTACCTATCTCTTTGAAGGCAAAAGACCAACTAGCTCTCGGTGTAGCTGTCTTAGTGCTCAGCTGTGGTTTTGAAGCTCCAAATTAATGATCTGTTGAGTAATGGAGACAAGCTCCTGGGAATTCCTGGATCTGGCAAACCATCTGCTCTTCTCTCCGGGTGCACCGAAGATAATCCAAGCCCAGAAGTCAACGTGCCTTTTTAGATTAAGAACCAGTCAGTACCTAGAATAAAGGAACAGGAGTGGAAAATCAACTTTTTTTTTTTCACTCCTAGTTGGAAACATTTAAATGGAGCCTTTGACTTGTTCTTCCTTGTCATTTATTCAGATGCTACCTTCATGAAAGTAATAAGCATCTCTTACCTGAGAAAGAGCACTAAAATGGAAACAAAACTTATTCACTCAATAAATAGTTATTGTACCTCTTCTATATCTTCTCTGTTAGGCATGAAAAGGATAGGTCTCACAAAACAGGTCAGAAGACCAAAGGAGACTGGCAGATAATGGGCTGTTCTGGACCTATGTTTGAGAATTGGAGCAGATGTGGTTCAACTCAGGGACTGAGCATCTCAGTGCATGTAGTCTGGCATGTGTGCAGCATCAGAGAGTAGAGACAGGTGAGTGGGGTTGGGAAGAGGGCAGATATGTTGTCCCAGTCTCCCAGAAGAATGTCTTGTTGAAAACCTGATGCAACAGTCAAAAGTACCTAAAATCAGATGACATGTGAAGTAAAAGTCACATTTCTATTCATTCTATAACAGCATAGCTAAGTCTTCATGAGGATAGAAAATAAATACAAAGAAAGGTTATGAGTGCTATTCTGTACTTTTAAGTTATAAGTGTAACTCTTCTTCATTTCTTTTACCATTTTATGTCCCTAGCCACTTAATTGGTGGGTAAGTGTAGGCTTCTCAGTTTCCCTCAAGCTCTGACACTAGCACATATCTCCCTGCCATCCCAACACCACCATCCATTCTCCTTCTTAATTCCATCATCTCTGCTTCCATTGATGTTCAACCAATGGTAGGTATTATTACAAAATTTTTTGAGCACAGTCTTTTCATATTGGAACTTTCTACAACACCATGTTCTCTCCCCTAAGCGAGGGGTACTTGTGAGCAGAGGCAACATGAAATTAAGCAAAGTGGATGGAATATGATCTTCATGAGGCTAGGGACAGTATCTAGTTCAGTGCCGTATCTCCAGGACTATAGTGGCCAGTGCCTGGAAAGTGGTGGCTGCTCAATAAATATTTGTTAACTAAAGGAATAAATGAGGAAAGGAGGATGTCTGCAGGAAAGTCTACTGCAGAGAAGTTGATGGGAGTCCTTGCCAGGAGAAACGTCTCTCCCCAAGTGGGAACTTTAGGTGCAAATAGTTTTCTTAGGACATTTGGAAGGTTATGGATCTGCTGCCTGCTAAAAACCAATGAAGTTCTCCCAGGCCCCTGACACCTGAAAATAGTTGGACACAATCTCAGGCCCCACAAACCATGATCATTACGAAAGACAGAGAGTTAAAGCTGGCAAGAAGGCAAAAAAAAGTGTGCGGAAGGCTATCAATGCATTACTCCTTCTTCAATATCATCAGTGTCAACAGTGGTCTTGGTGGCACCAGGTAAAACGTATTAAAAGTTCATGCACTGAATTGTCCTGCTGAATACTGCAGAGAGGAAAAGTGACCACACTATGGTCTCTACTTCTGGAAACTCGGAGAGCCCTTCTGTGATTCCACTTGATATGGACCACAAACTCACAAGTAACAGCTCTGTCTCCACTTCCCCTGCCTCTTTAAGAGATATTGCCAGCCCTCCTTCTTTCCAAGATCCTAACTAAATCATAAGTTGATTACAGACAAAATTAATAACCAATAGATAAGTATGATTTACATAAAAAAAACAATATAAATATACAAGCATAAAAAGAGGCAAACATATAAATGCATATAGTTTTGTGTCCAAACTGAAGTATTTTCCAGCAGCAGAGGAGGGAGGAAGGGGTGACTTGAGGGGAGGGGGATAGAGAAGAAAGAAGGGAGTCTAATAGCTTAGGAGTTAGGAAATCCAGCACTGAATAAAACTTGCCCAGTCATAAAATTCCCTTAAGATGGGCTCTTTGAAATATCCCCATTAACCAACATAAAGCGCCCACAGATGTTCAAGCAGTCTAAGCAGTTGATCAGCAGAACGTCTAAATGTCTCCATTATGAAAAGAGAGACGTTCTCTTTCAGAAGCAATAATGAGCCGTTTCCCGTTGATTCCATTGGAAGGGAGGCTAGGGGACTTCAATCATTTTTTTTCCTCTATGATGTTACTGCAATTGTAAAGTTGAAAGTTAAATGTTAAAGTAAAAAGTTAAAGAGAGGTCACCCATCTTCACCCACCCATCTGCACCATGGCTGAGATAATTTTGCGCTGATCCCTCATAAATTCTCACTCCCATAAATTCTTCAATTTACTACAATCTGACTTATCTTCTCCAGTCTCGTCACTAAATAATTTTAAGATAGACTAAACTATTTTAAGATTACCAGGACCCTAAAATTTACCAAATACAAAAAATTTTATTTTTCCCTCTGAATGTTTCTGCAGAATTTGACACTATCCATTTAAATTCCTCTTCTCTTGGCTTCCTCAAGTCACTTCTCTTGCTACCTAAAATCATTTCTTATATCTCCTTTAAGAGGGTCTTCTTCCTTTGCTGACCCTTAAATGTTGCTGCTCCCTGGTGCCATCCTGGGCCTCTCATCTTCTCACCCTACTCACTGTCCTGGGCGATCTCATCTGCTGTCATTGAGTCAACTACCATCATTAGGTTAGGCTGTTCCCCCCAACTTCATCATTATAAACCCAACTTCTCTATGGGCATTTTTCTACGCAAACTCAAGATATCTGAAAATGCATCATCATCTTTGCTAAGCTGGCTCTCATTCCAAGATTATCTCATTTTTTTTAGTTCTCCATCCATCCAGGCATCCAAACTAGAATTCTAGCAGACAACTTTGATTCTTTCCTCTCCCTCACTCCTCATATCTAATCAATCACAATGTCCTTTTAATTTTTTTCTCCTAACAATTTCTCTAATTTATCTCTGAAGGGTCGTCTCAAGTTTCAGAGCTCCCATGGAACTAATGTTTACAATAAAAACAAATCAAGGATGGATGATCAGGAGGCTAAGGAGTCATTTTCAGATCTAGAACCCACTAAGTGAAGGAAAGGCTGGATTCCCTATGAATGTTTATTTGGGTAACTAGGAAAATGGGAATATACAGTCATTTTGAGGAATGGTGGACATAGATTCTAAGTTAACACTGATGCTCAGAGATCCAAAGTGTTACTATGGATCCCTTTTTTGGGGGGGTAATTACCAGGAGAAAGGTAATAACTAGAATCTTAGCCCAGGACCAGCTCACAGTGAGTTCACTGGGTCCATGGAACCATCCAGTGGTCATTTCCCCACTCTCCAAAAATAATCACAAGCACAAATGTGGTTGGAAGAACCGCCACACTGGTTCCTTGAAACTAATCCCTCCCCCAGACAAGATATAAAATAAAAAATATTCTTTCCCAAGATGCATGGTGGAGATTAGTACACTCTTAAAGAACTGAAGGATGCAGAGCTAATGGTCCTCATTTAATTCACCAGTCTGATCCTGACAAAAATCAGACAGATCTTCAATGATGACACTTGAGTGAGTACTGCAAACTCAACCAAGTGGTAGCTCCAATTCCTGCTACCTTGCTAGAAGTGGTATCTTGGCTCTAAATCTAAATAGCAGATTAGCACATCTTTAAGTACATGTTATGAGACCATCAATTTGGCAAATGTGTTCTTTTCCATCCTAATCAAGGAGAGCCAGAAACTCTTCACATTCACAGGAGATGGACAACAGTATACTTTTGTGGTTATTCAGCACAAGGATACCACTCCTTTAGCTGTGAAGAGTGTTGACTGCTGATGGCTCACAGCTGAGTCTCTCCAAGGATTCGCCCTTTGCTGAAGGGAGCTGCCATGGAAAATGTTCCTTGGAGCCAGGAGCTGGCCCAGCGGCGTAGTGAAGTTCACACGCTCCGCTTCAGGGGCCCAAGGTTCACAGGTTCGGATCCCGGGCACGGACCTACGTGCTACTTATCAAGCCATGCTGTGGCAGGCGTCCCACATATAAAGTAGAGGAAGATAGACCCAGGGCCCATATTCCTCAGTGAAAAGAGGGGGATTGGCAATGGATGTTAGCTCAGGGCTAATCTTCCTCCAATAAAAAAAAAAAAGTTTCCTTGGAGTCAGTCCATGTCCAATGACTGGTCAATGCAATGGTATAAAGCCCATCTCATTTACCTTGATTCAGGACATCTCTGAGCACCATCCCTGGGGGATTGGCTCATGTCTCTGCTGCAACTGCAGTTCAACTTCTCCCTTTACCCAATCCTGCTTCCCTCACTCCCTTAAAGATGTTGTTCCTGAGACCACTCCATAATAAACCACCTGTATGCAAATCTCTGTCTTTGTCTCAGAATCTGCTTCCCATGGAACCCTTTCTGCGACAAACCCTGAATCACTTGCATGGCACCCACATGCATCGGTGTTTCTTTCTTCAGTGCCTTCCTCTGTGTAGAAAACCCTCTCCTCCCTGTGGGAGATGCTGTGATCTATTGGCTAGATCCCCTTCAGGAAGGAAGGACTTATTTCCCCAGCATCTGGAATTGCTGCTGGGAAACAGTCCTCAATGAAGAAAATTACTCATCCTAAGCCACACCTCCTTCCAGGGGCAGGCTGCACTCAATGACTGATCCACATGATGGTGTAATGGCCTGGCTCCCTCACCCCTACTGGGAAAAATTCTGACGGGACCACCTCAGTTCTAGAGCTCTTCTGGGATTGCCCAACGCCTTTGTTTGGATTGTATCACCACTCAACTCCTCCATCTCCCCAATCCTGCATCCTTCCCTCCGAAGAGCGTTTTCTACTAAATGTCTCATATGCTAGTCCCCATCTTAGAATCTGCTTTATGGGGAACCCAACCTGCAGTGTCCCTCTTCTCCAAGGTAATTCTTACTCATCCTTTAAGAATTCAGTTCAGAGGGCTCCTTATCTAGAACCTCCCCCAGCTGTACCCATATCCAATCTCCCCTTCCAGACTGGGTTAGTTTTCCTTTGTAGGTTTTCCCATAACATCCTGTATATGGTTCCATCATCCCTATCACAGAAATTCTCTCTCTTTCTCAATATTTATCTACCCATGTGGTTTTCTTCTGCACTGACTGTGTGTTTTTTGTGTTGCCCGGCTGATCATCATTCCCCTGTGATCAGGGGAAGAAGAAAAAGCAGTAAAGTACGCTTCAAAGATCTGAATTCTAGTCTAGCTCTACTAGTAATTTTTTGTGTCCTTACCTCTCTGTGTGTCAATTTACATAGCAGTAAAATGGAACAGTAATCTCCATCCTTCCTCATTCACCCAACAAGTTTAAAATCTATCATTATAGTTGTAGTTGGGGAAACTCCAGGCAGGACTCCCTCAGGGGTGGTTAAAGATACTCTCCACTTAACAACGTCACACTTCCAGCCTTCCACAGGTCAACAGGGGAGCTAGCTGCCTGCAAGGAGACAGGTGCAGAACATCAGTCTTTTTTCTCAGGCCAGAGATATGCAAATGTCAGCATAGATCAGGGTTTTCTGGGGCAGCTTCAATTTAATTTTTAATCCAGATGATTAATTAAGCATATTTAAATGTAATTAACACTCATGCTTTTGTAGCACTTTGCCTATAAACAAATTCCTAAACCAGAAAAAAAAATCCTTAGACCATGTGACCCAGTTTGGTTTTGGAAAATTATTAGTCCGTATACACACTAAATCAAAGTAGTAAATTGGCATTGTGATTTATATAACTGCCCTTTATGCATTTGATTAGTGTGAATCCATTCCCCGGACACCTGTGTAATGAAATTTAGTTGCTAAATTTGCAAGGCTGAGGCTCTGACTTCTTGGAGTGCTCAACAACGTAAAGTCACTTTCCTAAAGCCTAGCTTAAAGTGATAACATGTAGTGACAATTAATTGAGCTCCTAGTGTGGATCAGGCTCTGTTTTGGCCACTTTTTAGTTATTCTTTAATGTTTATAATGCCCCTGCAAAGTACCTTATCCCTTTTGTACAGATGATAAAACTGGCGCTTAACTGGTGCCTATAAGGCTTACTGGGTGCCGGAGTCAGTTTATAGAGGCTATGAGAGCCAATAGTACAAATCTCTTCCCAAATTTGCATTCAGTGACAACACATTAGTAGCTTAAAATTGGCCATGGCTGGAGTATTTGCACCACAAAAATTGGCATATGTTACAAATTAGGGCCTTATTTATTTATTTTAAGAGTCTGTTGTTAAACATCTACCAGCACACCACAGTTTGCAGCTACTAACCAGCTAGGCCAAGATTCAAACTCAGATCTGCCAGTCTCCAAACTCTTGCTCTGTTCCCCTTGTTAGGAGAAACGACTTGCTGATGTCAATACCTAGCGCTTTCCTAAGGCTCTGTTCTGAAGACACCACCTCCCCTTCCCAACTAAATTCTGCTAACTGAAATAGGAGGCAAATTTCAGCCAGGGCCTATCCAGAATTCTCTTTGTTCTATTTCAACTCTTGCCAAAAAGGAAAGTCAAATGGCGAAATTGTTAGAGAAAAACGGAAGAGATGAAGTTTGGCTCCTGTTTGTTCAGTACCCACAAATAAATGCTAAGGAGAAACTGAATAAACCATTAGTTTCCAAATGCTTTGAGGAGCTTCACTGGAGAGCTCTTTTACTTGGCAGTGAGGAGAAGGACCCCATGGAAGCCTTAATCAACACCATCTAATTAAGGAGATGGAGTTTAATCTCTGGGCCAAGTGTCCATCTGCTTCCCATTTCCAGTCATTTAGCACACATTGAAAGGGAACACAGCATAAATGTAAAACAATCTCAGTGATCCATTACATTTCCGAGACAGGAGTAAGACAAGAAAGGAACTTCAAAGAAGACAACAGCAAAACAGGCCAAATGCCCAGCTAACACCTGCCACGGGTTGAGCCAGATATTCAGAAAACAACCTTTAATAAATAATTTTGTTTTTAATGACACTGGACTCTCCACTGGCTAAGATGATTTATCCATCCTGAGGCAATATTTAATCATCTTGCAAATTCATTTCGCATGTATTTTATAGTCCTTTTCTTTGCATGTTAGTTTCACCTTCGGTTTTAAATTGTTAATTCTTTGAGGATAGAGACCATGTCTATTAAGTCCCTGTAATAATAAATTGAGCGCTTTTTGCACCATAAATATGATCTAAGATTGAGTTGCCAATACTGGTGATTGTCTCCGACTTGCAGAGAGACACCCTTCAGGACCATCCCTCCCTCCTTACACGATGACAAAATTTCCCACAGTCCTGTGCCTCACTCTTGCTTACTTTGCTTCAAATAAGGGAGTGGGCTGGTAAGGGTTGAGCTGGCAATAGCACAGGACAATGTTCTGCTCACGCCCAACACAGAAACCACCGTCTGTGACCCTGTGACCTGCTGCCTTCTCAGTCAGTAAAGGGTGTGAGCAATTGCCTGTTCAGAGCAATCCAGGCCAAAAGGCGAGTCTTGAAGGACAGCAGAGGAAGGCTGTCTTTCCAACAAACCTAGGGAACGCGTGGCCCAGGGGAAACATTTGCCCTTTGAATATTAACGGTGAGCACATTAACAACATTAATAACAGCGTAATCAGGATTTTGAAAGAGCTTTGTTCATACGGTAGAATAGAAAACACCTTTATCCCCATGCCCACCTGCTCTCTGATATAGTTTTTCCTCACGCCTTAGATGAAACCTGGAGCAAACTCGCTGGTTTCCAGGTCATTCTCAGAGAAGGAAAAGTGCTGTGACCACTGCATATTGCAAAATAGCACTAACTGTCTCAGTAACCAAAATTTCCAGGGTAAGAGTCAAAAATCCAAACTTTATTTTAAAAATAATGTTTAAAACTCCTCCCTCCCCTAGCTTGGCATTGCTCAAGATAGAAAGCTCTCGGTGGAAAGGAATGTGGGGTGGGAGAGGCTGGGTGGTTCGTTTCTTCTTTCTTGATTCTGCCATCTCCTCGCTCCACTCCCAATTTGCCACTGGGCCTTCTGTTCCCCTCCAGAGGAGTGGAAAGCAGGGCTACAGGTGAGGACAGGTCTTACCTGACTGCTACAGTTAACAACGGGCACGGCTGTCTCTGGGCTTAGCAGATGTTCAGTGCTCTCTTGCCTTATTGCCTTAGCAAGCATCTCCAGTAAGTACAATATTGACCATTTCTGATCTCAGGTTTTTTTGGTTTCTTGTAGACACTATCAGATTTATCCTAGTATGCCGAAAGTTTTTACTATGAATGACTTGAATTCTATAAAATTTTGCTACATCCATTGTGATGATCAAATGATCTTTTTTTCTTTATTCTGCTACTGTGTGAATTACATTGATTGACTTTTTAAATGTTAATGCCTGCATCCCTGGATTGAACTCCACTGAATCATGATATATTATCCTTTCCTAAATCACGGGATTCAATTTTCTAAAATTGGGTTTAAGATTTTGCATTTATATTTTTTGAGGAAGACTGACACCATTTTTTCTGTTTTGCAATGTCTCTATCAGGTTTTGTTATCATGGTTATGTTGTCCTCATAAAATAAGTTGAGAAGTATATACTCTTTTTCTATTCTCTGGAAGAGTTTACGTAAAATTGGTGTTATTTCTTCCTTAAATGTTTGCTAGACTTCGCCAGTATTCTTCACATTAATCTTGGAGGTGTCTTCACGGGATGAATCTATTTCTTTTGGATGCTCTGTGGGTTCTTTGGAGATTCCCTCATCACTAGGGACCATTCATCTATGAATTTCTGCTTCTGAGGATGCACTTTCCAGCTGACTGCCAAATACTCCTGTATTAGTCTGCTCAGGCTACCATAACAAAATATCACAGACTGAGTAGCTAAAACAACAGACAGTTATTTTGTCACAGTTCTGGAGGCTGGAAGTCCAAGATCAAGGTGCCAGCAGTCTGGTTTCTGGTGAAGCCTCTCTTCCTCCATTGCAGATGACTGCCTTCTCACGGTGTCCTCAGATGGCCTTTCCTCTGTGCTCAGGCGGAGAGAAACACCAGTGATATCAGATTAGGGGTCCACGTTTATGACCTCGCTTAGCCTTCACAAACCTCTTCAAGGCCCTATCCCCAAATATAGTCACTTGAGCTTTAACGTATGAATTTTAGGAGACACAATTCACTCCATACCAACCCTGACTCTTTCTGACCACCTCCACACACTCTCTTCCCTGGTCTTTTCCCACTGCTCCTCCCGGTGGCCTCATGGGCAAAGTCCCTCTCAGATGGTTCTGGACCATCTCTCTCTCTCTCTTTCCTTACCTCTGGTGCAGAGAAAATATCTTCATCTTAAATCCTTCAGTAGAGGGAATGAAAATTACTCCCAAACAGGAACCTCTACACTGTTGCCACAAGATGCTTCAGCTAGCCTCCAGCCACTTCAGATTTCTCACCTGTGAGTCAGAACCAGAAGACTGTTCTCTTAGAGGGCTCATCGGAAGCCTTCTGTAGGGTCCCCTTGACACTCTTATCACTAGGCTCGGGGTAAGGCATAAACCTCCCTCATGGAAGGGGTAAAGAGGCTCTCAGCCCACTCACCTCCAGATAAAAGCCTCTCTCTAATTCCCATCTTTTCTTTTGATCTCTTCAACCTCTTGGTAGGCTGGAGATGAGCGATGGGTTAAGAGTCACAAAAACTGGATTTCACATACCTCCATCCCAATTTACAGGACTTAAGTGTCTGGCTGGCACCTAGTCTTGAAGCCATGGCTGACATTGAGACTGTCCCAATCTAACCTCCTGCTACGTTAGCTCGCATACTATAAAATTATCTCTATTAACAAATGCATAGGCAAGGACACAGAGATTGAAGATTATTTTATACTGAGACAATTTATGAGTAATGCACAATAACCATTTAAAAATGATACTCCACAAAATGTAAGTCTATCACCATCCTTCTTTCTGATGGTTTCCTGAGTTTGTCTCAGAACTCACAATGCCACAAGCACTCAGAGTAGACAGTTTTGCATCTCACGGTGCCAGACTTATATTGGGCCCCATTTCACGCTCCCTTTGAGAGTGAGGACTAGGAGACCATAGTCCTGCTATGATGTCTCTTGCTCAGATCCCAGGTCCACTGCTCCAGTGTTAGAGACCTCAGCTTTCCACTAGACCCTTTACTCATGGCTGCCTAAGAGTCGCTGGCCGCTATGCAAAGGAAACAGAAGAGAGCAGCAAGAAGTGAATGTAGTCAGAACCTTAGAAAAATCACAGAGCAGAAATGAGACTCTAACTTGAGTTTGGAGAGCTGGAGAAAGGCATTCCAGTGCCTTAGCTGGGGAGGGGACAGAGGGACCTCCTTGGCTGGGCTCAGAAGACAATACCCAGCAGAGAGGAGACCCTCGGGTGTCAGGACAGAAAAACTGGTGGGGTAGAAATTCGTGATTATCCATCTGCTTCTGAACCTTGACCTACCTAGTTTTGAGGCTACTTTGCAAATGAATGTCGAAAGACTATTATGGGCAGACTTGGTTCTAAAACTCAGGAATTCCTTGGTATGCTAGTGAGGTCTGGTATTGGGGGAATTGTTTACAGCTACCAGAAGTCTCCTAAAAATCCCAATTTAGTGACAGTAAGGTACATGGCTGATGAGTCCACTCCCAGTTACATAGAGAAGAAAAAGCAGTGGATGTAGGGTGTATGCAGAATGCTATTTAGAAAGACCTAAAATATTAGAGGGTTGCATTGTCAGAAACTAGTTTCTCTTTACCTTAAAATGTTCCCAAGGTCTCCCACATACCACTCCCTTGTTTAGAGTTCAGGTGGTGACTCCAATGACCACTATGGGCGAGATATTTTGCTGGCTCTAAAGAGATGGCTCTGCTTATGGAAAGGACACAACCTACCATCACAGGGAACAGTTGAAGTAATCATATATATGATAGGGGATAGCAACAGCATACTTCTGCAAAAATAAATTTTGCATTTTTTTCTCTTTTCAAATTGATTTGTGCTTCAGGGTCTGGCTTAAAAGAAAGAATGAGGGGCCAGCCCCATGGCCTAGTGGTTAAGTTCAGCATGCTCTGCTTCCGCAGCCCGGGTGCAGTTTCCAGGCGTGGACCTACACCACTCATTGGTGGCCATGCTGTGGTGGTGACGCACGTACAAAATAGAGGAAGACTGGCACAAATGTTAGCTCAGGGCAAATCTTCCTCAGCAAAAAAAGAAAAAGAAAAAGAAGGAATGATAGCATGGTGGTTGTGAGGCTATTGGGTCAGCAGAGGCAAGCTGGGATCTTTTGGGGGTTTTCTTGGGTAGTTGATGAGAGAGAAAAGGGTTCGAAGTCAGAAAGGAGGTTAAGGGAGACAGGGAAGGAAGACAATTTACTGGCACCCACAGTTGCCTACACTGCTTTCAATTTTCAGTCCCACTGAAAGGAGTTGCCCTGAAATGAAGAGAGGCTAGCAAATAATTTTGGTGCCTTATTAGTTTTTCTAGGGCCACTGTAGCAAAAGTACCTCAGACTGGGTGGCTTACTTGACCGAAATTTATTGTCTCACAGTTCTGGAGGCTACAAGTCCAAAATCATGCTGTCAGCAGGGTCGGTTCCCTCTGAGGGCCATGAGGGAAGGATCTGTTCCAGGCCTCTCTCCTCGGCATGTAGGTGGCCATCTTCTCTCTGTGTCTCCTCATATTGTCGTTCCTCTATGTGTGTCTCTGTGCCCAGATTTCCCCTTCTTATAAGGACCCATCATATTGGAATAAGGCCGACTCTAATGATCTCATTTTAACTTGATTACCTCTGTAAAGACCCTGTCTCCAAACAAGGTCACATTCTGAGGTTCTGGGGGATAGGACTTCAAAATGTGAATTTTGGTGAGGGGTGGAGAGTCACAATTCAACCCATAAACAACAGGTGCCATCAGCAAAGGCTGCTGGTTCATCCTGGGGGCCCAGCCTCGGATCACATAACTTACTCTGCTCACAGAAGGGGCCATGGAAAAACAAGAGTCAGGCCACTTGGCTCTGCTCTCAGTTCTGCCCCTAATGATCCACATGGCACTGGGCAAGTCCCCTCTCCTCTCTCAGCCTCTGCTTCGTCGTATAGAAAATGAAGTAATTGGACTAAAGCCCCTGATGCTCTGACCTTCTATGGTTCTAAAGAAAACTACAGGAGAGAGCCAAGATGGTGGCAGCTGCGGCCACCCAGTGGACCTCAGAGCCCACTTTTGTTGGGGGAGCACAGAACCACTGTTCCTGACAAGACAGCGACTTAAAGCCAATTAACGCCCAGCTCAGGGTTAGTGTTTTTTGAGTACTAAGTAGATTTTCAGGTGGTCCAGCTCTCTCAGAATGCAAACTGTGTATTTCCCTCGGCTACTTTTCTTCCTCGTGTAAGCCGATGAGAGGATTAATGCTGTAACGCTTTATTTCTGATCTTTGGGAAGAAGGCAAAGGAGAGCTAAACAAGAGAACTGGGTCAATATGCATCATTTCTGCTCACAGGGACTTAGAAGCACAGGGCATTAAATCCGGAACCTCTGATGCTACCTCGACCAAGTTCCATATTTTATAGTCAGGAGTACTGAAACCCAGAGAAGTTTAGTTAATTAATTGCTGTCACTCACACCACTAGTTAAAGGGAGCATCAGAATTAGAATCCAGCTGCTTGGGGCATACTGCACTTCTCTGTAGAAAGAAGAGTTCATTCTTGTGTCTGTGGGAATTAAGATTTGAAAAAATCAGTTCCGCCTTTGGGTAAACAACTTTGGGATTGTCTGCCATGCTGAAGAACCAATTCTTCTCCCACTTTTCCTGAGAGCAGCAGTGTGGTGGTGAGGTGACCATGTTAACCAACCAGACCATTTCCCTGGGAGATTGGGAATCAGGATTAGCCATTCTAGTCCAGCCTGGGCTCCTTTCAACCCTAGACTGTGCTGTGGCCATCCTCCAACTGCTCTGTGGGCTAACAGGCACGCAAGCCTGGTCTTTGGGGAAGAAGAGATGGGAGATGGAGAGAGCACACTCTCTGGTGCCAGGGGCTTTCATATCCCAGTCTGGTCCTCTCAGAGGCTCTGCTGCTTTCCTGTCTCTAGGGTCTATGCAACACCTGCATCTCAATATGAAGCACCTTCATCTTTTTCCCCCCAAAAGCTGGTTTAAGTTGAATTGGTGCTGTTATTGCCACCAACAATTTTAACTAACAGGGTTTCCTCTTATCTTAGGGAAAGAGTCATCTTGAGGAGTTGACATACATTTTACTTCCATGTAGTTTAATAGGCATGCTATCACAGAGGACCAGTCTCTTCAACTCCTTCCAGAAGCCAACATAATAGCCACCTCTCCCTCTCCCATCCAATCAACTGCTGGACAATTGCAAATCTGGACAGTTTTTCTTTCATAAGAATTTTCAAATCTATTGCTTTTATCCATAACTAATGCCACTAAATGTAGAACCTTATTTCTTCACGCAGGTCATTTGCAATAATCTCGCAACTGGTTGACTCGACTCTCGTCTCTCATTTTCAATTCGCGGTCCCTTCAGGTGCAGCTCCTGGGCTCGCTGTGATTGTGCCCCTGCCTAAGTGTTAAAGAGGCAGAGTTTGAGCCACCGAGCAGGAGAGTGCCAGGAAGGGGCTGAAATAGTGTATTGCTTTTCTATTGCTACATCACAAATTACCATACATTTAGCAGTTTAAAACAACATCCATTTATAATCTTACAGTTCTGTCGGTCAGAAGTCCAGCCGACTTGTCTGGATTCTATGCTCAGTTTCTCTGAAGGCCAAAATCAAGATGCTGGCCAAACTAGACTGCTACCTGGAGGCTCTGGGGAAGAATCTTCTAAGCCATTCAGGTTGTTGGCAGGACTCAGTGCCTTGTAGCTTTCGGTCTGAGGTCTCCACTTCCTTGCTGGCTGTCAGCTGGGAGTCACTCTGCTCTAAGAGGCCACCCACATTCCTTCTCACATGGCCCATCCATCTTCAAAGCAGCATCGAGGCATCGAGTCCTTCTCATGCTTCAATCTCTGACTTGCCCTTCTGTTACCAGCTGAAGAAAACTCTACTTTCAAAGGGCTCATGTGACTAGATTAGGCCCACTTTCTCTGATTAGTAACCTTAATTAGATTTTCAAGATCCGTTTTGCCATATAACATAGCATAATCATGAGAATGGTATCTCATCATATTCACAGGTTTCCCCACACTCACAGAGGGGAGATTATACAAAGCTGAGGGTCACTGGGGTCATCCTTAGAATTCTGCCAACCACATACAGGGTCATGTGGGGATTGCTCACCTAAGCAATTTGGGAGAGGTCAAAGGTATGAATTCAGACATGTACAGTGCAATGGACTGAAGTCAACGATGGCCAATGACTTGAGTCTGAGGGAGGTCAAGGTAGCAGCAGGGTCAGGATTGGAGACAACAGCTGGACTTTTTCTGCAGTGTTTGGGGTGGGAGAGACAGTGTGAGGAAGGACAGTAGTGGGATGGAGATGTGCCACCAGAGGAAGGTAGTGGAGAGTTATTTGCTATTATACAAGCCTATGAACAAGCTGTCTGATGGGTCTAGAGAGAACATTTCTTTTTCTTTTTTTTTTTTTGTGAGGAAGATCAGCCCTGAGCTAACATCTGCCAATCCTCCTCTCATTTTGCTGAGGAAGACTGGCCCTGGGCTAACATCCATGCTCATCTTCCTCTACTTTATGTGGGACGCCGCCACAGCATGGCTTGCTAAGCGGTGTGTCGGTGTGTGCCTGGGATCTGAACTGGCGAACCCCGGGCCGCTGCAGTGGAGCGCGCGCACTTAACCACTTGCGCCACCAGGCCGGCCCTGAGAATATTTCTTTTCTTGGTGCAACCAGAGCTCCAACAATCACCCTCCTGCCTAAAATATTCAAGAGCTTCCACGTACTCCTCAGTCTGGCATTCAAAGCCTTCCTTTACAGGCTCCCACTTACATTCCGGCCTTACTTCTCATAAATCCTTCCAATGCATCTTCTGCTGACATTTCAGTAGAACTGGTACAGAGTGAAACTGGTAACGTAGTGAAGGATCAATGTCAGGCAATTGCTTCCTAAGAGGAATCACAGGTGGTGCTGTTAGTTTGGTGGATTTACAGTGATCTGGCGTCTATCTCCAGTCTTCAGGCTCACATACTTTATTTTGTCAGGACCCCAAATGCAGGCCCATGCTTGGGGCAGTGCTCAAATTGACACTAATAATATTGGCCTTCTATGATTCCCTCGCCCCATGTACTGATCTTTGCCTCGCAACCACTGGCTAATCTCCGTCACGTCTGGAGTTTCCAGCCTCTAAGCTTTGGCTCAGGAGGTACTGCTTCCTGACCCCTTGTGAATGCTCCCCTTTTCCAATAATTGTAGCAGAACCAGCCACTAATTGGTGGGACCCAGTGCAAAGTGAAAATGCAGGGCTGTTCAAAAATGATTAAGAATTTCCAGATGTCACTGCAGAGTGTTGAAGCGAGTACGAGGCCCTGTGTCACTGCACAGGTCACTAATAATTCACCCTCCCTTATAAGGCCCCCCCATTTCTCCCCACCCTCACTCTTGTTCACATCCACATAGTAGGTTCTCAAAAATTACTTTTGAATGACAACCAAGGATCTCAGATGTGCTGGAATGATACAGAGCTCTTGAAAGTTCTTTAAATCCATAAACGTTGCATTGAGTTAAGTCTTTGGCCTAATGCATGCTGTAAAAATGATAACAGATGTGTCTGGTACTTTAAGTGGAAAACGGCAACTCAGTATAGGAAAAGTCACCCAGACTTTGAGATGTGGAATACTGACGGGCCAGCTCATGGGAGCAGCAAATAGTAGGGAAGGCGAGGGACATGTTTTTGAAAAAAATGAAAAAATAACCCCCACCTAGCAAACATCAAGGCTTTTAGGTTTTGGAGAACTGCTTTTTCTAAGGGTGTCAGAGGCATTCTCAAAACCACCTTGGAGAGAGTTGGCACAGTGGGGCTGGGGTGGAGCAGGACAGGGGTGGGACAGAGCTGAGGTCTTTAAAACAGCTGTTTAATGAGCTTGAATAGTTAGCAGGGCTGCATTCTGCCTCTCCATGCTGGGCCTGACAGGGCAGTGAGAATCATGAAATGGCCGCTGGCAGATGAATGGGGATTGCCTCCGCCATCTGTCTTCCAAATGATCCTGTAGGTACAGCTATTATTTCAGTCAGACACTGGCAGGCGGGCCATTGTTCACAGCCTCTGTGAAGAATAGTGGCTGTCAAGGGTTTGGTGAGTGTTACGACTTTCCACAGATCCGTTTCCAGCTTGTCTGAGACATTAAAACCTGGAGGGGCACAGGGCCTGTGACTGAGCAGGAACTCTTGGGGGTTTTCCCATCACCTGGCCTCTCCACCCCTCTTCCTGCATTTCCCTCCTCCCTGCTCCCCCCACCTCCCCTCACCCCAGGCTGTCTCCCCACCCCTTTCTCCTCCTTTCTCTTCCTCTCACAAATCTACACCAATATCTGGGGAGAAAAGTTACTGTTGCCTCCAGGAGGCCTGGAGTGAGGAGGTAGAACGTGCAAAGGAGAAGAGACTGACACCACTGCAAACCCAACCAGAGGTCAGCTCTGATCCCTGGTGGTGTTTCCCCAGGGAGGGAGAGGTACAGGCAGGAACTCAAAAACAGAGAGAGGAGGTGCCAAAAAAAGACACACAGCTTTAAATATTGTTAATCCTAATAAGTTGGCCAGAAGATAAGAAAACCAGCTAGAAGACACAGAGTCTCATCAAAATCCCCCAAAGTTAGGTGTGAACTTGAGCACACTCAATAGCTTCCTATAATTGGACAAATGTGCTCATTTATCAGCATTGTAATTCTCTTCCCTTTATGGACCAATCTGAGTGACATGATTCGGCCCACATCAGGTCCAGTGTGACAGATGGATTCAAAGCCCCACACGTAGCTCTCACCTCTGCACTCCAAAGCACCGTCCTGGCACAGACTCAGAGCTGAGTAGGGCCCCACTGTCTTTGAAAGGATAGCACCCTGAGAATCAAGTTCAAGGGTAGAATCCAATGACTGCTCTGTAAGCCAGGTAACTATGACAAGAGACCTAGAACTCACTGTCTTTCTCCTTCAGCCTAGCTTACATTATATTCTTCCTCTCCGCTCTTTCCTCCTTCCCTTCCCCAGCTCTCCACCCACTGCCACCATCCTGCTCATACACAACGCTTAAAATCAAAACAAACAAAAAAAAAAACTCTTCTCCTCAGCTGCTTCAGCTGCGGGAGGTGTCTTATATTCAAGTCACCGTATCCCATTAGACAATGTAATTTATGTTTCCTCACTTTAACTCTGCCAGGAAGAGAATCCGAGTGCTGTATGTCAAGTAGTATTGAAATGTCTGTTTTACTCACAGTCAATCTACTGAAAGTGTTCTCTACTACAATTTCGGTGGTACAGAGACTTGGGGATCATT
Source organism: Diceros bicornis minor (assembly GCF_020826845.1). Classification (NCBI taxonomy): domain Eukaryota; kingdom Metazoa; phylum Chordata; class Mammalia; order Perissodactyla; family Rhinocerotidae; genus Diceros; species Diceros bicornis. Next base: position 22,890,672 of record NC_080744.1, on the reverse strand, counting down.
TTTTATTCTGTGCTGAGATTAGAGCTCAAAGTTATTCTTAACAGGGCGTGGAGTGTCTAGTGGCTTCCTGTCTAATCTAAGGCCCCACCATTAGAGTGACCATATGGCTAATGATGAAGCCAGGCGCTTCTGAGAATGAAAGGAGTCCGTGTTCATGATGACACCAGCACGATGGATGCAAGCCTGGACTGTCCTGGACACACCTGGGTTCACAGTCCCCTGTCTCTCATGGGAAGGCTGAATAGGAGGAGAAGCTTTTCATTGCAGGCAAGGATGGTTACCTCCTCTGAATGCCTAAAGCCCTAGCTGTACTTTTCACCCATTTGGCATTTAGTATATTCTGCCTTAAAATTTTATTTTTCTTTATATGGATCTATCCTTGAGATTGGGGTCTGAATTCCTATTTTCATTCCCCAGGAGAGATCCAAAAGACTCAGTAGATCCTTGTTGATCATGACCAAGTTTGGCCAGAGAGGAGCTATTGGCTCTCCCTGCTTTCAGAGGGACACCCCTACCCCCCACCTTGTGGGACATCCCCCCTGAGAGCTTAAACACCTCACCTTGGGGGTTAAGGACTATGTTAGTTTCCCATTGCTTCTGTAACAAATTACCACAAATGTAGTAGCTTAAACCAACACAAATTTATTATTTTACAGTTCTGGAGGTGGGAAGTCCTCAAATCAAGGTGTTGATAAAGCTGTGTTCCTTCTGGAAGCTCTAGGGCAGAATCTGTTTCCTTGTCTTTTCCAGCTTGTGGAGGTTGTCAGCTTTCCTTGGTTTGTGGCCTCTTCCTCCATCTTCAAAGCCAGTAGTTTAGCATCTTCTAATCTCTCTCTCTGCTTTCATTGTCACATTGCTTTTTCCTGACTCTAACCCGCCTGCTTCTTTCTTATAAGGACTCTTATGATTACATTGGGCTCACCTGGATAATCCAGGATCATCTCCCCATCTCAGGATCCTTAATTTAATCACACCCACAAATTCCTTTTGCAACATAAGGTAACATATTCACAGGTTCTAAGGACTGGGACGAGCTCATCTTTGGGGGGCATTATTCAGCCTACCACAAGGACCCTCTCAAGCCAGACTCTTAGGTTGTTTCATTAGGCACTTTGTTATCTATAGGTCACAGCCATCATTAGTGTTTCTCATAGATCTGTTTTCAGTCCATCTGAACAGATGACATTTATTCCTTGCAAGGTAGCTAGGGGAGTGAAGAACTCCAGTGCATGGGTAGTTACAGAAGTGCCATCGAGTTGATCAAAGAAAGGAAGAAAAATTCTTCCCCAGGTGGCTTAGACATTCACCCCCTGGGGCTGAGTACATACTCTCAAGGTTTCGTCTGGCTCCTGTTTTGCTCACCTTGGGGTTCTACATGCATGATCTATATACATACTTCTCCTGAGAAGGATCTAGGAGAAACCTTCAGAAAACAGTAGAGATACCTAGAATGTAAGAGTTCGTGACCAGCACTCCCTCCCCAGGCCTACACCTCCTTAGGAAGGACCAGGTCTGCTCCCCCTCCTCTCTGCACCCTTGCCCCCAACTCCACCTGACTTGATGGTTCAGAAGTACCAACTGTGTTGCTGGTGTCTGTATTTCAGAGTAAAAATATCTACCACCATCTCCTCCAACCACTGCCACACAGAGTTTCATTGTCAAGACCAGTGATGTCCCCTCTGTCTTAGGCTCTCACCTTGCTTTCTGTTCCAGGGATGTTATGATCTCATTCTCTTTCTTCTGCATGACCAGTTAGGGACTTATAATAGTCTTTGCACAACGTACACTGGCACAGCTCACACGTGCCTGTAGATTAAAGAGTCTTTTAGACATATTGTAGTGAAAAGGAAGACTTCAGCTTTCTCATAGCCAAACATCCATACAACCACCACCATAATAAATTTAACAGGCGTTGAATGCCTACAGTATGCAAATCACCATGCTAAGTACTTTACATGTACTATCTCGTTTAATCCTTACAACAACCCTTTGAAATGAGTCTTATTTTCTAATATTATAAATGAAGAAACTAAGATTTAGCGAAATGACTTGTCTAATGAGTGCATACACATATACGCAACATATAATTCTCAGCAGAGTTTAGGTTGAAGAAAAAAAATATCCAGATTAAATAAATACAGACTAAATAGAAACAGTAAAAGAATATTAAAGAAAGAGAAAAATACTTTAGTTGGCCTTTTCTTAAGTGGGGGAAGATGTGATAAAGCACTATAGCAACATGTTTTCATCCATGTCTGCTATGGACTGAATGTGTCCCTCCCCCCAAACCAAATTCATATGTTGAAGCCCTGATCCTCAATTTGATGGTATTTGGAGGTGGGGCCTTTGGGAGGTAATTAGAGTCAGACTAGGTCATGAGGGTGGGACCCTCATGATGGAATTAATGCCCTTATAAAAAGAGGAAGAGACACAAGAGCTCTCTCCCTCAGCCCTGTGAGGATACAAGGAGAAGGCAGCCTTCTGCAAGCCAGGAAGAAGGCCCTCAGCAAGAACTGAGCCAGCCCCACACTAGTTACCGCAGCCCAAGCTGACTAAGACAACGTATTCATTCACTACACGAACACACAGCTATTGAGTATTTACTAACGTGCGCTCTGAGATATACAGGTGTAATTGAGATTCAGTCTCAGTTCTCTGGGAGATGCCTGTTTAGCAACGAAGGCAAATCACATCTATAATATACAGAAGAATATGCCAGAGTATCAAGAAAAGCAATGGCGGTGTATAGGAAGAAGTGGTTATATCAGCATGGGAAAAAATCAGGGGAAATTTGGGGGAAGAAGAGATGTTGAGTGAAGCCCTGAAAGATAGACAGGATTTGAACGGATCCGTGGGAATGTCATCCCAGGCCCAGCATACAGTGTGACCAAAGGCATGGAGGTGAGAAAAGCAAAGACCTCTCTTAGTAGAATTATGACTGAGCTGTCATATAGGAAAGGGAGGAGGAGGTTGGGAAGATGGCTGGGGTTAGATCACGTAGGACTTTGTATGCCAGACTGTGGAATTCAGATTTTATTTTGCAGATAATGAGTAGGCCTTAAAGGTTTTTGAGCAGAAAAGTGACATAAAGGAGACATCTCCAAATGGGATATTTCACATAAAAATACCTACTCCTGGTTTCTCTTTTAAAAAGCCGGAGGATCTGGCAGCACTGGCCTGCATCCCATATGGCCACAGTGACTGAAACTGTGTAACAGCATGCCCCTTTAAGGCATATACTCATGCACTTTTGCCACAGTCCACAACACTCCTTATTGCTTTCTACAAATCTGTTTCATTCCATTTCATTCCCTGTCTGACCTCTGTTGGCATGTGAATTTGTGGGCTCTGACATCAATGATCAGATCTGTCCCCCTGAAGATAAATCTGACAGTACTCACAGGCGGGTTTGGATAAAGGAGACAGGAAAATGCTATTACAACCCCCAATCTCTGGTGCAGCCCTCAATTCATTTAGGGTTTTATTCAATTTATATGTTTGCCTTTCCCACCAGAGTGGAAAGTAGAACTATTTGAGACTGGGTATGAATTATCTTATTATCCTCCTTCCCTGGGAACATTCCTGCAAGGTTGCACGTAGAACACATTGTATCTAGGAGACTACTGATAAATGTTGACGAATTTGAGTAGTTCAGGTAAGCTGAGGGTTAGAGCTAGGTCAGAGGCAGTGTGCAAAAACACAGGCAGGAATGGCTATGTATAAGAAATATAATCGTCAGACTTTCACTACTCTAATGGATTATATTAATAAAAATCATTAACCTCATAATGGTTTTACAACAAAATTTTATCCTCGCACAATCCCATGAGATATGCATTATTATTATTCCAGGTTTACAGTTGAGGAAAGGGAGAGAAAATCAAGGAGAGCTAAGTTTTAAGCCTGAGTAGGATGTTAAGAGAAGGAAAACAGGCTTGTGAGGAGAGAAGATGAATTCAGACTTGGACCTATTGAGCTATGTGGCAATTTCTAGCAGGAAGTCAGAAATTCAGTTCTGGAGTTCAGAAGAAAGGTCAAGGCTAGAGTAGTAGTATTGCACAGAAGTAAAAAAAAAAGAAAAAATCAGTTTGTGGAATGAATTCCTTGACTTGGAAAAAGTGTGTAAAAAGAGAAGAAGGCAGGACAGAATCTTTGGAAAAATATGCTCTTAGGGGTTGGAAAGAGGCAAGCAGAGGCTAGAAACTAGAAGATTCCAGTGCCACTGCAGAGAAACGGGCATTGGACTTCTGGTTGGGGCATCCCTGAGAGAGCAACCACAGCAGCGTAATGGGGAACAAAGCCAGACTTGTGAGGGCAGTGAGTCGAAATCACTCACTCATGAAGTTTGTTGTGCAGGGTGGTGAGAAGGTGGTATCTTAACGAGTAGTGAGGGCAAGGAAAAGTTTTTAAGACTTCAGGATTAAGGAGGCAAACACGTGTCCTTCGAGAGAAGGAAAAGTGGAGAGGGAGAGACTAACGATACAAGAAAATGAGGTTATTGTTGACGGAGTAAGGTCCTTGAACAAGTAGGGGAGGTGGGGATCAAGGGCTCCAGAAGAGAGGTCCTTCTTAAATAGGTGGAGGGGTATTAAAGTTGGGAGTGTAAGAGAAGCAAAAGAATTTAGAGAAGGAGGTGGGCGAATTGAGATTATTTTAAAAAGGATAGGGGCCAGCCCAGTGGCATGGTGGTTAAGTTCACGCCTGGGGTTCGCCGGTTTGGATCCTGGGTGCGGACCTACCCATCGCTCCTCAAGCCATGCTGAGGCAGCAACCCACATAGAAGAGTTACAACCCTACAACTCTGATACACAACTATATACTGGGGCTTTGGGGAGAAAAACGAAAAACGAGGATGATTGGCAACAGATGTTAGCGCAGGGCCAATCTTCCTTAAAAAATAAATAAATAAATAAATAAATAAATAAATAAATAAATTAAATAAAAAGGATAGTCCTGATCTTAGCAAAGTAGGAAATTAGACCATTTGCCAAATCCCTAATAAGGGATTTGCCAAGAGACCTGGGGAGAATGGTAAAGACCTGGAGCGCGTGCTGTGTCCACTTGCCTGAGAATCTACTGACATGGTAATGTCAGGAAGGGTCCAGGCAGGAGGAAGAAACCACGCGGGTTATTGGAATAGGAAGAATGTAATATAATTGTTAATTAGTAAAAGGTAGTTAACTGCTGGGGGGTTCAGAAGCGGAGGTGGAAGGTGACAGAGTCCAGCTCCAGCAGCACAAAGCAGAGCAAAAAAGGGTAGATTTGGAACTGAGAGATTCAATAAATTCATTACTGGCATAGATTCATAGATTCATTACAGGCAAAATTCCTTTATTCAATTAATAAATTGATTACTGGCATAGATGAATAAAAAGTTTGCCTAATACGGTAGATAAATAATTTTCTAGCTTAGAAAATCATTATTCCTTCTTTCCTTTCCAGATGCAGAATCCCAGAGAAAAGGAAAGTACTGAAGAGGCGAGGACAACACATCAGTGCAGAAGTTGGATGGGAGCAGTGGGGGATCTGATAATATCAAATATAAAACAGGAAAATAAAAAGCGGGGCTTATTTATTGTATTTGTTTTGAGGAATTAAGTGACCCCTGATACCTGCTTTCTGCCTTCCAGAGGCTGGAGAAATTTATTGTAATTCAGCTGCTCTGATGAGGGTGAGCTAGGAAACAACCATGCGGGTGTAGGTACAGGGTGGAGTGGTCGCAGGAGTCTGGTGGTTGGACCCACAGAGCAGGGACCTAGGAGTGGGGCTGAGTTGGGGGGCAGGTATAAGCAATTTGAATCTTGACAAATGTTGACAATGTGCCTTCAAAAACGTGGTCTCAATTTATACTCCCATTCAATAGTACTTGATCCTCAAGTGTCATCAAGCTTTGGAATGCTCCCTTTTTAAAAATTTGCATTGCTCTAAGTATGTGTGAGGCTAACTCTCTTTTCACACGTTTAGCTATTTGGATTTTTTTCTGCTAACTCCCATTGGGGTCCTGCATGGGGGCTGTAAGCGGAGGATAGTTTCTTTACGTAATAAGTGTATGAAGTGCCTGGAAAATCTGAGGTCCTGATGCAACCTGGGGAACAAAACGGACATGGTTCCTGACTTCTCAGAGCTGAATGTGTCTGGGTGAGACAATAAAGAAGAAAACAAATGTATAAATACACATATTCCAATAAGTTCTATGTCAGGAAAGAAGGGATGCTGTTTGAGGGTCTTGCCTTTGGATGCAGTGACTAGAGAAGAGCTTCTGAGGAGACAGTGGAGCGGAGACTTGAAAGACAAGAAACAATCACCCACGTGAAGAGTTGGAGAAAGAAGTATTCTTGGCATCAGAGACTGCACAGGTGAAGATTTTTTTTTTTTTTTTTTTCGTGAGGAGATCAGCCCTGTGCTAACATCCGGCAATCCTCCTCTTTTTTTTGCTGAGGAAGACGGCCCTGGGCTAACATCTGTGCCCATCTTCCTCCACTTTATATGGGACGCCGCCACAGCATGGCTTGCCAAGCAGTGCGTCGGTGCGCGCCCAGGATCCGAACCAGCGAACCCAGGGCCGCCGCAGCGGAGCGCGCGCACTTAACCGCTTGCGCCACCGGGCCGGCCCCCCTACAGGTGAAGATTTTCAGATGCAAAAGGACCTAGAGTGTTTGAGGAACTGAGAAATGGCCAGGTCATTAAAGCAGAGTGAGTAATGAGGGGGACATATTCCCGGTCCTGACTGAGTTCAGGGGATAGATCCCTTCAGGCCTAAGCAGACCTGGGCACTATAGTCAAGCCTTTCTTTTCTTAGGCACAAACCCTACGATGAAATTTTAGGCCAATGCCTTTCCTAGGTTTGCTTGTGGAATTAAGGTTTGCTGGGACTTTTAGCTGACCTCTGTCACTAGGCAAGACTACTGTTGGATCATTCCTCGCAAAGAAGGACAGGTTTGAATGGCTTCGGAAAGTAGATTCTGCACTTATCCCTAATTGCCCCTTCCTGTCTCTCAGACTTCGTAAGGATGATATTCGTTAGAATTAACTGCTATCCCTCATGTGACAACATCGGCCTCCTTCTGCCTTTCACCTGCCCTCATTTCACCTCAGAGGAACTGAGTAAGGGGGAAAACAGAATAAGGACCTGAAAGGAAGCCAGTGGGGTGGACTGTGGTTCACACGCCCTTGCTCCTGGTGGAGTCCTCAAGCTCCCTCGTCTGACTTAGCTGGTGAGTAGCATGTGCCGATGGCAGCCTTGTGTGTGTGTGTGTTGGGGTCAGGTGGTGAGGGGCTCACCCACCACAGAGAACCTGGGGGAGCCCAGAGAACAGAAGCATGAGTAGGTGGCTTAGACCAGCTCAGCATTAGCTTTGAGAGGAGACAATTATGCTTTCTTCCAGCCCTTTCTCCTGCTGTTTCCACAGGGAAAGTGAGGCCAGGTGAGGCACCCCCAAAGGGGTGTACAGAGCTGGCTGCCCAGGGCTCCCCTAGTTGGGATAATAATGCTGCTCCCAGTGAGTGGAGCTGAGGAGTGTTGGGTCTTTCCTGCGTCTGAAAGAAAGTTCTCAGATCGCATCCTTCAGTCGGTATCCTATCTCTCTGGAATAACTGCTGATTATCACTCCTTTGTACTCAGTGAATTCCCAAGACTTTGGCCATTTCTGTGGCCCTCTTCATGTTAATCTTACGTTAGCACAACCAGACACCGTTAAGGACCTGAATGTGCCTCCATCCAGGCCCTGTACGTGGGCAGTGTGTCCGACCTCCCTGATTGGTTTCTGAAACTTGGTTTTGTTTTCAAGGAGTCTTCCTATGAGGGTGAAGACCAGCTTCTCCAGCAAGATGTCAGGACCCTCGAGTTACCCGTGGTCCTGGGGTGAGCTGTGTCCAGGCCCCCTGCCCAGCACAGTGCTGTCCCTTAGCCCCTGGAACACTCTGAATCTTTTCCCTGGGGGGTTGTCTCTAAGCCTGCTGTCCCCTTCCTTGAGCAGTGTGGGACTGTTTCTTACCATTGCCTTTGTTCCGCTTCCCATGATGGCTGGTAGCCCCAAGCTGTCTGTAGGGGATTTTTTTCTTGGGAGAGGGGGACGTGGAGGTGATGATACCGCCTAGTACTGCAGGATGGACCTGTAGGGGAGGGGAGGGGCAGATAAAGGAACCCCTCAGGCTTTGGGTGGGTACGGTTGAAGCCCATGCATTTTAGGGAGTGACCCACACCTCCTTAGAACTTTGTATTTCGCAGGGCTCTGTCACATTCCACATCTCACTTCAGCACCAGGACTCTTAGGCAGGCAGGATGTAGATTACTTTCCTTTGAAACATGAAGAACCAGGTACAGAAAAATTATGTAATTTACCTGAGGACAAAAAGCTAATGACAAAGCCAAGAGGCTCTCTGATGGGAAGGATTCTGGTTAATTTACTTTTTAAAAAGAAATTTGAATGGCTTATAATTTGTTAAAAAATCACACAGTGCAAATTTTAGAGGAGTAAAGTCTGGGATTTTGGTTGGGGGAGGTCCACTATTATAACCAGCCAGATCCTTCTTATCTGGACAGTCTTTTACAAATGACCTATTTCCCAAATAACGTTGAGTTTCCTTGGACATCATAAATAATAACACCATGACAACTATGGGAAAACAGTATGCCGACACCTTGATTTTTCTGCGGCCTTCTTTCCTTATTTTAGCTGAACGCCTAAAGATGCTTCCAGAAAAGGTGTTTTATCCCGATTTACACTTTAGTGAAAAATTAGTCACTTCCTTTTTTCTCTTAGGGCTAGTTTCGCTCTAAGCCCAGGTTCCATCTGTGGAGTCAATGGTTCTCTTTAAGTTACTCTCAATTTAAGTTGTGTGAGAATAGTTTGAGTAGCAGCATCCTTGGAATCACGCTAATACATCTGTAGACATAACTTGAACTTCTTCTTTAAAGAGGAGTATGAATTACTGCCCAAAGGACACGTCAGATAATCTCCCAGGCTATAAAACCACTCACTTCCATTCCCATAGTTGATGACACAGACACTGAGGCCAATTTCTCTTACTCTTCTCTGTTGTGAATTTAGTCTTTTTGGGAATTTCCTCCAGAAAATGGCCACCACTGGGTGCCTTTAGGCCAGGAACCTCTCCTTTATCCCAGAGCTGGGATATATGAAAGGTCAAGGGATCTATGTCCCCAAGCCATAAAAATGGCCAGGGAGGCCTGGATAATGTGTGCCCATGTGACCTGTGCCAACATGGGTTTAAGAAAACCATTCTTCTGGCCAGCAGCACAGTCTGGCAGGCACGCAAGCCTGTGAGGTTTACCACTTTATTTTGGATCCAGCCCAGAGAAGTAGCTCACATACAGTGGAGCCCTCATGTGCCAGGCAGGGGGCTAACGGCTTTGCATGCGTTATTTCATTTAATCCTTATTTTAACCTGCGAGGTAGATAACCGCTCCCATTTTAAAGCTAAGAAAACAGGCACAGAGACAGTAACTTGCCCGAGGCCACCCACCTAGCAAGACGAGCTGGATCTGGAGGCAGGGCAGGACTCCTGGGGCCCAGTCTCTTAACCACAGTGCAACACTGCCTCCAGGAAACCACCACAAGAGGGCACCCTGCTCACGTCCACTCCAGTTAAAGATGTGGTGTTTTGTTTTTCCCCCTGGGAGTGTGGGGTGGGGCACAGTTCGTGCATTCTTTTTTCCCAGTTTCTTTCTGTCCAAATACTGAGGCTCCTTCAGTATTGGAAAGTTTCAGATGGATGTAAATTACAGTGACCACCAGTGTCGGTCACTGTAATTTCAGGCCTAAAAAAGTAAAACTCCCTGAAGGAAGCCACCATACCGTGAATAAAAAAGCACGTTCAGTAGTAGGAACTAGATCCTCCTTCCTGGGGCAGTAAGAGAAAGGATTGGTTTTAAGGAAAACTAACAGAAAGTTCTAGGCTTCAATCTCCAAGGATGTGGTATTATAATTAGAGCATTTGGTGCACATGGTCAGAGCATGTAACAGGAATGTTCTTTAGAAATTGTGACTCAGCCATGTTTTAGATTTCAGGGTAAAGCTGAGAATTCATGGGCTCATTTTTCTTCTTTCCACGTCGTCTGACAAACAATCTGAGTGGCAAAGCAATTGGGAAACATTGTCATAGGACAATGGCTCATACCTAATGTTGACGAGTGACACCTGCGCCTTGCAGGACTGGAGATTCCTGTCTAGCCTCTGACACGTGGAAGTATGGATGTGGGACGGGGCCTGGCCCCATCTAAACAGGCATCCTTGAGCCGGCTGAGCACACGAAGACAGGAAGCAATGTATGTATGTTCTGTAAAAAATCTTCACTCCATCAGAGAGAATCAACAGCGTTTAAAATGTCTAATAGACAAAATGTGAGAGCAGTGACAACACACCTCAGCAGCTGCTCAGAATCTCTCAGGTCTGTCCACCAGTTCCTGCGGACTGAGGGAGGCAAGGCAGCTTTGCCTCACCAGCCCACGTCCAGCAGTGCCCAGTGCTGGGGCCACGGAAGCAGGCCCACCCCCTGAAGACCTGTGATGCCCAGGACCATGACTCATCGGCAGAAAGAAGAAAATGTGGCAGAAAACTTTAGGGGGGAGAGGAGAGTGGGAAGTGAAGATATGACTCAGGACATCCTGAGGCTCCAGATGAGGCTCAAGGGATAAAATATAAGGGGGGTCAAGGCAGAAGGCTACACTATAGCAGTCATCAAGCTTAAATGCTCATTATATTTAATTTCCTTGACAGCTTTAATTTGCTGGTTTAAATCTAGTAAGTATCTGGGGAAGCCAGAGGCCCCACCATCCGGGGCCTGCTGGAGTCATTTTTTTTTTTTTTTTTTCTTTGCAAAAGACAAGATGGCCAGGGACTCCAAGAAGGCAAAGTTGGGAGTAAAATGTGAGCCTTGCTAATAGCTCCCAAGTGACTGACACACAGCCAGTATGGAGCAACTGCCCTTAGCCACTGTAACCAGCGCTTCAGGCGTGGGTAATACTTTAGGACGGGAAGCTGAAGCAAGATTAAGAAGGATCGAGAAGCAAGGTGAAGGCCATGGAGGTGAGAAAGGTGATGGCTCCAAAGGCTGGGCTGGAGATATAAATGAGGATCCGTTTTGTGTCAGGCTGACCCTGGCTGTACAAAATCTTTTTATATGTAATTTCTGGATTTTCAAAAAGCAAACCAAAAGAAACTCCACGTTTTGCACTGTCTTGTTGAGAGAGTAGTTAGCACATTCACATTTAGAGAAGCGAGCCGTGCCTGTGGGTCGGATGGGCTCTTTTCCAGTTCTCAAGTCTTGGCATTTCTCCGTCTCTATAAGGGCCCACCTGATGCTCTTTCCAGTTAGCTGACCTCTGGAAATGCTGTCACCTGCCTAGCCATGACCAGAAGGGCAAGAAGGTGTCATGAAGTGATTTCAGGGGCAGCTAGGAGCACAGATCAGCTCCTTTCTTGACGCCAGCTGTGTGCACACGCACGTGAACCTACAACCTGACCAGCTCCAACCAGGCTTGCCAGCGCCAGGGGAGGGGGCACAGAACAGCATTAACAGGAAAGAAGACTCAAATATTTGCATTTCCATTTAGAAATTTATTTCTGGCATTTTTTTCCTCTTCTTCTTCTATCCCCCCCTTACCCTCAATCTGCTTATTCAGGCAGACGATGATCATGATATCAATAGTTTTGCCTAAGCATGTTCTCATTGACGGCCAGAGGAACGCACCATTGATTTTTTTAAAAAACATTTATCATCTTAATCCTCCCATAAAATTTGAGAGTTGGTTGTGGTATAATTGCTAATAAAAGTTATATTAAGAAAAAAGATCATCTTTACAAGGCAATCAGTTTATAATTAGTTCATAAGAACTCGTGCCTTGAAATACATAATTAAGGCTGGGTCTTCATCTAGGCAAACCATCTCTCTATCCTTCTTCTCTGAAAAGGTGAGACTGCAGTGTTCCCTTCCACCTGCCGTCCTCCCAGCAAGTATTTCAAAGTCCTGCCTGCTTTGCTGAGTGTCCATGCCAACCCAGAGGTGCCAGTGATACTATAGTTGTCACCTAGGTCACTTCCCTTGAAAACAAATGGGGTGATGCGAGAAGTTGCGTTTGCTTTCTAGAAAAATAAATCTACATAATTTGATCAAGTGGTCTTTCCAATTTCACAGGACATAAAACTAGTCTGCTGAATAAGGGTATACACTGTAATAAGTACTCGAGTTGAGCACATCATTAATATCAGCAGAGAGGTAACTATTAATCGGCTTAATTGCTTTGCCCAAGAGAAGAAAAAATATTAACTCTTGCTGGATAGAATCTCATTTTCTAAATTAAGATTAGCTCCTTAATCTTTTTTACATTTCAAGATTTTCCATTAGAACGTATATCATAATGCTATGAAACTTGATCGTAATGCTGATCCTTGTTCTTAGATCTCCTGTAGGCACACAAAATCTTCCCATTAGCACATAAAGTGTGATGATGCCTACCTATTTGAGAGTTTTATAGATTTCACAAATAACTGAGAGAAACAAACTTCCATCACAGAGTTAAAATATTTAATGACAAAATTAGAGTTTGCTGTAATAGCGAATCATAGAGCGGGTATTACTTGTCTCTGAAAGAAACGAAAATTATCTTTGACATTTTAGAGGACTTCCAAAGAATTGATAACTGTACAACAGACATCAGCAGTGTCACAATTCTAAAAATTAAAAGCGAAACCTATCTCTTATTTAGGGCATTCTGTAAATATTTTTACATAAATGCACAACTTTTGCTAGCCACAAAAGTAGTATTAAGACAGATTTCACTATAATTTTAAGTCTAATACATCATCTTTATCTTTTCAGAGCTTAAAAAAAGTTTACTGATCTTGTTACATTTTACAAATACATTCTTTAATATGAAACATTAACCTGAATAACTGTATACTTCTTGTACACAGATATCTAATAATACTAGTGAAGAATACTACAGCTATGTTCTAGGAAGAAGTGGAAACACTGGGAAGTTGCTTTTCTTTATGCGTCATCAATTCAAGAAGTCCTTCACAGAAATACAGTACCCCAAAAACTCCAGAAATGAAACAAACAGAAACTGTTTTCTAGCAAGCCGTTGAATTGGTCCCAAATGAATTGGTCCCAATAATGTGAGTCATTTTAGCAATTTTCTCTAGGTTACATTGTATAATCTTTTGTACTGCAGCACCTTCTACAAAAGGATAGCAAAGAACTTCACGTGTGTCATCACAGGCTCCTCTGCAAGAGGTCAGGAAGTAGAGGGACAGGGATTGCTGTTATAGCCTCTCTGTAGGGTGGAGGCCTAGGCAGGACTTTGACACAGGGAGGTCAAGGGCATGACCACGGCCTGGAAGCAAATCAACAGAAGAAGCTAATAAAGATTCAGATAGGCATTTTTCTAATCCAGGCTATTTCCAGTAAGACTTAAGGCTAAAAAGATAAACCGAGACTGAGGAAAGAGACTAAGATGTGGAATACTTACATTTATGAAGCATAACTATCACAATTCCACCAGGGAGGAGGAATCTCCAATTTCACAGCATGCTATGACCTCATCCTCTGCTACTTTAGAAGCAGCTTTGCAAACACTTGTTAGATAGTTGGCAACAAGTTTTATTTTCGAGTTTGGCCAATTGTCAGGGGCTCTTCGATTGACCTTTTCAATTATTTATACCAACTACCTATCTCTGAAGCTAGAATCCAATTTGGGAAGATGAATATCTCTGTATGTGTGTGTGTTTTATGAACCGAGGGCTGCAAACAAAACTTATTTGGAGTGATATATTGGGCTTTTCTTAGAAATTATAAATGCTTCTAATGGTACTCACTGGATAGCAAGTTCTTTGCTTCTTTAAACTTTTTAAAAACCAAAAGTACAAAATATTATAGTAAACTTATATAGTTTACCATATAAATTTTACAGAGAGTTTTCTTGAAGTGGATCATCTACCTAAGAGGATTCAGAAATTTGTCTCCAGCAAATCCCATCCCTTTGACACATATTGCCTACGACAATTTTTTTTTCCAATAGCCCAACTTTCTACCTCCCTGGGAATGTTTCATCAGGAGAACTTAAGCTATTTAAATCAGCATAAATAATCCAATAGTCATCTTATGCTGCTGTGTAGGAGGCTACAATACACGAGGACTCGGTCAGCTCAATGGATAGGGAGGAACAGAAAGGGGTCCTGAAGATTCAGGCAGCTTAGAAATCAATGCACTGCAGCGTGGGGCTGAGGAGGTGTCTGGGATGTGCGGCTTGCCTCCTTGTGTCCTGATGACAAAGCACAGCTTCTATGTTTAGCATTTTACCCCTCTGAGAAACAAATCTCCCCGACTCTAAAGCCAGTACTCTCTTGAGTAATACAAAATCAGGAGGTATGTGAACCAACTTGATTCAATCTGACTGCAATGTCAAGGATTCATGACTGTGCTGTCTCATGTCAGACTGGGCAAAATGCAATTGCCATGAAATGCAATTTGTCAAGAAACTCACACTTTAAATTACATTAAATAAATAGACAGCAATAACATCAAAACCTCCAAAAATCAGATACCAAGAAACTGAAGGCCATTTCCGAGGGACACTGTGAGAGTGTCTCTAAAACAGCATGACTTGGTAAAAAGAAAAGAAAAAAGGTTTTAAATGTAGTATCTTTTCCTGTTATCATTTACACAGACCTTTATCTGGACAAATCAATTATTGATAAAAATCCAAGCTCTTTTCAATCCAGCTACATAATTTGCGACAACAAAAGAAAGAAACATCCACGAATGCATTGAGGCTTTTAAATAGGCTTCTCTTTAGGTCTTTAATCTCAAATTTTTATCCTTCATATGATAATTCCAAATAATCAGCCTGGAAGCAAGGAGCAGGAAGTATTTAAACTGTAGCTCAGAAAGTAGATTTCTATCTGTGATTCTGATTTGTTCTTTTGAATGCTGGTGATGGCTCATGCAAAAGATTACTAAATAAAAAGCAAAATCTAAGACGGCTGTTTCCCCTGATAAATCCAATTGTTTTCCATAATACAGACTTATGTCTCAGGATAGAGGATCTTAACCTTCAAATTAAGAGTAGCTAGGAGACGGAGAAGCCAATCACTGCTTGACTTTTATTTCCATCCAGGAACAATAACATCTGATATCACCATATTAAAATGTCTTCCTGCTTAATATCAGGGAAAAAAATACATGTTGTCAGTTTAGACTCAGCTCAGTATATCATTTGGTCCAAATTTCATATTCAAACTACCAAAAAAAAACTTTTCAAAAAGGGAAAACACAAACACACACATACACACAGTGGAAAAAAATGAAGCTGATGCTATGCGGCATGTCTTAGCAAGATCATTAGGGAAATGTATAAACACATCTTCTCTTTCATCTTAACATCCATAAAGGAAAAACAAAAAAAAACCTAAATGTCCATATATTGGAAAAAAAGAAGCAAGTGGAGGTCCGGAATTCTTGTAAAAACCGCTGAACAAGCTCTTCCATTTCTCTTAAGAGGGTCACCAGGAGAGGCAGTTTCTCAACATTTGTGCTTCATGGCAAGCTAAGGAGAGAGAGGGATGAGAAGAGTCCAATGTTATTAGCAGTGGGGAGAATCCACTGTGTTGCCCCTTTCCCACATTCACCATGAGAGCAGCACCAAGATTCAACTGGCTGTGGCAGAGCCCCATTACTAGGACACCTAGTAGATGTGCGACATTTTCCCACATAGTTCACTGAGCTCTACATTCGCATGTGGTGTTCCTTCATTCCGCTGAAGGAACAAATGGAAAACCCAAAGCCCAGGCAGAATGAGTGACCTACCCTGGGAACAGAGGTGAGTAGAACAAAGGCCTCTGGGCTCCCAGGTTACCAGTTACCCAGGAAAAACAATACTCCTCAAAGGTAAGTATTTACTGACATCTCATAAATTATTACAAATCAACAACTACAATAATCCACTCAATATCCAACCTGGACATTCAACCAAGTCCAAGGCACTCCATGACACTGTGATAATGACATGGGCTGAACAACAGACCAAATCTAGACCTTGACTGACAACCCCTCCCACTGGTATCTGAGAAATGTGGTTTACTGAAATGTTAGATCTGTATAAATGGGAAGACTAAATACCGTTCAATCATTCCCAAGCCCAGATGGAGCCCATGATGACATATTAAAGAAATGCATACAAGTATAAAACATAAAATTAAATCTGATTTTGCTTTTCTTAGCCAGATCCTTTCCAAGGGTCCCATACACTGATGTGAACCAGAAGGGAGACTGAGGCTAAATTGCAATTCCTCAAGTGTCCAGAGTCCGATATTAGGAATTAATCCCTGAGGCTGGGGCTGGGAGTGGCGGGGTAGGGGCCAGGGTTCTGCAATTCTGAACGTTTCTGAGCAAACAGCAGGAGATTCTCTGCAGGCAACGACTGTAGAAAGCCCTGTCATCTGCATCATGACTAGGTTCTCGGCCCTCGAAGAATTAGCAAGGGATCTCCCTGATTCCACCCAGTAGCATTCTGCGTCATCCTGGAAGATGTTGATGATCCATTTCTCTAGCGTAACCCGGGGCAATCCTAGTCTCCTCTTCCTCTTCTTGATGTCTTCAGCAAAGAAGTTATAACCCTGGGGCCACCTCAGCTAGGGAACCTGCAAGACCAGCACTAACATCTCTCTCATAGCTGGTGCCCCTGGGCCAGGTCAGCATGTGATGGAGACGGGACCTGCGGGCCTAGCCCTTATGTTGCTAAATTAACCTCTGCTTGGGGAACCTCAGGTGAAAGAGCTCCCATCTCAGCCTAAGCGGAGACCTCCACAGACCTTCTGCAGTGCTGATGCCAACAGTTAGTTAGCTGTCAGACAGTGTTTGTGAAGCCCTGAGTATGCTCAGGCTCCCCGGCTAAGTGCTGTGGGTTTTTGCCAAGAAGGATGGAGGTGGCTATTAACTCCTGACCTCGGGGCGTTTATAGTCCAGGAAACACAGTGGGTGGAAATGGCAGAGCCAGGGCTTTCCCTCAATTGGTCCCACTCCCTGGCTACACTTTGAGCCCTCTGCTGTGTGGCCTCCACTTCTTGCTGTGTGTCTAGTTTTTATACATTATTTAGCAACATGGATCACTCAAATCAACACAGAGCTGTTAAGTGTTGTGCGTAATGAATACCAACCATAAATATTTGATCAGTGCTGCTGTCCTGTTATTCACTAAGCTGTTAACCTTCAACTAATGGGCTTGTGCCAATTCACCCACAGTCATTAATCTTCTGCTGCGACCGTGCTGCTGTTCACATCAGGCCCTGATTACCACTACGGCGTGTCTAGAAGGGCGCTAAGGGAGCCCCAGCAAGGCGGGGCGTGGCCAGCTCAGCTCCGCAGAAATACAACTGGATCGGACATTTTGCTATTGGAGTATTTTTGCAGAAAGTGGCATCATTTGCATGCTACCTAGTTTTGTTTTTTTTTTTTTAATTCCCTGGGAGTTAGGAGCTTTAGAATACAGAAGGCACGGTGCTGTTGCTGCTGCAAATGTTCTGTGTGAGCTTGAACTCTCAAGTCACAACTGCTCTGTACCTCAGTTTCCTCCTGTCTATAAATATGGTCTCTAACTCAGATGCTGATGGATCAATTTAGAGGTCAGGGTCCTTTAGAAGAGGAGTTTAAAATTTCCTTTTGATATTGGGGGAGATCAAGATTTGGCCACCCTGAAATATATCTCTTTACCTCGATTGTTTTCTCTGAGGGACATTTGACTTCCCCCACTAACTGCCTAAAGAATTTGACATGGTGGCTCCTTCCTGGAACAGATCTTCTATCATGATGGCTGTAAAGATAATGTAGGATAGAGGTTACAGTAGAAAAGGCACCAAGCCTCTTTTATCAAAAACTCTGTCTCTCCCTGACCACATTATCTATAGATGACCCTGAAAAGAATTGTCTTCCTGGCCTCTGAAGTCCCAGACCACTACCCACACCCAACACATTCCTTGCCTTTAGCTGCAATACTTAAGCAAGCAGCTTAGACAGAGGGACGAGTTGCTCATTTCTGAGTTTCTCCCATGTATACATGTTATTAAACTTGGTATTATTTTCTCCTGCTAACCTGTCTTGTTAATTATTTGGCCAGCCATAAGAACCTTAAGGAAAAGGGCAGAGGGAGATTCTCCCTCTTCCCCCGACAATATCTTTTGTTTTCTTAGTATCTGATAGAAAGCTTTCTCTTTCAAAGCTGTGTAAACCACTCCATTAAATAATAATAACAATAATAAATCATTACTCATACTGGGAGGATTCTTTAAAAGGCATGGACTCTTGAGGGCCCTTCTGGCTCAGAGACCCAAAGGGAACAGAGACTGTAGTAGGGACAGAGGCAGCCACCCCCTGCCAGTGAGAGAAATGCCACTGACCACTCCCTCTCCCACAAACGTGGGCTCGTGAAAACAGGGCGGTTCACAGTTCCTTTCTGCGGGAGATGTCCTCTGAGGATGCCTAGGTGTGGGCACCGCCCTCATCTGCTGACTCACCACCCGTGGCGGGCGTCAAGGAGCTGCACACAGTGCCATGTCATGCTTTTTGGGGCAGGGGAAAGTAAGCAGGTCCGCTCCATGGCTGAGCTGCACTTTTTCTAAGGCCTGAGACTGTGCCAAGCCCACAGCTCAGGAAGGAACCACACTTCCTTAGGCCACGATGAGCGGAGCTGGGGGAAAGGGGACGCAGAAGAATTTTCCATCTGCTAAGCAGGAGACAAGCACGGGCGTACCCTGATGACAGGGTCACGAAAAGGCGATCCACTCACTAATGTACCTGGGTCATTGCAGGAGTCCTGGGAAAAGCTAGAAAGCCAGAGATCCTTTTCTACTGCAGTCTAGAAAGGCGTGCTGCACTCTCCAGCTGGGGTTGCGCGCCCTTATTCGACAGGGAGCACAGAGGAACTGTCACCTGGAATTGCCATTCTCTGCTCAGGGCTCTAATATGTGCACTGTGTCTCCACTTGTGGACGCAGCCCATTCTTTACGAGTCAACACAGCCACGTGTGTCTGGGGGCGGGGGGGAGTGGAAGGCCTGAGTTCCATCTCTGAACTCTCTCCTCCCCAGCAGGTCTGGTGGGGGCTTGGCCAGTGAAATGACATTTTCACCGTCAGCCTATGTCAGTGCGTTCAAATCAAGTCTGAGTCCCTGGGAAAATAGCCACACCTTGTCTAAAGAGGTCAATGCCCTCGTTAGGAACCCCGCCAATGCTGGTGATTCATAAGCACACAACCCAGTTTCAGAAAACTGCACATCTGGCTATAACAGTTTCTCTCTCACACTCCCTCAAACACACTAACAGACACTAGCAGCCCCCCACCCTCCCTCTCCCCTTAGAACACCCATAGGAGGGGCAACCAAAACAAGTAAGTGCAGACTGTGAACACAGGTAACTGGGTGGCACTCATCTCCCAGTGGTCAAAGCCAGAGGCCCCTTTGCCTTTGGTGGCCTAATCAGGTTCAGTCCTGACAGGCCCCCAGGGCTGCTCTGTGTTTAGAAAGTATCAGCTTTTAGCAGGAGGCCCTCCCCACCCACTTTGGAGGGCACAAGATCTTCATCTCCAATCCCTCCCCATCCCTACACTGGGATCCTCAATCACATTTCTCCAGCTCCCTACAGTGCTCATTACGTGACCGAATAGGTCAGGTTCAGCTGAAACCATCTTTACAGAAATAATTATAACTCATATTAATTTAGATTGATACATGCCAGGAATTGTGCTAAAAGATTTATACGTTTGAATGCATTCAATTCTCTCAACATCCTAGGAGACAGGTACTATTATTAATAAGTCCAATTTTACTGATGAGGAAACTGGGGCTTAGAGAAATTAAGCTCTCACCCAAGGTCACTGAGATGGTGAGTGAAACACAAGATGTTCACAACCATCCTACGCTGCCTTCCCAACTACTCAGCAAACTTGGCCACAATATCAGGGAAACAGGGTGAGCAGGGCCAAGAATTCGGCCATCTGGTTAGGTTATCAAACCCAGTGTTTGGACAACCCCTCTGCAGGGGCCGCCTACGTGGATGACCTCCATGTACCGTCTGCTCCAGCAGGAAGAGCGATTTCACAGACTTCCTTGGTAACCTGGTTCATGGTATAATCATTAACCTAAACTCTTGTTTTAGCAGAATTTTATCAGTGCACTATTGATTGCTTTATTCTGTGTGGTAAGGCATGAAAGAGAATTGCCTGGACTATCATCACCCTTCCCAGACTGGTAGACAATTAAAAATTATTCCCTTTAGTCTTCTCTTTCCCAAATCAGCACTTTAAATGTTTCCCCAGACTTCCCGTGTCCATCCCCCACTTAAATCACGAAAACTGTTGTTGTTATAAATGAAGCTGGGGCTGGAATCCTAGCACGACCATCTTATCATTATCTCTGTATCATTATCTCTGTATCATTATCTCTGGAGAAGGGGCATAGGAAGAGGGGAACCTTAAATCTGAGCTTGCTCCTTCTGACAATAGCAACAAGCTGAGGCTCTGGCCTCCAGCAGGGCTGCCTGCATTTTCAGACAGATCTGGCCAATTCTCATCCAGGGAACTTCAAATGGGTCCCCAAGGCAGCAGTGCAGTAAGACGCTGTCATGATAGAGAATTGATGACACAATGATACAGGTCTGTGCAAAGGGGATGCAGGAAGAGAAGGCAGGAAGCATCCATTCAGAATTGAATCACAGTCTAGCCTGACCCTGGGGCTCTGCGAGAGGCCAGCTCGGCTCAGCTGGGGAGATTTTTCTCGTTACTTTTCAGGCTGTCCGTTCTTGTTTCTTTAGCAGAAGTGGGGTTTTCTGTTGAAGCAAATTATTTTTTCCCCCAAAGGTCACCTGAAAAGTGTATCTGAAGGGCCAGATCATGAGTCTGAGACGCCAACAGTTATCAGCAGAAGTTGTTTCTGGAAACCTAAATCCAAATCACTAGCCAGAAAAGAACTGCCCTTTGATCTGAAGCATAAGAACAGTAATAAATCCTCTTTATCACCTGACCACCAGGGCCTCTCTTTCCCTTGGTTTGTGACTGCCGTAGATAGCTGGCTGCCAATAAAAACTCCCCTTTCCCCTTCTGAAAGGCGCATTCTTAGCAAGTGTGTGAAGGTGTGTGAGTGTTCCCACGGTCACGCGGGAAACACTTTTCTCTGGGTTCAGAGGCAGGAGGGGACCTTGCAGGCAGCTCTGCACTGTCAGGCCAGCCTCAGAGGCCCACAGCCCTGCAGAGGGGAAACCAGCCCTGAGGTGTGCTGTGCCCTGGACTAGAGCTTGCTCTTCACACGGTGAAGAGAGAAGAAGGATGCTAAGCTTGTGACCAGAAGAGACAGCAAGGAAAAGTAAGCAGGAGCAGCCCAAAGTCCTCTTTCAAGTATTGGCCAAGGGAGGAGGGATATTCTGAGATCTGACCTCTTCCCCCGCCCCCATTCTGTTCCCTGAAACTTGAGCCCTAAACTTCTGGGCAAGAATTAAAGATGGTTTACGTTTCCCAAAGATCCAAGGTCAGAGAAGGGGATGAAGACATCACAGAGGAGATAACTGAAGAAACAGGTACAAGAAGAAATCCTCATGATTCTGGCCCTTCCTAAGTGGCAGATGGAAATTGTATAAAGGGGGGAAAAAGGCTTGATTTTGTATCTGTCATTATGGGAAACATACTGAAACAAAGCTTCTTGGCACTGAAGCTCCCTGACAGCGCAGAGCTGAGACCTCTGCCCTTCTGCAGAACTCACCTTGTGTGCAGTTTCCGCAAACTGCTGGGCGCTGTTCTTCATGTCTTCCGTCTTCTCCTCTGCTCGGCCTAACCGCTCCCCACGCTCATTCAAGGCCTGGCTTGCCTTCTGTACGGCACTGGTCACACTATCGGCTGCTGAATGGAGGATGCTGTTTCCTGAAGAAGGACATCAAGAGCATCAGAAGCTGGCTCGGCTGACCCGCAGTGACAGACCCCTGCCGGGGTGAGCACCCTATAAGAGCAAGGCAGGTCATACTAGAGAAAGGCTTCAAATGCAGGAAACAAGTCAACATTTCTTCTGATTTGATCTGACTGACTTCCTTGTAGGGAGAATCCCCATTGACTGCCAGACCCGGGCAAATACTTCTCTCACACCCCCATCCCCAACATACCACTCATTTCCACTCTACTGGCATTCTGTTTGGTGAGGCTCAAAAGGACCAGATCCATCTGGATTTAGGACTTGGCTTGCAGGAGTAAATGGAAATCCTGACAAGTTCAGAGAATTAGGTAAGTTCAGTGAGACGTATCTGGATGTTTTGTGCATTTCCTCTTGACCCAGAGTTTAGGTGAATAACCACAGGAAAACTGAAGGCACAGAACTTTCCCAGTATAATGCTCTATATTCCTTTCAACTCTTCCCTTCCATTTTACCCCTTCATTCTTAAATGTATGGTGCCACGTAAGAAGCTCTGACTCAGTCTCGAAGTTCAGAGTATATGTGTCACCCTTGAATACTGAGCCATGGCCTGGTTGGGTGGGCCTCCTTGCCTCTGATCTCCAGTATACGAAATCTGGGGCCTCAGTACCACACTTAGCCAGCAGGTAGAAAACAGAGACAGAAACCAGCCTTAGAAGAAACTTAGACTCACAGATTCACAAGTGATGATACTGAGAAAGTTGAAAACCATCACATTTCAACAGTTTACACATCTCTGACATCCCAATTGCCAGGACTGGGAAACAGAATTCAGCAGTGAAGAAATGGCAGATCCATAACCCACCGAGAACAGGTAACTTGCAAAATGACAACCAAAGGAAATTTATAGCTGTATTTTGTTAACACTGAGTGGAAGATATTTAATGGCATTTTGTGTAATAGCTTTATGTCTTTGAATAAGTTTATTACATCACTTCACTTTGTACCTGGGATGGATATATCTAGCCACAGACAGCTTTTAATAGAAATCTAATTTCCACTGGTCTCAGCTGCAAATTTCTCCTCTGTGGGAACAGTCTGTGGTTTGTGGCAAAGGTTTTCAGGCAGAGAAAGTGCCTGGCCCAGAGGAAGCACTTTGTAAATTGTTTTCCATTTTTCTTCTTTAGGGGTGGATTTCAAGGGCTCCCACCATGCACTAAGGGAAGGAGTATGGGGTTAACTTAGTATTACTCAGTTGCGTCAAGCACTACAGGAGCCAAGACAAACCAGCACTGATTAACAGGGACCAGAGGAGATGAGGCTGTGGAGAAATCTGGCTGAATGCGAGGGTTGGAACGGAAGGTCTAGGTCTTCAGAACAGATTTAGGAGGAGAAAGCCTGGTCCTGCTTTGCTTTCACATCATACTCATGACTATGATGATAACCTACCACCACTGCCTAACATTTGACTAGCATTTTGCAATCATAAAGCACCTTTATGAATATTATCTCATTTGATTGTCACAGAATTCTACTAAGAAGACTGAGACTAGCTGAAGTTATGTGGCTTGCACAAGGTCATATCACCAGGGAAGTGACATGGCAAGCACTGGAACCTGGCTTTCCAATGACTTTTCCTTATTCTGTACCTTCCTCTTTGCAGACATGGTGTCAGTCGTGGGAAGCAGTCACTGTGACAGAATTGTGAGCAGACTAGCCTAGATAGGTTTTGACAGGTTATTTCCCAAGGTCACGCCTGACTGTTTCTGTCCTCAAGGTATTCCTGTTGGTAAATGAGGAGTTATTGCCCATGCACTGCAAGTCAAGTGTTCTCAAGAATGAAGAGGCCAATGGGATGGAATGGGAAGATGGAGAAGGGACTGGAAGGTGCAGAGGAGTGGGGGGAGGGCACAAGAAAATCTCCTCCATTTCTGCTTCCTTCTACATACCCACAGCATAGCCACCAGAGGCTAGGGAAAAGACAAAATGGGGCAGGGAGTCTGCAACCTCACAGGAACCTCAGCCGGGAACAGCTGCCTTTAAAGCAAAGAGATTTTAGAATTGGCTACGAACAAATTAAGAGAGTATATAACCTGGACTTGTCTTTTCCCATTGGAACTGACTCTCATGATCTCAAAGTTGGACACATCTGTGTTTCTCAAATGAACCTGCTCTGCATACGCCATATTGCTCTCCTGTCGTGACTTCCTTAATCTTGTCTATGATGTCAGGTAACGCTGCACCCTGTTTTACATGATACCGTTTAACCAACAGTCGTTATAACTAAAAGAGAACAAAATGTTATAACTAAAAGAACCAAATGCTGTCACTATTCAAAGATGACACTGCTGACCTCTATCAGTAGAAAATCACCTTCAGTTATTTCCAGGTGTGAGGATGGATTTGAATAAATCTCATTGCCTCAGTTGGAATGCCCTCTCCTGGTTTCAGTTCTATCCATATTTCAGGCCCAATGAAGTCTCATCATCTTTATTAAGCTTCAAGTCAATTCCATCCGCTCCTTCCTCTCAGCTCCATAAGAATTCTCTATATCTTTCTTGGGGGCTTAATCAAATATAGTCATGGGCAACTCTTCTGCCTCATTTCTTCACCTGTAGATACAGTGACTTCCCGGCTGGATTATAAATTCCCTGAGGGCACCATTTTACTCTGTTGACCATTTCCTAAATCTTGAATCTTTCTCCTCCTGATTTGGGGCTCCTGGTTGCTTACTTTCTCCTCGGATCCTCTTGTTAATGCTGTAATTCCAGCATCTTTGGCCCTTTTCTCCTTCACCCTCTGCAGACTTTCCCTGGGACAAGTTTACTCAGCTCTTGGCTTCAGTGACCAAATTTTTGTGTTCCCCTAGGTTATGCTGCTGAGCTCCAGACCCAATGTTTTCTTACTGGACAACTCCAGGTGAGTGACCCAAAATCATCCTGAATTCATCATGTCTAAACCTGACCCCGTTATCTTTCCCTCCACACTTGCTTTTCCTTTGGGGTTCCTTGCTCAGTAAATAACCCCACTATCTGCCCAGCTTCTCAATTCAGAAATCTGGTGGTCCAGTTTAGATTTCTCCCTCTCTTTTACCCTATACAACTAAAGGTCACCTCCTACACAGCTCTCTACTCTCTGCCCTCTGTACCATCCTCATTGTCTCTGTATTGATCCAGAGCCTCTTGCCTTCAGAGATATAGCAATAGCCTTTTGTCTAACTGTCCCCACACCTTTTCTAGTCCATCTTTCACACTTCTATAGTAAACTTTTTTAAAGGCAAATTTGTTACCACCTCCCCACTACTTCAAGATAAAATTGAGACTCCTGCCCTGCCTCTCTCTCTCAGATCACCTCTTAGAACCCTATGCATTTTCCCTCCTACCCGGCATTCCCTAATCCCACGCCTTGCCAAATTACCCCAATTTTCACAAATGTGTCATGTTTCTTTTACTTGTATGCCTTTGTACATATTGCTACCTCTGTCTGGAACTCTGCTTCTCATCTCAGCCTTCCCACTCACTCCTGAGTGCTTCAATATACCTCAGAGCCCTTTCCTAGGAAAACTTGTCATGTCTAGCCCACTCTACCCACTGCTTCCCACAACACACATATTATCTTGTGTCATGAAATAGACATTTCAAATGGTGCATTCATTTTTTCTGCATGTAATTGTCAGATATCTGGTGTGAGCTCCTTGAAGGCAGGGACTGTGTCTTTCTCACTTCTGGATTCCCAATCTATGGTACACAGTAGACACTCAATAAATGTTGGTTGACTTAGAAGCAGCGAGAATATATAACCCCTCTCGTGTTTTCTTCATGGCTTAGCAGAGAGTTGGACACATAAGTGATGCTGTCACATGATCTAACTAGGTCCTGAAATTCTGAACTTGCCAAATGACTAAGAATCTGTTTCTAGTGAAATAACTATGTCCTCTAGAGATTGTGCCAGGAATTTAATGAATTAAGTCAACAACAACAAGCAAAAAAAGAGAATGTTTTTGCTATAGTAAAAGTAAAGGGGGAGTTTATAAAAAATCTGTTATTAGCCTTAAATAAACAACTGTAAGGTATAAAAATAACAGAAGTTAAATAGCTTAATAAATCCATTAATAAATGCAAAAATGACAGTTGCCTGAATACTTACTATGTTCTAGGCACTTACTAAAACCTGCTCCTCACGACAACCTTCTGTGATAGGCATATCATTAATCCCATTTTTACAGATGGGAGCACCAGAGTACAGAGAGAGGTTTAGCAATCTGCCACGAATTACACAGTAACCGAATAGCAGAGCTGGGTTTTGAATCCAGGAAGTCTAGCTCCAGAGCCAGTTCTTACTCATTGTGTTACATCGGCTTTCCATGGGAATTCTCTTGTATTGAGATTAATGACAAGGTCTGCATTAACTGTATGGAATGAAGACTTCAGTGCAGCAGTACTTAATGCATTTCTTAAAATTACAGTACAAAACAAAACATCCTGTTAGTATTATAAGTTAAAAAAACTCACTGTAGAAAATTTAGAATAGACATTACTATAAAAAGGCAATAAAATCATGTAATATTCAATTGCTTAGAGATAACCACAATTTACATTTATGGTACATTTTATCCTAGCAATTTTTCTGTCTATGCTTTTCTAAAACATGGTTGAGACCATACCACATACATTTAGTTCTATACCCTGTTGTGGGTACCTTCCCATGTCACGAAAAATTTTTTGAAAATACTTTATAATGGCTGCATGACACCATTGTAATTTATTCAACTATTTTCTTTTTAGGTATTTGGTATGTTTCCAAAAGTTTTGCTTTTTTAAATAAGGCTGCAGTTACCTTCTTGCATTTATATGCGCACGCACACACACACACACACACACACACACACACGCACACACAATCTTCGCCCACATCTCTGATAATTCCTAGAAATGAAACTGCTGATCCATAGGATATACACATCTTTTTTTTTTTGGTGAGGAAGATTTGCCCTGAACTAACATCTATTGTCAATGTTCCTCTTTTTGCTTGAGCAGGATTAGCCCTGAGCTAACATCTGTGCCACTCCTCCTCTGTTTTGTATGTGAGTTGCTGCCACAAGCAGCATAAGGTATAAGCATAAGCATAAGCATAAAGGTATGCTTTGTAAATAAGATGCCTAACTCAAAAGCTGGGGCCCCTCGTATTGTGCAGAGTTAAATCTGAAAATAAAACAGTCTCCAATTTTATTATCTATATCTATATAGATAGAACAGTAATTCTCTCTAAATAGACAGGAAGCATATTAATACCCAAATGTATTCAAGCGGTCTGAGAAGGGGTTGTCAACCACAGAAAATAAAGTCAACTATCTTTTGAATTACAGTCTCTGGAGAGTAGAACAGAGATCAGTCTTACTTCATTGATGATGTATTCACATCAGTTTCACTCAATATATGCTTTTAAATATATATATATATATATTTATATGCTGGCATCTTTTATGTTAAGTGATTGAGAAGACTTGATCGAGACACAACTTGAGATAAAGCTATAACATTGTATTCAGTCACTGTTTGAAAAGAATTAAAAGAAATTTAAATGTATAGGAAAATGAGGAAAAAAGAGTAGGTATATTGAAAAGTAACAATAGAACAGAAAGAAGAGGAGAAAAGATCTTTAAAAGCACACGAAACACACTGACAACTCAAATATCAGCATAATTTCTTTTGATAATCCTAGACTTCAGGCTGTATCTTGGTAATCAAAATCCTAATTCTACAGCCGGTAAAGAGGCAATTTAAATAGAATTTTCAGCAGCTACTTCCTATATCAAATGCACGTATAGATTTTGACATACAAAGTACTCATCCTGTTTGGAAAAAAGAAAGCAGAAAAATCATTTAAAAAATAACTGATTGATAAATCTGTGCTAATCTGTACTCAGTGCTGAGTAGACATGCTCATCTCAGAGCACTCTTTTAAAACTGAAATCCGGGGGCCGCCTCGTGGCATAGTGTTTAAGTGCGCGCTCCGCTGCGGTGGCCCCGGGGTTGGGATCGCAGGCGCGCACCTACGCACCGCTTGTCAAGCCATGCTGTGGCGGTGTCCCATATAGAGTAGAGGAAGATGGGCACGGATGTTAGCCCAGGGCCAGTCTTCCTCGGCAAAAAGAGGAGGAGTGGCATTGGATGTTAGCTCAGGGCTGATCTTCCTCACAAAAAAAAAAAAACCCTGAAATCTGCTCAAGTTTTGCTTGGACTACTTCTATTCCATAATCAATTTAACCACCTAGGAATTACTGTACAATAAAGTTCCATTTATTCAACCTAACTTAAAGGAAAACCAATTACGGGAAAAAAAATATATATATATAGTGGATTTGGGTTTTAATACAATAAACTCACAAAAATTGTCAGGGAGATCTATTATATTAAATCTGTTCATAGGCCAGGAACATTAGTAACTTTCATATTATATGCCTAATGTGTTCAATAATAATTTATTCTCTGGGTAGATTAAATAGTCCCTATTCTATTCTTATCTATGGTATTAATTTTCTTAACAAAACCATTTCATGGTTAGACATAAGGTACATTTAAGTGTGGTCCAGTATTAGTGATATTCACATTAATTTTACTGGATACAAATCTATGGGATTCATGCAAGATATTTTTTCTTTCCTTTTTCTACTTCCAATCTTCATTGCTCAGTGTCTCTACCACTAGAGGACATATTAGCAAAAGAAAAGAAAATTCGCACAGAAGTCTGGTTCCCTGACTGCAGGGTCCCTTCACAGTGCTAAAGCCACTCTGAACTACTTACACACTATTCTGCTTCCAGAGATGAGCACCCTCATCTGCCTCCATCAATAGTAATTCAGTTGCTTCCAAGGAGGTTGTGCTTAGTACTGTGGCTTGCACAAAATATTTTATAAGCACATAATAATTTAAATAATGATGATGATATTAATTTCTATTTCTACAAAAAGAGGATTAAATGCAAAGGCCTACCCAGTGAAACAAGCTTGTTCTTAATTCACAGACTCCATTAATTATCCGTGAGCTTGGGTAAATTATCAAGCTCTTTCTACATTACATTGACTAATCAATATTAGTTACACCACTGCATTTCAATGTTGGACAACCTCTAGGATCCCCTTTTAAGATGGAGATTCTTTCAAAAGGTTGAATTTCATTTGTACTTTCGTGGTAATGACTAATCAGATAAATTCTGTAACAAATCCCGGTTATGTTACATCAAGCCTTTCTAAAAGGAAGAGCTGCTAACTCGTGTTGGGCACAGACGCAGTGTCATGACCAGCCAGTCACTCACAGGAACAGCTACCATTCATTGAATGCCTACTATGTGCAGGTGCTTTGGTCAATTGTCATATTCCTCAAAGAGATATATTCTTACCCTATTTTACAGTTGAGGATACGAGTGCTCAGGGAGGTGAAGGAGTTTACCCAAGATCACTCAGATCTTGACTCCAAAGCTCTTTTTTTTTTTTTTTAAATACAAATTGTCTATATTTAAGGTGTAGAACATGATGACTTGATATACATATACATAGAGAAATGATTACTACAATCAAGCTAATTAACATATCCATATCCTTACACAGTCACCACTTTTTTTTTTTGTGGCGAGAGGAAAAATCTAAAATCTAAAACCTGAAATCTACTTTTTCAGCAAATTTCCAGTATTCAATACAGTCTTATTAACTATAATTGTCATGCTGTGCATTAGATCTCTACACTTATCCATCCTACATAACTTCAACTTTGTACCCTTGGACCAACATCTCTCTATCTCCCCCACCTCCCTGCCTGTAGTAGTAAGACACAGAAAGAAAAAAGCTGCATGATCACACTTACATGATGTAGAGTCTAAAAAAAGTTGAATACATAGAAGCTGAGAGTAGACCCCAAAGCTCTTAAAGACTTTGTCAGCATTTCCCAAAGTGGTTCTGTGGTTTTAAAAAGCGCTACATAGAAAACTCAATTCTATGATAAAATGACTTTAAAATGCCAATCCAGCTAGCTCCTTTATTGCAGAACTTTGGAAAACCTTTAATATGCTAATGTAAATTGTGAATCCAAAAGAGGTAGGGGTGGGAGCAGGAAAGATCTGCTAGCAGAATTTCCCAAACATATTTACTCACAGGGTCCTTTTGCATATTATCTTAGTAGGGTAGATTTCTGCAGAATTTGCTTTGGGAAATGACTCCTGAACTAAAGGAGGAAAAATAAATCCAGGCTGTCCTCACCAATTTGGTAATAGATGGACAAGTCATGTAATTACATTAAAAAGGCTTGCTTTACAGAGGCAGCAGAACAGATATAGTATGCTGAACGCCAGTTCCAGAATTATCTTTTGTCTCAAGTTGGTGGCTAATTTCAGGGACCATGAAACTTGTGTTTGTTGCCTGCAGCTGGAAGACAAAGAAAAATGGACTCAGCGCCCAGGAATACTTTGTAAACCCATAAACTCAAAAGTCTACTTGAAGGAGACCTTGGAATTATCTATTGCTGGCATTACCAAAGGAGGAAGAATGAACCATTCTATCAGGCAAACACCTTCTGTTGGCAATGTTCTGCTAATTTAGTGGAACCATGCCTGTTCCCAAGTCACAGGCATGCCCCACAGCTAAGCACTCAGGAGAAAGCCCAATGCCTGCCCCCCCATCAAACATTTAGGATTTTAGTCATGTCTCTTTAAACACTTAAACTCAGGATATGTGGAGAAATTCACCAGTCCTTTAGTATTCACTTAGGCTTGGTCCTTTTGAACATGTTCTTATAAGAGTTATAGGACATCAGGAGAATGAATTCAAGGACACCTAAAGTGGCTTTAAATTTGGCAAAATGGATTTTGTTCCCTGTCTTTGGTATCTATGGTGATAAACCAGTTATGATCTGCAGCTCTCTGCTTTTATTACAGTTGGCAGCTAGTGACTTTTACTTTAATAACCACAATTTCAAGTCCTGATATACACAATTTGAAAACCTTCCACAATGCTACTGGCCAAGACTAATTCTGTTGCACATGTGGAGCCTCCTACCTACTAGCTGGGTGACCTTGAACAATTAACTTACCTCCTCTGTGCTTCAGTCTGTTTCCTCACCTGTTACAGGGGTTGGTCTAGTATCCACCTCACAAGGTTGTCATAAGGAATCAATGAGGTAATGTACAAATGAGGCACTTAGCACAGTGTCTGGCACAGAGTAGCCACTCAACTTTAGCCATTACTAGAGGGATAATCTTGTTATCTGGCACTAAAGAGTCTTTTGTTAAACTTTCCACTTTAGTTCATCTTTCCCTAATCTCATTCGCCATGAAGATTCTTGAAGAGTCTACTTCTACTGTGACCTCTCACACTTCCCAGTCACTCTGAACTTTCAGTGAAGTGGCTTCCACCCCACTCTACTAACACTGTCTTTCAAACTCACCAATGACCTATTAAGTCTATTGCCTATTTTAAGCTTCCTCCACTTGGCAACTGACCACAAGTGGACTGACCACTTCTTGTTAAAAGCTGCTCTTTCCCTGGGCTTCTACAACAAAGTATTTCTTGATCTCCCCCATCATTTTGATTATTCGCTGTCAGTTTCATTCCTCTCTTAAGGGTATGAGGTCAGAAAGGTCTGGGTTGGAGTCTGTCTCTATCAGATACTAGCTGTGTGACCTCAGGTAAATTACTTAATCTCTATGAGCCTATGTTTTCCCATTGGCATAATGGCAATAAAAACAGTACCTACTTTTCAGAGTTTGTTGTGAAAATTAAATGAAACATATACTCTGCATAGTGTTAGTAATGCAGTATGAGCTCAATATACATTTTGTTATTGGTAATATCCGATTCATTCAGCACATTTACTGTAGAATAAACATGGGACAGACACTGTCTACACTTGTCTGCTTCTCAAATTATACTTTAATATTAACCCATTCTTTCCCTCCCCATCCTCCATCTGACCTCCTCCTCCTGAATTCACTGCATTAGTTAGTGGCCCTTCTGCCCACCTAGTATCCTGTGCTCAATTCACCTTTGACTGTAATCTCTTCGTCATATCCCACACCCATGTTCATGCAGTCCAGGGCATTTATCTTGGCAAGGGCTCTTCACTCAGCCCTCCACTCTATTTCTAGTCCCCACCAGGTCTTACTGGACCACCACAGCCGCCTGGGTGGTTTTCCTGCCACTGGTCTTTCAGTTCTCTATACATCATCCTTTTTCCACACTACTAACCTGATCATGCTCCTTCCTTGCTCAGCCCTTTTTTGGCTCACCCATAACACAACACAATCAACTAAAGAAGGTCCTTCCTGATGTGGTCCCAAGCTACTCACTTGCCGCCCCTCACTGACTCTAGTCTGTACCTACTACCTCATTGTTTCTTGACAAGTTTTTTCTTAGAAAATTGTTAATGTTTTATCAGTTTCTTAGTATAGGTGGAGTAGAGCATATAATAAATGAATTTGGAAAAAAACCAATGTGATAAAAAGCTTAACAAGGAACACGGTGTCCAGCTCTGTCCTTAAGGGTGTTCAAACATTAGCAATAGCACTTGTTGTTTTTGCAACATTAGTACTCAAATGCCAACCTTGCGCTTAGATTTTGGTCTAACACTCTTTTCTGCTAGAAGAAAGCAAAGTTCTTTGGAAAGTAGCAGATTCCATGACTTGCGGCAAGGAAAACTCAGGTGGCCTGAAATATTTTATTATTGCCAGACAACAAGGATACCTTCAAAGATGGTAGGAACACTGCTAAAAGGAAGAAGAAGCCAGTTTAAAGCTGGTTCTACTGGGCAAGTTGTGATATTTGGAAAATCAATAGTAATAAAAGATGAAGATGATAATAATTTCATATAACTTTGTGGAAGCCATAACTTGTTAATGTTGAGTTAATATAAAATGTACAAAAATGAAGTTGAAATACAAAACAAGGCTGACTATAATTGGATGCTTAATTTATTTTATTGCTTTCAATAAGTAAAGAGTATTAAAATGTTTGGGTATTTTGTTTCTTCTAAGTATTTATCTATATATAAAAGTATATACTATATATATACATTATATATAAAAGTATGATTTGTTTCTATCTGTGTGAGTAGAAATGGGTAAATACAGGAAACTATGAGTAAGCCAAAGAGTTTCAGAAAGAGTAGAAATTCTTCCAGAAAGGACTGATGAGCATCAAGGGTCAAACATAAGCACTAAGTAGAACAAGTGGCAATGACACATCCTAAAGTAGTGAATGCATTCTCCTCTTAACAAATTTGGCTCTATGTTCAGACTAGATTGCATCTGCTAGGGGAAGAAGCCTCTAGATAACTTGAGAAATTACAGTATTAATAAGGTATCTGTATGTTTCCAATAATGATAACATACCAGATCAATGTATACTAATGACATGGTGGAGAATTTATGTAGTGCTGGCCAAGCCAAGCAAATGATACACTGTTCTGGGAGAAAATCCAGTAGGATGACAACATAGGACTCTTGTAAAAACCATGGGCTTAAATAGTGCTATTGATGTGAAATATGAAGTTCAATTATGAAAAGGGACCCAGTGAGATATTTAGGCTCTCAGGTTTGAATCATTTTGGGAGAAGAAAGCAGGCCTGAGACTCCACCCACCAAAAACCAATTGTTTGACAACCCAATTCCTCTAGACTCAGGAAATATGAAAATAAGCATTTCAATTAAATTGGGAACATGTCTGAAGAAGTAAAGAAATAAAGAAGACATAAATTAAACCCACGGTGTTTCTACTTCATAACAAGTTTAAATATAATACTCTAAGTATTGTAATTGTTATTTTTGAATATGTTTTGCCTATTTAAAGTATCTAAAGTATTGAATATAATCAATCCTATTAAATTGTGATTGAAGCTTAAATTGTTTAAGAGAATTTAACAAAGTTTAGTGAACAATGTTCAAAAATTTAAGAAAATTTGATCTTCTAAGTTTAGTTTAGTAGAAATATTTAATAAATCGAGCATGAAAGAAAGTGAAAATAAAAGTGTTACCCCTCTATGCACAAAATCCCATCAGTCTTCAAGGAATATAATCAATGTCCTCAAACATATCATCCCTTTTCTTGCCTTTGAGCCTTTGTACACTCTGGTCACTCAACCTGTGCTGTCCCTTCCTTCCTTGACCAACTGGTAATTCATACTCATCAGATGTCACTCCATCTTTCTCAATGTCTCTGCTGGTTTGTTTGTTTATTCACTGAAATGTCTTTGGTGGCCTATTTTTTGCCGTAGGCACAGCAGCAGGTGGGGAACACAGTTGAAGGTAAAATAGACACGCTCCCCCCAACAGTCCCCCACCCCATGCCAGGTGAGGAGCTTACCCTCTAGAAACAAGAGGCAGATTATGTATAGGTTAAATCAATATATATGTAGGTGTAAGGTGTGTGGGTACACATAACATATATGGGTGTGTACATACACACACAATTGAAAAATTGCCAGGTAGTTAACAATGTGTTGTGAGAGTGAATTCAAGAGGAGGGGGACTGACTTAGGAAAGTCTGACTTAAGAAAGAGACTGACCTCTTCAGAGAGGTCTTGACTTAGGAAAGACCTCTCTGAAGAGGTGACATTTAAGCTGTGATGTGAAGAGACAAGCTTGGGCAAAGTCCATGTGCAAAGGCTTGAAAGGGGAAAAAAAAACTTAGATGTTCCAGAAACTGAAATAAGACTAGTGTGGCTATGGGGGGGAGGGGGGGAGTGGCTTGAGATGAGACTAGAGAAAGAAGCAGGAGCCAGACTACACAGGGGCTTATAGACCATGGAAATGAGATAGATATTAGGTATAACTGGAAGCCACTGCAAGGTTTTAAAACAGGGGTAGCCTGGACTGAGACTATTTTTGAAATTATTACTCTAGCTATAGTTTGTGAACAGGAGAAAGAGAGAAAACAGAAGGAACAGTTAAGAAGCTATTATTGCAGTAATTCAATAAGAGATAATGGTGGCCTGTACTAGAATGATGTTAGTGGAGATAAGAGATGTGGAAAGATTACTGATGAGCTGAACATGGGAGATGGGGGAAAAGAAAGAATAGCAAGGGAATCCAGGTTTCTGATTTGAGCAAGTGGGTATATAGTGGTGCAATTTACAAGATAGAAAAAGCTGTCAGAAAAACAAATTTCCTTGGAGGGTGAGCAGATATGAGGATCAAATATCTCATTTTGGATAAAGTTATGCTTAAGTTGCCTGTGAAATATCCAAGTGAAGCCAATAAGGCAAATAGGTATTCCTGCATGATGCTTTGCAGAGAAGTCTGGGATGGAGATAAAGTTTGTAAGTCAACAGCATGGGGAGAGAATGGGAATAGATAAGCTTACCTAGGGAGCAACACTAAAGAAAGAAGGGAAAGGATTCACAAACTCTACTTTAAGAATTTTAACATTTAGAGTTAAGTGAAGGTAAAAATGCCTGCAAAAGACACTGGGAAGAAATAGCTTGAGAGGCAGGAGAAAAACCAAGGTGAATTGGCACAGAAGAAGTTAAGTCAGGAAAGCACATCAAAAAGGTGTCTACAAGAGTGTCAAGATGATTCAATGGGGAAAAAACAGTCTTTTCAATGAATGGTGCTGGGAAAATTGGACATCCACATGCAAAAGAATGAAGTTGGACCCGATCTCACACCATATACAAATTTAACTCAAAATGGATCAAAGACCTAAACATAAGAGCTAAAATATAAAAGTCTTAGAGAAAACATAGGCATAAATGTTCATGACCTTAGATTAGGCAATGGTTTCTTAGATATGACACCAAAAGCACAAGCAACCAAAGAAAAGAGCAGATAAATTGGACGTTATCAAAACTAAAAAGAAGGTTGTGCTCCCTTCTCCATGCTTCGCTAGCACTTTATTCATGCCTCTGTTACTATATATAACACATTATAATTATTGGTTTAAGTGTCTGTTTAGCCAATTAGGTTGTGAATTTCTTAAATTTCCTTGGCTGTCTCCTTCCCATTTGTGTACCTGCTGCCAAGGAGAGTACTAGACTGATACATCACACGGATTATGTGGCTGGCACCACCGTATGAAGATAAACACATTTTTATAAATAGGAAATAAGAATATAAGGGGTTGAAAATACAGAGAAAGCCCACCAAGGCTAATTTATTAACATGGAGTGGGAAATTAAATGGCCTTGGATTAAGGTAATAAAAGGCTAAGTTGTTTGAGGCTCTGAGAATAAAAAATGATGTCTGAGGTTGAATATCTTTTACAAAAAGCAAAAATGAATTTACCATGCTCTTTGACTCAAGAAACTATACATGCCACAATTAGTATGTGTCCAGGCCAAATAGGTTCTTAGAGATATTTTACTTTAATTCAAATTATGTCACAAACCTATTGTCATTAAGTGATCAGGCTCTTTGGGAGTTTAGCATGACTTCCTCACGTAAAACAAACAAATGCCCCATTGCTTTACACTGGAAAGCAACTTTGTAATCATCTAATTCCTTGGAGAGAAAACTGTGGTCAGAGGGGTAAGAGAAAGAATTTGCTCAAAGTACAAATGCGATTACATCCCAGGCTATAGCAGAGCTGGCCCCAGAAGCCATGTTTCCTGACTGGGAGCTCAGTGAGGTTTTCGATGCACTTACGGTCTTCAAAATTTAAGAAAAACACACAGGGAAGCAGAGAATAGAAGCTGAGAATCTGGCAATTGATTTCCTTAAAACAATCCGCGCTCATGCCCTCTTTGGAAAGTGTTACCATTACCTTTTGGAGAATTTCACCCCAGTTTGTGATTTTAATATACAACACCACTCATCTTTGATTTCATAATAACAAAATCCAAGGGAAAAAGCCCCAGTGGCCGAGTGGTTGCGTTCACGTGCTCTGCTTCAGTGGCCCGGGGTTCGTAGGTTTGGATCCCAGGCGCGGACCTACACACCACACATCAAGCCATGCTGTGGTGGCATCCCACATACAAAATGAAGGAATATTGGCACAGTTGTTAGCTCAGGAACAATCTTCCTGAAGCGATAAGAGGAAGATTGGCAACAGATGTTAGCCCAGGGCCAATCTTCCTCAACAAAAAAAGAAAAAAGTTAAAAAAAAATCATACGTTTCAAGGAAAAGTGCATACATACCACCAGGGATATCTTACATGGTCAATTTTTGTGTCCAAAGGACTAAATAATTGTGAAAAAAATTTTCAGTTACTGACTGCTCTTCTGTCTGACAGTTCAGTCCTTAAACTGGCCAAGTGACTAGCATCGAACAGTACACAGGAAACATCTTATCTTGAGCAGGAGAAATGAGAGAGATGAACTCACACAGACAAAGATAATCTGCTAAATTTAAGGTGAAATATGCTGATTATAACCAAAATCTCCTATTATAGTCACCAAGGTCACTTTACTACTGGACTAGGTAATTATTGCTGTAGTTAAATACTATTATTTAGGAGATAATAAAGAGAATCAAATCAGTCTGCAGCCTTGACCTAGTTCCTTTTATGATATTGGCAACTGAAAATTTCAAAGCTTGGGTCAATTATGCTTCAGACATTGTCATCAGGGCAACAGAATTCAGCACACAGCTCACTGAAGTCCAGCTCCTCTTTCCGACTCTCCCATGCTGGTACCCACAAGAACTTGAAAGGCATTTAATTTCTTGTTCTAATTTGATGAATACGAAACCGAGAATCTCACCTCAGAGACAGATTGGGAGTATGGTGATGAATGAGTGGCTATGCTAACACATGTCAAGTACTATTTCCATCCAGGCTGATAGTTGTAGGGTTTTTTTTTTTTTACCATGTCTCTGGTATCACACTTAATTTTGAAAATGATATGAAATCTCAATAGGTTTCATGACTATTCATTAGTCATTCTATGGTCTGAATGTATTTTGTTTGATTACTAATGAATTCCTGTGACACATTTTACTTCCTAAGAAGGCTGCTCTGAAAACTCCTGCCAATTTGTCATTAAAATCCACTACAATTATCATCAATGGAATAAAATTACTATCAATTATATAGAGGAGTTAATCCACAGTGCATCATTTTAAACACAAACATTTTCAGTTCATATTAACAAGATACAAACTGAAGGCAAGAATGCTCAACCAACTGAAGACCTGAATGTCTATTACCAAAGTTATAAATGCAACCCATTTCCATTTATTATAGGAAATCTGATTTTCTAAGTGCCTGCTATGTGCCAGGAACTGTGTTAAATGCTTTATATCCATTATATAAACCTTAAGGGCTACCTTTTAAGATAGATACTATTATTACCCTCTTAAAACTGATGAAACTTACCTAATATTATACTGCTAGTCAGTGACAGAATCTTGATTTGAATTCAAATCTGGTTGCCTCTAATATCGATATTTTTTTTTTGTATCACGAGAGTTTCCAAAGTTTCTTAAGGGTACACCTTGTGAGATGAAAT
The DNA here is from genome assembly GCF_020826845.1 of Diceros bicornis minor. Taxonomy (NCBI): domain Eukaryota; kingdom Metazoa; phylum Chordata; class Mammalia; order Perissodactyla; family Rhinocerotidae; genus Diceros; species Diceros bicornis. Next base: position 22,852,344 of record NC_080744.1, on the reverse strand, counting down.
CTTAAAGTACCCAGAGCAGATTTTCACTTGTTCCAGCCTCAGAATGGTACATTTGTACCTAAGAGATGTGCATGGCATTCACATGCTGCTTTCCTGTTCTTGATGTCTCCTCCTCTTTTCAAAAGCTTGGTTACCTAACCCCAATTCCTCCTCCAGGAATCCAGTTCTGATTCCCTGAGGCTGAGTGAGGTCTTCTGTCTACGCTTCTCATAGTACCCTTCTCATTTCTCGAATGAAGTATTTATTACAATGCACCAAGACTGTTGGCCAACTTATTCATATACCTCATTAAACTAGAAGCTTCTTCATCACAGGGGTAAATCCTTTATTTTTTGACATGTCCAGGCACAACGTCTATCTGTAGATGTTCAATAAGTGCTGGTTGAATGGATAGTGAATTGATAAAGAATGGAAGATGTCTTTGGGTTTATAAAGATGTGATGAGGTTACTATTTACACCTAAATCATCATTTTCATTGGTATTCACCTTGGATTGTTCTATGCTCATCAGCACACAGAAAGGATCAACTTCTGGATGTATTGAAATATAATTCCAGTTATCCAGCGTTTTTCTTAATTGTTCTAAATTTTTTTTTTTTTAATTCTGTCAAAGATATAATCACGTACAAAATACAAGCTCAGGATATCTGATTAATATGGAAAAATTTACTTTCAACAGAAATAGCAGTATTTCCAAAATTGTTATGGTTCTAGTGGGAAAAAGATGACACACAAAGTGAGTGAAAAACCAAAACAGATTTGTTTCTTCCTGTGTTTACTCTACTTAGAATATGAAGGAAGGCATGTTTTTCGCACCTTCTGTTTAAATGCCACACTTTTAAAAAGGATTAAGCATTGAAAACTCAATTTAGAAAAGTAAACTTTTAGTATATTTCATCCCTAGGCAACACACAGGTTGCAATGTTAACAGAATCACATCTAAAAGATAAAGATTTCTGTCAATTTAAAATTATTTTGTATTTCACTCATTGAGTTTTCCAAGTGTCATTATAAGCCATTTACAATCCTTGTTGTGGGAAGGATCCTTATGGTATGTGACCCTTACATAACACATGAGCAATACAGAAGGTGATGCTTCTTGGAATTTATGAGGTGAAGAGACCACACAGGGCTGAAGAAATAATGATGATCTAGTTGGGGTGGGACTGATGAAAGGAAGTAAGGTGACCAGTGATTGGACTATTGACATTATTTCAGGAAAAGATGACAAGGGTCTGAGCTATAATGGTAAAGATGGGAACGAAAAGAGAGCACTCAGCAGGGTAAGGGAGAAAGGCTTGTTAAAGATGACTTGTTTGAAGACAATGTATCATGGATTTCTAAAGGGAGAAAGCACAGTCTTGGGGTTGATAACTTACTATAAGATCAAGTTCAAGTCACTTGATTTAAAATTATGAATCTCAAAAAGTGCTTCTCAAGAGTTTTCCTCCACGATACACACAAAGGGTTTGACAAAAATAATGGTAGGTCTTCAAAAAATTGTTTTGCTTTCTTCTCCCTGGATACCTAGAAAGTATCTATTTTCCAGCCTTCCTTGCCTTGTTAGATTGGTAACATGGCCAGTGGGCTGTAATCAGAAGCAATGAGTGTTACTTCTGGACTGAGGTAATGAGAAGCCCTTGGGTGGCCTTCCACTCTCTCTTCTCCCATAGAATTTGACTCTGGAAGGTGCTTGTTGAGAGGGTGGATAAATGAGATACAAGAAAACTGGATCTTTGAGTCACCACTTAGAAGCTGTCCTAGAGAGTCACTGAACTCACCGACCTAGTTGGAGTGAGAAATAATGTCTTATTTGTTAAGCCACTGAGATTCTGAGATATGTTTGTTATTGCAGCATAACCAAGTGTTCTGACCAATAAAAGGAGTGATGTCCACATTTTCAACACATTCTGAGGAAAGTACCCAGATTTAGACGACTTCCTTGGAAATGTTTTCTTTAACTAAAACAATTCGAGTCAATGATATTCTATTTTGCATATAATGGTGGGAGAAATGGAATTCATAAATGCGTTTTATAAGCATGTAATGAATGAAATTAGCCACTTAAAGATTTTTAAAATATTGTTTTAGAAGAAAAAATAAATATAGATTATCTGTATTAGTCAGCTCAGGCTGCTATAACAAAAATACCATAAAGTGAATGGCTTAAACAGTGGAAATTTATTTCTCACAGTTGTAGAGGCTGAGAAGTCTGAGATCAGGGTGCCAGAATGGTTGGTTTTTGGGGAGAGTTCTCTCCTTGTGTTGCAGACGGCCATCTTCTTGCTATGTCCCCACATGGCAGAGAGCAGAGGGAGAGAGGAAACAAGCTCTCTGGAGTCCCTTCTGATACAGGCACTAATCCCACCATGAGGGCTCTACTCTCCTGACCTAATCACCTCCCAAAGGCTCCACCTCCTAATACCATCTCATTGGAAGTTAGGGTTTCAACACACGAATTATGGGGGAACACAAACATGCAGTCCATAGCATTATCTAATTAAAAAAACACTAAATTTTATTTTTTAGGAAGTTCATTTCTTTCTCACTTCTATGCTATAAGAACAAAAAAGTAGTATTGAAAAATAAGCATTAGCAAACCTACTTTTACGGTTCAAAACATAAAAACATAGACTTTATAGATTAATATACTAATATGTATACTATTATTAAAATCTCATTTTCCGCTTTGAACTTGTAACTGTGGCTACTCTTAGTAACAGTATCCATAGTGTCATTTTCCCTCTTGTGCAGCGTGGATGCACATATCCATTCTCTGCTTGCCTTCCTATTAAAAATGTATGCATGGGTAAACTAAAAGGAAAAAATGGCAGTAAGGTAAGAAATATAGTATCATACAAGTGAGATCGTATATTGCAATCGCCGTGACTACTAGGGGAACTAGAAAAAGGAGCAGAGAGAAGTGGGGCAAGAGCTGTCACTCTCCTTTATTCACTGCCACCCAGAAAGCAGCAGCAATACTGAGTGAGCAACACCCGTGAATATACGCACGAAACCACACTCAAACCTTGGTACTTGAATGGTTTTTAATAAGATTATTGATAACATGCCCTTAATACTGGTACTAGTCGATTCGGTACAGAAAAGGAATAAGTATGAAATATTTATTTTGCACTCAAGACCTGGTCAAAATACCAAAGATAAATAGCATTTGAAAACTCACAACTCAGAAGTGAAAATCAATAGCCAGTCAAGAGGGCATCTATTAATCGACAGACTAAATTTTTCTTATGTTAGTTCTTACAACAGGGGAAAAATAGGGTGGAAGGATGGAGAAAGGTCAATAAGTGAAAAAGGAAGATGAATGGGAAAAGATACTCTTTTTCTTAATTCGTTAAACCTTCAGAAAAAACAATCTAGCTTCAAGGAAAATCTTACATGAGTCTAATTAAGCACTTTTACTGTAGGACGAAGCTATAATTAAAGTTTTACCTTATATGGTTTACTGACTTGCAGCTGCAAGCTGAATGTTTTAACATATCATCATATTGGCATTGGTTTGACAAAATGTAGTAATCGTTTCCTTTTGTGGACCAGAAGACATCAAGGACATGCATATTTTAATTCACATGTTAGCCGATACAGACATAATTATTAGAGGTTACAGGGAATACACGGCGTTGCAATTTTTTCTATTCCCTTTTTTTGGGTAATTGAATGCTTTGCTTATTTTGAATAAATGTGACTTGACACAAATGATCTAAAACAAGGAGTTGAAACAGCAGGGGAGATGGAAGAAAATAGGACCAATTCCTAAGCTCTGTAGAACATAGGAAAATTTAGTATTCTTAACGATGAAAAGCAGTGTGAAGGGCCACCAGACAGTTATTTCCACGGAAATACTTAAATTTACACTCTTGTAAGAAGCTAGACTACTATCTCTCTTGGTTTAAATTCAGGAATGGAAGCATATCCATCATCTGAAATCTGACCTTTTATTGCCACCTAACTATACTCTCAAGTGGCATAATCATGTAAGTTCTTCCACACATAATGCCTTAGTCAAAAGCAAGAAAAAAAGCCAGAAAAAAGTTCTTCTGTGGCTTTGGGAGCTGGAGGAGGAAATGTGTGCACAGGTTGGAACTGTCAATCTCCAGGACTTTGGGGCTGAGTCCAAGGAGGGCACCTACCAGCACAGTCACCCAGAGCTCTGCTACTCAGGGACATGTGCTCATTTCAGGGAGGGCTAGGACAGAACTTCTCTGTAAGATTAAACAGAAAGGCAACAAATGAATAGGAAACATACTATTGCTATTAATCAGAGGTCTAGGCCACTGCTCTAACATGACCAGCTGTAGACGAGTGTCTTTATCTTGGACTTTCCCACCCTAAGTGGGGTTGGCCAGAAAGACTGAGTTATCTCTAGGGAGTGAAGTGTTAGAGATGTGCTGGTTGAGTGATGGTGGCTGGAAATAGGAACTAGAAAGGAAAAACAATAGCTAATGATCTCTGGGTGTTTGGCAACCAAAAATAATCTTTTTCTTCTTGTTAAATTCTGATCAAAGATCTGGATTCAGTTTCCCAACTGAGAGCTTCACTGGCTTTTAAAAGAGCATCAAACACATTTGTTGTGGTCTGTTGTCATGGAATTGAAGAACATATACACATTTTTAATAAAATGGCCAGTATACTTGAGGGTCCTTCCATGTTTTATTATTAAGTTATTATTATTACCTAGCATCCAATTCCTTTCAGAAGGGTACTCAGGGAGACTGAGTGGGTTTGAGCATAAACACCTATATGCATGGACAACTCAAATACCCTCCCTCATTTAATTCCTACTACTTCCTTCCCATGTTAAATTCCCAACAGATTTAAACAGTGATTTTTTCTATAGGCTGAGATTAAAAAGTCAATCAGTCTACAGAAAACAAAAGGTCCAAACCACTAAAAGAAAAGAAAAAGGTAGCCCCAATCATCCAAGTCCAAAAGGCCTTGAAAATGAATGCTGGAAAGATTACAGAAATCTCCATTCTCACTGGGAACCTGGCCAAGCAACCCCACAGGGACTTGAGTTCTGTGATTATGAGTGAAAGTTGCATTGTCTCTCCCTGTCTGCCCTCCTTCTGTTCTGTTCTCTAATTTTAGACATACTGGCCTTGAAAGCATCCCTTAACAAAAGGATCAGCAGCGAGAGCTCAAGTCCTAAATCTGACATTTTCCACACTAAGAGAAAGGTGTGGGATTCCCTACCATCTTCGTGTAGGTCAATAGCCTTTATGCAATCACAAAAAACATGGGGGACGGGAACCATATCACTACCAATTTCTTTCTAATTACATTAAACTTCATATTTTCAAAGTACACTAAAGCCAATTACTAAATGTATCCAGAAATGCTGTTTTTAACTAGCTAAAGACTTACTGAAAACTTCTACTCTAGGTCAGGAGTCAACAACTTTTTCCGTAATGTGCCAAATAGTAAATATTTTAGACTTTGCAGGCCGTGGTGCTCTGGTGCAACTACTCAACCCTGCTGTTGTAGCATGAAAACAGCCACAGATAATATGTAAATGAATGGGTGTGGTTGTGTTTCAATAAAACTTTATTTGTGACAACAAGCTGGATTTGGCCTAAGGCCTGTAGTTTGTGGACTTGTGCTCTAGGTTCATAACTAATAAGTTATCACAACTGGCTGGTACCAGCACACAACCAATGTATTCAACACACTGTGCTGATCTACATTAAAAAATAACTAACCATGGGCAAAAGAGAATTTTGTTCCTGATCCAAATAAACCAAAATTTGGAATACACAATCTAGCAATAGCGAATTATACGCAGCAAAAAAAAAAAACACTTCAGTCAATGTTTGGTTCTGTGTTTAAAGGATCATATTTCCTGACAAGGTGACTGTTTTTAAAAACCTGAGAAGTAGGATACACATATCTACAGTGTGACTTGTATTTCTTGAAAAATAAAAGTACTAACAGTTAATACATACTGAATACTTACTCTGTGCCAGACACTATTCAAAATGCTCTGCAAGAGCTAGCTCATTTAATCCTCACAACAACTTTGTGAGGTAGGTACTATTATTATTCCCACTTTACAGAGGGGAAAACTGAGGGTCAGATAAACAATTTTGCCCAGATCATAAGGCTAGCAAGTGAAAGAAGTAGGATTTGAATCCAGGCATTCTTGCTCCTGAATCTGTGATCTTAATCATTACTCTTCAGCGAGGAAGAGGAAAAGGCAGGCAAGTCAATGCTTCGCCCTGGGAATTCTGCCTCATAGACATCTGCTTGGCCCACTCTTTGTTGATCAGCAAATATTTACTGTCTCTTTACTATGTGCTGGGTAACATGCTCAGTGTTTTATGTATATCATATCATTTAATCCTAACCATAGTGCTATATGGGAGGAACGATTACCCTATTTTACAAAAATGGAAACTGAGGCTAGGAGGGTTATGAATTGTGTAAGAACACACACCTAGTAAGTGATGGAACCACCTATGCTGGTTCTTTGGGGTTTCACATTCTGAAAATACAGTGTTCACTTTCTGAATACATTACTGAGGAAGGAACAGGACCAAGTTTCAGGCTAGCGGGCAGCAGGCATTCTCATTATGACGCAGAGCTGTGTATGTGACAGAAGCCTCTTGAGCCTTTACTTCCTCCAAATGAGATCTGTGCCACAGGGTTGCGGAGAATTCAGTTTCTTCCCTTCCTCATCAACAGATTGGTTCTCACAAATATGGATTTGACTGTGTGACTCTTTGTCCAGCCCTTCTTTCCTGGCTTGTCCAGGCATCATGCCAGACTGAGTCCATCAAACTTCCAGAGCTTTCCTGGCATCTGCTCATTGTTCCATAGAAGGGATTACCGGCATCCACTTTGAATCATTTCATTCTGCGGGCTTTAGGCTTTGTGCGAGACTGCAGCTAAGAGAACTCTCTCTGGGATCTACCTTGACCTTTCCTGTGCTTGTCAGCCCTTCCCCACATATAGGGGTTTGTAATTAGAGAGAGCTACTCATCTCATCTGAGATGGCTTGCATTCCTACATTCTCCCAGTTGACTTTGGATAATGTTCAAGAGAAGAGGAGAAAATCATTTTTTTTATTCTATAATTTTAGAACCAGAAGTGTAACAGATGCAACGGTTTTTTTTTTTTTCCCCTATCAAAGTCAAATTAATTCAGTAACTCTTATTCAAAGTACAGACTTCAGCGTGGATTAACTAGTCACTGGACACACAGCATAGGACATTCCTCATTAATTCTGTCAAGAATTTTAGCTCCTATTTTTTTAAGGAAACATTCAGAATAATTTTTAAATAATCATTAGGCAATTAGTTTGGTAATTTTTGTGATCACATATTTGCGATCACTGGCATTTCTTACACCCTACACCTTCCCTTTGGGTTCACTTAGCTTCATGTTGGAGCACATCATTTAGTAGTTCTTTCAGCAAGGGTCAGGAGGTGGCAAATAATCTTTGCTTGTCTGAAAATATCTTTGTTTTCCTTTTCTACAGTATAGTTTAGCTGGGTGTGGAATTCTAGATTGACAGTTATTTCTGGAACTCTGAAGATATTAATTTATCAACTTCTGGCATCTCTTTTCACTGATGACAAGCTATTAGTTTGTCCTTCTACTTATAGTAAACATTCTTTTATTTTCAGTATCTTTTAAGATTTTCTCTTTGTCTTCAATGTTTTGCAACTTCATTAAGTGTTTGTCTAGGTATAGCTTTGTTTAATTTTCAAGTGTGACACTTGGCAGTATTCTTAATTTGAGTCTTCAATTCTGGAAAAGTTTTTGCATTATATGTTGGAATATTGCTTTTTCATCATTCTTATACCCTCTTCTTCAGAAACTCCTATAAGATGAATGGTAGAACTTCTCATTCAATGTTCTATGTACACCTGCTCCTTTATATTCTTCATCTTTCTGTACTGTATTATGGGTGAATTTCTCATTATCTTCCAATTCATTAATTCTGTCTTTGACTATGCCCATTCTAGAGTTTACTCCATCAACTGAATGTATTTCAAAGACCATATTTTTTCATTTCCGGAATTCATTTCTCCCACTACCTTGTCTTTTCATTTAGTGTTGTTTTTGTTTTGTAACATTTTGTTCTTTTTCTAATTCCTTTATCTTTTGAGTATCATAAATATACTTATTTTAAAGTCATTTTCAAATTGCTCTGTTATTTGCATTTCATTTGGAGTGAATTTAATTTAAATAGAAGAAAACCAAATTGCTGCTTTTCCACTAATAGTATCCACTGAGTTTTAAAAGCATGCACACACACACACACACACTTGCTATCTCAAAATTTAACCATTCAAAAGTTGGGTAAAGTAAATAAATCCCTAAGCCAATGAAGACTAGTCCTCATTCTCTTTCCTAAAGCATGTATTTTTACCCCAATATAATGATATACTTATTTTCTTGCTTTCCTGCCATTCTTGTATTGCAATTGAAATGTTTATGCTTAATGTGCTCTCACAGTCAGAAAATACTGAAACAGATATCGTTCCCCTTTCACAGGTATGAGCCATTGAATGGTTTGTGGCACCTGCAGCAGCATCATCTTTGGATGCTAGACTCATATAGAGCTGGAAAAAAAAAACCCAAACCAAAGCAAACAAGCAACAGCTAAGCCATGGTTATTTTCCATGCTTGTTTACCTGACAATGAGAGACGGCTTCAGATGGGCAGCGTGATGGATGAAGGTGAGCCAGAGCTTGTAGGCAAGCCAGAGGGTCTGTCAAGGGATCTTGATAGACCAGCCATTTCCATCACCAAGAAAACCATTAGACTGGTGAGAGAGGAGGCCAAATTTTAAAGTAGCAGCTTCCTGTTAGACTTCTTTATTCTTTTAGTTCTTGAGACCATGGAGCTTCTTACCCTGCCTCCATAAATGGGAGCCTTTGTCCTGCTGGGCGCCCCCACGAGTCTATGGCAGGGTCCTTTTTTTGTTCTTGAGAGTAAACTCCCTCCTCAAAACCAAGCCAAAGACATTCAGACTCAGAATTGAGCTTTCTCCCCTGTGCAAAATTAACCAGGAATCTCATGTTCAGTTATAACAGTGCTGTAGTGGAGTTCCTATACTTACTGCTAACTATAGTTTGCATTTTTACAGTGTTATTCTATGCAGAATAGCTAAAATAAGACATGAATGCTCTAAATTCTTCCAATAGCCTTTCTTAGCAGACTGTCTCATATTTTTATGTCTGTTTGTGTCTTTTTTGTGTGTGTGTGAGGATGACCAGCCCTGAGCTAACATCTGATGCCAATCCTCCTCTTTTTTGCTGAGGAAGACTGGCCCTGGGCTAACATCCTTGCCCATCTTCCTCTACTTTATATGGGATGCCACCACAGCACGGCTTAACAAGCGGTGCGTCAGTGCACGCCCGGGATCCGAACCAGCGAACCCCAGGCCGCCGCAGCGGAGCACACGCGCTTAACCACTTGCGCCACTGGGCCGGCCCCTGTTTGTATCTTTGAATGGCTAACCTAACATTATGTCTTTGTGATCTCCATCTCAAATTATCTTCAAGTCCTAATAATTGTTTGGCCATCATAAAGTTTGACTACATAACAACATATTTATTTTGTTTTCCATATTTGTTATTGTGGCAAGAAAATGGGAGGGCAGATGCCCATGAAGGTTGCCAGGTAAAATACAGGACACACTGAATACCTTCTATTTTTATTTCCTAAATCTGACAACACTAATGCTCTTGTTTCTTGCAGGACACCTAACGAACCCAATCCTGGGTAGGCATATTGCAAGTAGGAGGGTGAGGAATGTTCAGTCTCATAAATCTGAAGTCTCAAATTTATATCAAGGTCCAGATTTCAAATAACTACCTATGCTAAATCTAGTGATTTAGTCTTACTAATGATCAGAAACAAGGCTGAAATTTTTAGAAGCTTAGGATATAATGTGGACAAAAGATAAGTCATTTCATTTACCCCTTCACTAAAGGTTTTGGAAATCTCATATTCCTGCATGGTTTCTCAGGTACTGTGCACAAGTTCCTTACTTCTCTTCTAGGTAAGGACTGAGACTATGGGCTTCAACTCTCAAAATGACATTCTGATCTGCTGTCCAAAAGGTGTGTGCTCTGAGTGGTTTCCCCAGAAGTGGGGATGAACTTGATACATCACTAAATTACCATTTTTGGAACCAGTTATTGTTCTTGAGAATTTACAGCTTCTCTTCACTGACATTGCATGTAATTTTTAGTTCTTGATGTTTCTATGTCACAGCAGAGCAACAACTTTTAACTGCCAGGTAATGATGAAGTTTTATTGGTCTATGTGAACTAAGAAAAACAAGGACAATGTAGTAAGTTTTTCATAAAGGTAAATGTTTCCAATTTAAGGAATAGCCCTTTATGCCTAGAAATTATGTCTTTTTTATCTTGCAGTGTTAAAGTAAACTTTCCTTTATGAAATTATGGTGATACTGGATATGAAGATTTTTTGTAATGTCTTTATATAGGAAATTGGTTGGCAAACTTATGTCTCCCAAATTCTTTTAAGAATTGTACTTTTCTGTAAATCTAAAAGGATGGACATCGTGCAGCATGCCTTTTCTATCTGTTTCAGAGATATCAATTCATGTCTAACAATATTAAACAATTTTACCTCTGATTCATGTATCTCTACTTTTGGCTGTGGAAAGAGAACTGGACTCAAAGAAATATTCGAGGCTGAAGACATGTTGGTGGAAAAAGAATATTTCTATTCTCTTGTAAGGTTCAGAAAACATGATTTAGGTTTTTTCTTTCCTACGATAAGATCTGGATGATGTGCCCTGATCTCTGGCACAGTGTCACTCGATATAATTTCAACATTGTTGTTTTGGTAAATCAGCAGTAACATACGTACTCTACAAATGTCAAACACGAAATGCAACACATTCAGCATTCTATAAACCCGAGCAAACAGTTCAGCATTCCAGACATTTGAAATGTCTATAATATAGCTTAGTTCACTCCCACTTGGAACAAAGGAATTACTATTTTTCTGCAATGCCGACAGGGATTAAGAAAGCTCAGGAATATGTTCTTGTTTCTTTCATAAGAAAGGGCTTTTGATAAATATCTTGGAAAAGAATCTTGTAATATTGTGAATATGCATATTACAATTTTCAAGTTTTTTAAATAGACTATTCAGATGTGTACTGGCACTTTGCAAAAATCCCACTTGACTGAATATTTTAAAATTCATTTTAATCCCCACACAATTCCTTCAAGGTATATGTTACTATCCATGATACAGAAAAGCATGGAGAGGCTGAGTGTAAGTTAAGAAAATTAGAGAAAGCTACAGCGTGAATGAGCGATGCCCTCAAAGGCAGAGGTAAGTGAATCCAGCCTGTGCTCTTTTCACTGTATCAGTTGTGCAGTTATGTCTTCTGGTTGATTCTGAAAGCAGGAATGGCTCTCATCTATTGCAAATTATTTAACCATGGGATAGACAAAATATGTTCAAGATCCTCATCAAGCCAATAAATGATACCTCGAAAGTACCCTTACGTAGCCTTGGTTTGGTTCAAGATTTTGATGAGCAGATATGATTGAAAAGTGTTTAATGCACGAAGTCACTGCTGGCTCAGGATGACTAACCATAACCCACTAGCAGTTTCACAGCATGCATTTCAGTGTAGCTTACAGCCAACGAGCAATGAAAAAGAGAAAAGCACATCTGTGACCCAGTTTTTCTTTAGTTACTAGTCATTTATATCATGCACGGAATTGGATGGAACCTAAGGAAGTAGTCCTTGGTTACTTCAATTTTCTCACTTAAAATAAAAGCATCTGCTCTTGATTCACCTCCTGGGAACACGATAAGGTTGAATGACTGACTCAGAAAATATGAGAAAGCACATAAACCACCCAACATAATGACTGGCAATGTTTAAAATTTAAACAATAAATACATTAAAGATTCAGATCCAGAAATATCTCATAGTTTCTGCTAGAATGTCCTGCTCCAATTAGTGCTCGGCTGGTGTCAGATGGTTATGTCAGTAGCTCACACAGCACCATAAATATCAAACTTGTTTGATGCAGCAGTTACACTGGTGGGATCCCAAAAACCAAAACAAAAAAATGCCTCGAACTGGGCTTTTCCAATTGTGTAATTTAAATATCTGCACTGTTATTTTTATTGATGCATTTTTCTGGATTCCTCTTTTTAATTTCTTACCTTCTCCAAAAAGTTTCTATAAAGCAAGTCTTTAAGGAAATATCACGCTTTCTATCATGCAGTGTTGGCTGCAATGAAGAGGATGGAGTGATGGAAGAGTGGATGATAAGTGTGTATACATGCTTAATATAATTAACAGTCATTTATAGAGGACTTTCAAATAGAATTTTTAATTTGATCCTCAGAAATATCGTGTTAAATTGGTGTTATCTCCTCTTCTGCTTAGTTGAACCAATATAAGGAAAAGAAGACTTGTGCTTATTAAGGGAACTTGGAAGTCAAGGTGTTCATTGAATGGGATGGGGAATAAGGGACAGGCCTTGACTGAAGCACTAGCTCTCTCCCTTATTAGCTGTGGGATCTCGGGCAAGTTCCTCATAAATCATTTACCTTGTTGTACCATGGTGGAGGGTAACTGAAGTTTTTTACTTTGTTATTTCTTCAAGGGTAATGAAAAGAGTCACTAGAGGAACTATGACATGGATTCCTCTTGATTTAAAGAACTATAAGAAACACTTCACAGCTCTCTCACAACAGTGCATCAGCTAAGCAGCCTGGCCTCCTCCTCCGCTCTGCATCTACATGTCAGCGTCAAGGAGCAGTAATATGGTGGTTTTAATACAATTTAACTTGGTATGTGAATTATAATCAAATATACGTGTATGTGCGCATCCCCAAGTATATTAAAGTTTGAGTACTAGCGGAAAAATTGCACGTGAATTTATTCTTGAGAAATAAGCAATTCATTATAATGTGTCCCTGGCTGAAGCATGTATAAGAGTGTAAGGTTCACATGCCACAAAGCCATTATTCATTGACAGAAAACATTAAAACACAAGGAAGAAATATAAAAGTTGTGGCAAATGCTACAGATTCCCTTTAAGCAGTATATTAATATATTGGGATTAAGAATGACCATATTGATCGTATTTTTTTCCTATTAGGATGCACATGTGTGCTCTCTTTATAATTCATTTGTTACCTCACCTTACACAAGCCCATGCCTGGGGTTCTCACAAGCTGAAATATTCGCGGCCTCACTCAGGGATGACCCTGCATTGTTTGGAAGAAAAGTACAATACAAAGTCACACTTTGAATCCTGCAAGTCGATTCTACCCCAGGGACTCCAGGGTAAAGCCATTGGCCCCTTTAGCATACCAATCCACAGGGGCAAATGAGGGCCAGCCTGCTATGAAGGAGGCATCAGAGACATCTGTGTCCCTGGAATTCTAATAGAGCTCAGAAGTCTGGGCTTTATATCATCATCTGAAGGGCTGTGCATAGACAGGCAATGCTTAAGAAATACCCTTTGATGATGATGAAAATATATGGCACTTCAAAATAGCCTGCTTTGTGGAAAAACAATCTGCCACATTCCGAATTCTGAATGTAGTTAACATTGAAATGAAACTGTCTGGATGAACTCTTGCAATAAGAGAGAGAGAGCTCATTTCATCCTGCCCTTGTCTGTCTGGTAATGGCTAACCATCCTTTAAAACGCAGCTTGGCAATCACCTTGGTGTTATCGCATTGTTTTATATCTGTTTACATCTTTTGTCGCCCCAGAAAGGTAAGTAAAATTGGCAAAGGTGTCTGCTTTGTTGTTGGATGTCCAGAGTTAGCTCAGTGCCTAACAGGCAGACGGTGCCAAGTAAATGCCTGTGGAATCATGAGGAAATGTGCACAACCAGGACACAAATGATATAGGTGGGGCCCACTGAAGGATGACCCATAAAACAGGAGAAAGAGTAAGAGGTAATTGAGTTAGCCAAGGGTGTTTGGGGTTAGAGTTCAAGAAAAATGCTAGGATATGCTTCAGTTTGTACAGAACATCCTCTTGAAGGATAAATCATATTTTTTTCTGCAAATAATTTGCAACACATTAAAAAAGAAAACACATTTGCAAAGAATCTACTTTGTGGTTCTAACACAGAAGTTGCCAACACTACTAAAGATTTCCATAGTTCACAGTTCAGGTAAAAAAAAAAAAAAATAGGCCAACAGTAAACACTACAAAAGTTCAGTGTAAAGAAAATAGTGATGGGGGACCTTGTGGGATTTGCCTACATTTTACTAAGAAGAATGAAGAAATCAAAACAACAAAGTCCCCCTTGGGATCTGGACTTAATATGACACGCCCATTATCTAATCTATTCTTTGGAGCAGAACATGTTTCTTTGAAATGAATTATTTGAAAGCAAGTCTCTCTTCTGGAGTCTAAAGTTATACACATGTGATTAACTCCTCCAAGGCATCTTTGAAGTACAAATGTGTTATCACACATGTAACAGTATATCATCATCTCTGCTTGCAATAAACAGAAAAATGCTACCATCTCAGAAGAAGTAAATATAACCTATATGAACCTAAGACTTCACTTTCAGCGCCTCTGATGATGCCATGAGGCCATGTCACATTTCAGGAGCCAGATTGACTCCACACCTTTGCCTTCAATCTCTGTGGGTTGCTGGGTAGCTTAGGGACATAGTAACTAAATGAATGGCTTTGTATTTTTGAAGGTTACCGATCTTTAATAACTAAAAGAGAGGTAGAGTGGCAGTTAGGAAAGACCAAGGCTTGAGGAATTTGTCCTAGCTTACAGGTCCTCCAACCATCCAGAGAAGAGAAGATGGCTGCAAAGATGCTGACAGAGCATGAGAAGAAACCAACACTTCCCCCCTTCACACTTGCTTAGAGCATCCTGCCCTCTTTCAATTTACAAGGGCCTTCACCCAGTCCTGTAGACTGCACACGTGTCTCCTGGATTCTGTAACCAACATCAGAAGATCAAAGCTTCCCAGTCTGTCCTCTGGAGATAAGGACATATGTTTGGAGGAGAGAATTTCAAGCATGCTAAAGAATCCATTTCTGTGTAACTGACTTTCCCCAAGGAAAGAAGAAAAACATGGTCGTATGGGATATATACAATTAAAATACAAGAGAAGAACTGCATGAAATTGTAGATATTTAAATGATAATCTTATTTGAACTGGTATTAAAAAAAGTATGGTTCAGTGGGAGTCAGGCAGACTTGCTTCCAGGCCTGTGACCTTGGTAAAGTCATTCAAAATCACTGGGCCTCAGTTTTCCTAATGATGGAGTTGGACCAGATGCAGAATACTTGAGAGGCCCAGTGAGTAGCCAGGGCTCCATCATATGCCCCATTCACTAAGACAGTTCATCTCTTTAATATACTGAAGTTCAGATGAACAAAAACAAAAAGCAAGATGATTTTAAGGGTCCTCGATGACCTTTATTTCCTGATGATCCTTCATTCTCAGGACAAAAAAAAAAAATGCTTAAGAGTTACCATCTTAATTATATATCTGTGATAAAACTAGACAAAAGTTGAAACTACCTATAATCTCTCGCCCTCTCCTTTTATATCCCTTTTTTAATACCAAGGAATGTGCTGAATTAAACATTTCCAAAAATTCCTGCACAACTCCAGGGGGCACCATTCATACCAAAGACAACATCAGTGGTGTTCCCTGGACTGGGGCGCTCAGTGGCCCTGAGGAAGATGCTTTTAGAGTGGAGAGGGCCTGTGTTTGAATCTCATCTCTGCCACTTACTAGCTATATGAACCCTGGCAAGCTATTTAATAATCTCTCTGATCCCATTTCCTTCTCTGTAAAAGGGAGACAATGTATTTCCAAAGGCTGCTGTAAAAATGAAATGAGATAAAATATGTAAAGAACCTGGTGCAGGGCAGCATACCAACATAAATGTTAGTTCTCTAAAATCGCAGAATCTATCACATCTCACAGTACAAAAAACAATTATGTCTACAACTTGTGGCCCACGCTATAAAGACAGACAAAAGGATATTGTGAAAGTTGGAACAGATCTCATCTGCTGAAGATGGGGTAGGTATCCCAAAAGTTAAAGGGGTTGGAACGTAGTGACCCAAGAATTACATAATTTTTAAGTCACCAAATCACAATAACTGGCAGAAAGGAAGACTAATCAGTGTGCTAATTAACTAGGGTGTGTTGGTACAACTGTTACCAAGGACAAGCAACTATTTAAATAAGACAGGTTGCACTCATTAAGCACATATGTGCTCCCACAAATTACATTGTGCTTAATTCAAACTTTTTTGTCTTCCTTAGGAATCGGGACCAGTCAATATTTAACTACACCAAAGTTTTGATTCTTAAATTAATAAGTGGCTAACCTCCACAGTAAGCTATAACTTAGGAATTATAAATTCTCAAAATGATAGAACTGAAAAGGATTTTAGATATCATCTAGTCTAACCTCCACATGTTACACCAGGGAAAACTGAGGTCTAAGGAAGATGAGAGACACCAATGGTCACAAAATGTAGAGCCAATTCTGGCACTTGGTCTAATTTTTTCTTCTTCTTACTACAGAGAATTAATCTTTAGCTTTATCCAATACACACACCAACAATTTAACATTGGATATATGGATTCCTGTCTGAACTCTGCATAATTTGGGGTTTGTAGGGCACTGGAAGACAGCTGAAGGACTGGGTCAATGACTGACAGAGCAGCTGGGTGGGACTGTGTGGGGAGGTCTGAGGATACTCAAGAAGGGAACGAAGAGCATATAGAAGGGCTGTTAGGGATCTGCCAGTCTGGGATTTGGGTGGTGGAAATAAGTGTCTAGTAAGGGAGCAACTACAGAATGATTCTCCATATCCAGGATGTAGCCGAGCGACTAGCACGTAGTAGGTATGTAGCACTTACTCGGTGTACAATTAGATGATGAACCAAGAGTGGATGAATGAATGAAAGGACCTGTTCTGAGAGAAGAAATGAGAACTTCAGAGGCAACAGAGAAGAGGGACTGCCTAGCTTAGTCCCTTAGGAGAAGAGGAAGAAAAGAACAACCAAAGCTCGCCTAATCTCAGCAGGAAGGAGGTGGCTCGTGTCCCTTGCAAGGACAGTGGAGTGAGTTTGTGGCTCTCCCTCTTCAGCCTCACATTTCCATTCTGAGGAAAGGTAGTGGTTCCTACAGCACTGCCTCTGCTTCTGGCCACTCTGCTCTCAGGATGGAACATGGAGAAGTGGAACGCTTCCGGGGAGTCTATCTCCAAGGGCAACAGAAATTTCAAATCCATAATGTCACATTATTTCTAAAGGGGACTCTGCTTAAGTGCTGGCCGTGCAAGCTACTGACCATACTGACGCGAAAATGTTTCATACGAGGCACTTCAGATCAAGAAACAGTCTGATTCTAGGGTAGCAGAGAAAATCCTATCTAACGAATAATAAGGGAAAGCTGGGATTTCCTGGCCAATTTTCCACTCACTGAAAACACAGCCGTGTGGTCTTAAGCCCGGTGTGCTTTGACCTTCTGCCAAGTATGTTAAGGCTGGACTTGCAAAGCAGGATTCATTTGAACAGCACTGGTGGCACAGACATGTTAGAAAGCTAGATCTCATTATATTTTCCAAACAGTAAGAGGTTAGTGTTTGATATTCTCTTTCCTTTCAACATCTATGTCTAATTGTTTTCATCTTTGTACCACAGGATGTGGCTAATGCACCACACATCACCTCTTATATTTTTCTAGGACTAAATAGAGAAGATATAATAAAAGACTCTGCATCAATGCTTAAGAAAGACCTTTCAAGGTTCTTATCATGTAAGCAACTTCACCTTTAAGAGGAACATTAATGCTTCAGTGGGTAACAACGAAGTATTGGACAGCGTCTTCTCCATACAACGTCCAGCAGACTAATGGCAAAATGACAGCAGCCCATCGGTTGCTAGGACAGAATAATGGATTCTGCCTCATATTCATGTATATATCATGGAAGATATATACAGGCAAGGAGAAGATGTAATGTCTCTAATGTGACCTTCATCTGCCATTTGATTAAGATAAAGTTGGTGCATTTTTTAAAGGATTTCTTTCAAAACCAGGAGAACAGGCCAGAGAAAAGACCACTGATATAAACACTCTTCCTCAACTCACAGAGTTATTGGCAAGGCTTTTATATTTTTAGCACAGTTTCAATTCCCTAAAAAGAAATGCCACCTAAAAGAAATGTGTGAAGCATCCTCTAAATGTTTCTCCTTCAGTTGCCAATGCTGGTACTCATCCCTCGGCTGGCTTACAGAACTCGTCCTAACTCAGCTCTGGACACCATTCAAGGAATAAGTATGAGACTAATCGCTGTTTGAAAGAAAGGGTCTACATCTATAAGAATTTTTATATTAATATTTGTAAAATATCTTGAGAAATAATAGGAAGAAGCAATCCAGAAAACAGTGTTCTGAAATGAAATTATAGAAATGGTGGTAAAGAAACCAAACTGAAAGGTTTTTCTAATTAAGAGAGGTTTGTTCTCATAGTACAAATCATCTTAGCTAAGTGGATAATTCTTATAAAAACACCAGCTTTTAGATAAGAGTGAAAACATTGTGTTTAGATTTAGCACTTGTCTAGATTTAGCATACAATGAACTCCCTAGAATGGTTCTCATGCTGCCTAGCTCTGAGCACATTGAGTCTTTTTATTTTTTTTTTGTCTTTAATTATGGTGCAGAACACTAACTTTTTTATGTACAAGTGAGTCTAAGGAAACAGGATGAGTCAAGTCACACAAATGCTCACTTACCTCCCATGATTTTGGATTGGCAGTTAATGAATTCTGGCTTCCTGTCCGTGAGGTACCTCTGGCAGGTGTGGTGGAGTATCTGGAAGAAGGTGCATTTTTCTGAGGCTGTGCTGGCTACCCACTGGTCAAAAGCATTTTCAAACAACAAATCAAACTCTGCAGAATCCTGGAAAAGACAGTGAAATAACTACTGATCTCAATCTATAAAAACTGCTGCTTCCAGCCTACCCCCAACAAAAGATTCATAAAGGCTAAAACATCTTTCAAACCTTTGGTCCTAATCATAAGGCTCGTCTTTATTAGCACCCAGGTGCATGGCAAGGACACCTTTCTCTGTTTATCAAGCAAACCCCAAATCTCACAGTATTTACAGATGTCCTTAGGAAGCTGGTATCACAGAAGTCCCTACAGTCTACTACACATTGACTTGTGTCAGAATTCAGATGACTTACTGCCTTTCCAATTACTCGGAAAAGGATTCCTTCAGGTTCTCAGCACTGAACCGTATTAATCCTGCCCCTCATCTTTGGTAGGAAAAGATTCTCCCTTATTATCTTAGCATATAGTTACAATTTACATTTCAGCTTTCCTCATTATTGATGCTTTGTGTAGTGAGTGGGTGTGAGTAAAAGAGAATGTGCTCTGAATAAATAATGCTACCATAAAATAGTTCTCATATTAAATCTAACAGAATTCTAACACATAATTTTTAAGATACCATTCATTGATTATTATTATTTTTTTTTGGTAAATAAACCTCATCATTGATGGCATTAGGAGATAAATGAAGCTTCAATGAACATGGAGTCTCATGTTGATAACCATGGGCATATCCGAACTCTGCTCTCTGCACTTTGCTGATAAACTTATTCCTAGAGGTAGCATTTCTTCAGTATGCATCCCCTTAGGTTTCTGCATCAAACATGATGAAAAGATTTATAATTCCCCCTAAGAAAGGCACAGAAATCAGAAAGTCGTAGTCACATAACTGAAATAGAGAAACAGCTTTGTGAAAAATGACACAGACAATTACCACCACCTCCAAGGTCAGTGAGCGAGTCATGGGGTAAAGAGACTGCTCCGCTCAACACCGGACAGTTCACTCACTCGATTAGGGTCGATGCCATTAACCTGGCGAAGCTGCTCCAGCATCCATTGTGATCTCCGCACGAACGACGTGGAGCCTTCAAACTGTTTGACCTTCGTGATGGACGCCTGTGTGGGTTTCTTGTTTGTCACTGCCAAGAAAAGACCACTCAGATTAGCGGGCGTGCAGGTTGGTTTGTTTCCTCACCCAGTGGTGTTTCTATCTTATACCCACATGCATATGCACAATGAGAGAGAAAGAGAGGAAAAAAATATATATATATATATAGAGGGAGAGAGAGAGAGAGAATGAATATGTGTGCCTTTGGTGAGGGGTGAACTCAAAAGAAACAGAAGTTATAATCCCCACTCTCTAGCAGTTACAATATAATTATAATCGTAAGGGCTGCCTCATTTATGTCTTCATCCATTCAAACTGAACGTGACTTAACCGAGTAACACCAAGCACGTTTCATGGAGGCTACAAGTGCACAATGACCAACCGCAGGGAAAGAAACACACAGGGCTGACCGGCATCAGGTAGGAGTCAGTGGGAAAGGCTGAATTTTAAAAGTGGAGGTTACTGGCTTCCCTAGGGAATTGCAATGCATGTTTCTAATTTTACAGTCAAGTATAAATATTTCAGGCTTCTGTGATAAGGAGTAATACCTCATTCCAAAAAACAAACAAACAAACAAAAAAAAACAGAACCATCTGGCTTTAAAATATAATCCAGTTTGTATCTAGTCTGTGTCTGATGACGACTGCATCTGGCATTCTGGGTGCCCCCTCTGCATGAATTCCGGAGGTCACTGCACCTGCAGGACCAGGACAGCTCCTCCTCCCGGCCTGGCTCTACCTTCACCACCTTCCATGCTGAGGATGTACAGTGTCTCCTCTCAGACAGACGTCAAGCACCAGCCACCCGGAGAGCGCCACTCTGGATATGTCTCTGTCTGCTTACTTCGTGACCTAGAGCCTCAAGGGTAGGGAGGAATTAAGTGTTTAAAAAGAGCTTTCCTAAAAGCTCCTTCTGAGCCCTGGCTGTAGGAACTGTAAGATTTAACAGAAACAATGCTATTTAAGGGACTAGGAAAGGTGGAAAGCACTACTTGTCCTAATGAATGCAATCCTAATAAGACTGGGCATCCGTGGCATATTCTTTCTTTGTTTCAAATCACTCCACAGATCCCACATTTTCAAAGTAACTATGCAGATGCTCAGCAGATGGCAAAGAGAATCCTTGAGGGATGAAGGACAGAAAGCCCCGACTCCAATCATGGTTGGTGGTAGGAAGAGTCTCCTTCACGCATACCAGAGTTCACTGAGGTTTCAGTGCCTGGGCTCCTTAAAGCAGGAGAGCAGGACCAAGAGGGGAAGGAAATGTGGGCACCCTGCCATTTGGTCTGATGAGAACTCTAGGGTTCCAGGACTGAAGACTGTTTTTATGATCTCAGTATAATCTTCTCCCTTTCCTCCTAACCACAATTTAGCAAACATTTTTTTTTTTAATTTCAAATAATACTTAAGTTTATTACCCATTATTTCAGTTCTATTTGGCTAAAAGCTTCTGAACATTTCACACCAATTATATTTACTTTCATGGTTAAAAAGTCATCATCCCCTTAATACCCACGATCAGAGGAAATTTTATAGTCTTCTATTCACAAACAGCCTGTCTGGCCTACAGCTCCACGTATAAGCCTGTTAAGTCCCATTAGGAACAACTATTCCCCTAACTAAATTCAGGCAATCTTACCGGTCTGCCCAGGGCTCTGTCTATCCACTTAATTTCATTCATTTCATGTGTCTCCTATGACACAAAAGGGAGATCTAATAGGTTTCTCTGATAGTCATGCTCTGCCCTTGTGTTTTAATATTAAAGGAAACAACACACCTGGAATATATGCAAGTCCTAAAGTGTGCTTAAAAGATTAAAGAATGCTTTTCAATAACAGGAAAACACGGGTTCCTGTATTAGATACACATCCCTAAACACACAAAGAGGATTTCCTCCTTTGTTTATGTAAATCACTCGACATTTAGGCATCCTGGGCAACATGAAGGTTTTCTTTCTAACTTTAAAGTTGTTGTGAATTCCTGTTTTTACTTCGGATCCATTTATTTCCAAGTAGTTTTACAGCATTATAAAAGCTCAAACACAATGCAGGATCGCTGTAATTATTGGCATGTTTAGGATTGACATTTTAGGAGGCAAGTTCCATTGGAAGTTTGCCACTGACATAAGAAGGGCAGGAACCCCACCCACACGACAGATGTCCCAGGGAATTGCTTCACCGCGACCCTACTGCAGAGCGGTCCTTTTAATGCAGGCAGTTACAACTCCATCCATTCCTGCCTTTTTCCCCCATGAATTTATTCCTTGCCCAGTTCTTGGAATCTGGGTAGTTTTCCTGGGCACTGAGCCCGGTTTGGTTTAATTTTTGTTTATTGTTATTATCTCCAACATCCCAGTTTCTATTTTGAAGTAGGTGCCTAAAAATTATATTATTATATACACATTATATAGAGTTAAATAAAGACTTTCCCCTTCTGAAATCAAATCACTCGCACAAACACACCATTGCCTGACTTTCTGAGTTCTGTGCTTGAAAGAGCCATGTTTTAACCCTTTCCTTGTTTTGCTGTTTACCATCACAGATAAAAAATAACCAAATTCCAGATGTCTAGTGAAAAACAGTAATTTACCTTCTCCTTTCAAAAGAAAGTTAATTGATAGCACACCCTGAAAAATGCAACCCAATGACCTGGAGCAGAATATCCTAGTGCTGTAGGTCCAGCTCCCCCACACAATAGACTCCATAGCCAATAACCAGGGCACTTCTGTCATGCCTTCAAATTCAGGAGGAAAAGGTAAATATGAAGGCATTTAAGGGGTAGGGTGGCATACTTCCAGGAAATACTGCAGACCACCCAGAATCAGCCCCAGCCCCCTGGTTGTCCACTCCAACCACATGTCAGAATCACTGGGAGTTTAACAACAAATATACCAAACACTGTGAACCAGAATCTCTGTGGTTGTGGCCCTGGCATCCATATTTTAAATCTCCCCACGTAATTCTGAGGCACACTGACTCCTGAGATCACTAAACTTGTGTATGTACTCATTTTACAAATATTTATGGAACATTAATTAGAAGGAAGACACAGAATAAGTTTTGTGGGCAATTCAAAGATTGAATAAGATGTGGTTCTGAAACAAGACCTTAGGTGGTGGGGGCGGATAAAAATGATGCAAAACAGTATTAAGGCTTAATAGGATAAATGACATAGGAGTCATCTGAGGTGTTGGAGGGGCGGTGGGAGGGAGGCAGCTTTAGGGACCAAGACAGAGCTGGGGAGGGTCAGGGACGCTTCGTGAAGTAGCCATATTCCAGGCAACACACCATTAGCCCTCCCCTGGACTTCTATGATTTCCCCTAAACTGGCTTCTCTGACCAGCTTGGCCATTCGAACTTAAACAAAGAAGACTGAACCATCTTTTAAAAATTCCTCAATGGCATCCCAAAGCCTTTAGAGTAACACCCAAGCTCCTCACCATGACCTGCAGGGCCCTAGAGGATCTGGCCCCTGAGGACCTCTCTGTTCTCATCTCCTTTCACTCTCCCCGCTTTGGTCCACCAAGCGTCAGACATCTTTTGCTCCTGGGAAACAGCAACCTCTTTCTACTCTTTGCAAACGCTGTTCCCATCACAGAAATACTCCTCTCCCCCACATTTTTTATGGTTTTACGGTTATCTGGTGTTCACTATTCAGATTTCAGCGTACATGTCAACTCCATAGAAAAAAACTTCTGTGATCATTTATCCAGGTAGGTTCCCTCCCCATGTTCTTTCTTTCACTGAACCCTGTTCATTGCAAAACAGGTCCATTTCAAACCTGGATAAAATATTCAACATTTGCTTCTCTGACATATTTGTGAAGAACAAAACCAGATTGCTATTATGTCTATCTAGTCCTAAAACATGAAGATGTGGATAAACCCCCACATGGATCTTTTAAGCTACCCCTTACCCGCCTGTGATACAGGAGCCTAAACGTTGACACGATAACAAACCACATTTTCCACAGCATTTAAAATTTTTAAAAATCTTTTTTATATAGCTTCGTTTTTTTTGTCTTGCACTTGACAACATGTCTGAGATAGCGGCAGGGTTATTGCTACTATCCCCCATTATACTTATAGACAAGGAAACTGAGGCACAGGAAGAGCTGACTTGCCAAAGGAATACTGTTAATGAATGAAAAACTATAACTCACACAATGAGCTTGGAGCCCACTGCTCTTTCCACTATAGCTTTTTGCTGCAACGTCAAATGCCACATTTTATTGGGTGTGGGATGCTCATTAAATAAGGATTAATTGAATCATTTTGTTCTAAAAATGATACCACTGTTGCGATTTTGACAATATCCCGAACGTTTTTCCTTACTATTTCTCTTTTTTACTTAAATAAGTTAGTGAAAAAAATACATATTAAAGCCATAAATAGATACACAGCTCTGCCCACATTAAATAGAAAACTGTAAAAAATACAATTAACACACAAATGCTATTAATTTCAAATTGGAGCATTGTCAGTGGAGCGCTCGGATCTGAGGTCTACTCTTTGGTAAATAGTGATTAGGAAGTGCAGTCAGGTGTTAAAGACTTTCACAACACAGATGTTCCCCTAGATATAATCGCAAAGCTTAACCGGAAGTGGTTTCTCTAAGATTACTGCGTCATACCCACTGGGGCTCACTTGGTCAGTCAAGTTTTGGGGTTATCTAAGCCTAACACTGCTTTTTCACTCACTCCGACTCCTGGAAGCCACTGCTGTCTATGGTGGTTTCAGAGGAAGACAGAAACATGGGGCCAACCAAATTCAGATCCTTTTACTACTAGCTTTGACAAAAACACTGTGGTTTTCATGGCCGCATGCCTCCTCTTCAGCTTTCATGTAGACTGGATCTACGTCTCAGCTGCAGTTAAGAAGCAGTGATAGGAGCTATGAGGTCCAGATTATGATCACCATCATTACTCAAGTGATGTAATATCTCTATCTCACGAACTAATGGCTTAACAAGGTCCTTTAAAAGATGGTCCCTCCATGAAACATTGTACAAAAATAAAATCAGACATTTAGCTACAGTCAAAGAACGGAGACCACCAGCCTTGCTTTTGCCCAATCAGAAAATTCTATTTAATTAAAAACCAATACACCAGCCAATAGCAAAGCACTTTCTTAGATCAAACCTAGTCTTGCAGCAAGTCAGGAACTGGTGGACGAGTGGACAAAGACTGATGAGGAAAGGAAAGACAGAGATGCAAGTTACTGGCATGTTATGCAAAACAGCAGAAGAGTGCGCACTGCCAGTGATTAAGAGGCTGGTCCTCCATTTCAATGGTTGAGAGACCACTTTTTTTTTAAAGAGCCACATTCTTTCCCCTACAATCTCATTATTCACAGCATCATTTCTCAATCATTCCAAACAGGAAAATCAATTTTGCCTCACATACAAAATATCTAGTCTCAGTCTTAAAATATTATTTTAAAGGAAATAATCAGCAGATAAAATTATTACTCACCACCTCTATATCCTCTACATCTCATCTTCCAAAGGCATTTTTGTATATTTACTAACATTTGCACAAACATTCTTTTACACATTAAATTCAAATTGAATCATCTTATAACATTATGTGGTCATTTCTATCAAAACAAACAAACAAAAAAGGAGCTGAAGAACAAATACTATCTACAATATAGTTTGATGTTGAGGCCAGGCAGCTAAAATGCAGAATTTACCATATCTATGTACCTAAGATACCTTAAAATTTCCTCATGCATAGTCTTACCATGATCTTATAGTTAAGTGAAGGTCAGTGTTTTGCGGTATGCCTTAGCTCTGTACTCTGCTGGAGTCTAATGGCCAGACATTTTGATTTCAACAAGACTGTTGATGAGAAATAAATAATTTGGAGCAAGAAAGAAAAGGGATATCCACATAGAATCTTATCAGGGCCACTCTCTAGCTGTATCAGAGGTGATTGACACGAAGGGAACAACAACAACAACAAAAATCCTCTGAAATGTGATTCAGGAAGGAAAAGCAAGATTGAGCATACCTTCTTGGTGCTGATGTGGTGAAGAAAGAAGTTAACAGGCCAAGGTGAAAAACGATTACTTGGAACTGGTTTCCTTAATGCTCTTCCAGAACTCTAATGTATGATAATTCTAGGTGGATTTCACAGTATTTATGGAGAAATAAAGATCAGGTGTGAGGCTGCATCAGCAATTTTATTTGGAGAGACGGCTGAATGTTTACAAAGCTTACAAACAAAAATATCTAAATTGTTACCTCAAATACTTTCAGAATAGGGACACGTCATCACCACTATAGTTAATGGGAAATGGAGCATGGTGCGCTCTGCGCGGGGTTATGGTTTGCTTCTCACAGTGTTTCTCAAAGGTGTGTTATGATTTAGGACATAGTGAATGTTGAGACTCCACAGGCTCCAACCAGACCAATTCATGAAATGGCCAAGTTTGTCTTTAGGGCCCTATCCCTCTCCTCCCCGTGTTGGGGACTGGGGGCTCTCTGGCCAGATTCCTGATAGGACCCAAGTAAACCTGAAAGGGCATTCTCAAATCTGTGTGTTTTTAGGAAGAGGTTTCTAATCCAAATAAATAATAGCCACCACAACAAAAATCATGGCACTTCAGTCATGAGCACCAAGCCAGTAGGGAAGAAGGCAGGATGGCCTTCAACAGTCCCTGCTCCACTAACCCCAAAGGGGAGGGAAGGGGAGAGTCAATGCATAGGGCTTTGAGGTTTGTTTCTTTCTTTTTTTTTTTGCTAAGGAAGATTAGTCCTGAGCTAACATCCATGCCAATCTTCCTCTATTTTGTATGTGGGACACTGCCACAGCATGGGTGACGACTGGTGTTAGGTCCACGCCTGTGATCTGAACCTGCGAATCCAGACCGCTGAAGTGGAGTGCTTGGAACTTTAACCACTAGGCCATGGGGCCGGCCCTGAGGTTTGTTTCTTAAAATAGACTTCCTTGGTCTACAGAAGGGATAGCCACAAAAAAAAAAAAAAAAATTTTCCACACAGAAGATTCCTTATTTGGTATCACTAGTTTCTCAGCCTATAGCTACATCACATTCTCACCTCCAAATTGGAGGAAGAAGGGGAGAAGGAGGAGGAGATTGAAAGTCTAGGAAGTTTCTCCAAAGGGATACTGAAAAAGGAACTGTTTGTATGGGAAACTTCTTTCTTGTATAGAAGTTTGGATAAGTCCTTCAGTAGAATGAGAAGAATAAGAAACATCTTGCATCAAGCATACCTTAGGAAGGATGCTTTTAATACGAACGTACAGCACCATATGGAGAGGAGCTAACAACTACACATTAATAGAGCAAGCAAGCCCCCTACACCAACTTTGCAGGAAGTACAATCTGGTTTTAATATTTCCAAATTACCAATAAGAAAACAGCATGACTTTGGTAATGCACAACTTCAACGTCACATGCCAATATGAGATCTAGCTGGTACTTCCAAAACCTAGTCCCTTCTAGTTGTAATCTTCTTTACCCTGTTCATAATTTTACTATATTTTTAGCAGTAAAAATATGTATACTTTTATTTTGAAAAGGTATTCTACTTTTCAAGTCAATGACAGGTTCAGGTACACTACAGGTAGTCTTGAGCTGTTAAATCTTTAGCCTGAAATCAGGAAGCTTAATCCCCAGAAGGCTTGAGTTCCCCACTGCAAGACCAGTACTGGCCTCTCCAGACTAGCACCACAATGTTCTGTATGTTATAAATTGATACACAGTACCAACTTATGTACGCATGCAGAAATGAGTAAACAAATGGCTCCTCAACAAAAGGAAAAATAGTTCTGTGCCCACTAGAAACCACAAATAAACTAAAAACTTATTTCAGGTTCAATTGTTCTGTTTCAAGATCAAGCCACAGTTTTAAGGGATTTGAATTATTTTCTTACTGGAAAAGGGGGGTATCCTGAGAACTAGGGAGAGAAGAGAAAATGGTAAAAACCAAGAAATCATAGAAATATCAGGAGACGAGAAGGAAAGAAATTTGAGGGTTAAAAAATCTCTTTTCCTGTAATCCTTATTGTAGCAACATCTATCTTAAGCAATTCTGTTTCAGCCTCCCAGAAAACACAATTTCAGGGTTGAGATTCAGCAATCCAAAGTTTCCCATTGTGCTTGATGTTTTAACTTCCTTCAATCTTTCCTCATAGACCTGAAGAGAAAATCAATTTGCATGCATTTGGGGAAAAGGATAAACATACAATGAATACAAAACCTGGTTAATGTTAGTTATTGCAACTTAATATGGAATATATACCCTTTATATGGAAAGGGTATAACCTGTATGATTTACATAGTGTAATTGTGAAACAAACAGGTCCGAGCCAAGAAGTAAATGCCTCGAGTTGTGAGAACTGTGATGGCTTCTGAAAGAGATTAAATCAAAAATCAAACACTATAACATACAAGGAAGATAACAGAAGGGGTTAACTCCAGTCATAAAGTCTTATTCTGTTCTTACTTCCTCAATTCTGGAAACAGATGTAAACATCATTTTTGATCTATTCTTAGGAGATATTTACAAACAGAGGAGCTAAAGACAAAGGCTTCAAAGCAGCAGCTACCTGACTCAAGAATGATTACTCCACGAGGAGCTCAAAGGCTGGGAATAAGAACTTGAAAAAGAGATTCCTTTAATGTTATGCTTTCCTTTAACATTATCCATTATATACTGAAAAATATAGGCCAAGCAGCAACTCTCTTCAGGGAAATGTCACACTTGGTAGAAATTCAATACATATTTTACCTATGAGAGCTGCTGAAAAGCATTATTATTATTATTATTATTTTTTTTTTTTGGTAAGGAAGATTAGCCCTGAGCTAACATCTGTTGCCAATCCTCCTCATTTTGCTGAGGAAGATTGGCCCTGGGCTAACATCTGTGCCCATCTTCCTCTACTTTATATGTGGGATGCCGCCACAGCATGGCTTGATAAGTGGTGTGTGTAGGTCCATGCCTGGGATCTGAACCTGTGAACCCTGGGCTACTGAAGCGGAGCATGCAAACTTAACCACTATGCCACCGGGAGCCCCCGAAAAGCATTCTTAGAGCTCAAACACCCCTAGAGTGAGAAGAGCCTGAATCTTTGTGCAGCTGCTACTTCCCTGGCCCTCAGCAGCTATGCAGAGGGGCATTCCCTCACCAGTGTGTGAGCGAGGGGCCTGGTGCCATGTCCCTGACACTGTGAACCCCACTGCAGAGCATAATCTTTCCTCGGAAGGATGTCATGTAGATACGGATCTCCTTTGATGTGAGAATGGTATTCTGCAAAACGTGAGACTAAAACTTGGAAAAGGCAGAGCCACAGAGAATTTTCCAGTGGACTAGGTACTAAATATCATTAGGTTTTTGGAAAAACCAAAGCTGTTATTACTTAGCCATCATATGCTGTCAAGTATAATTACAACTATCAGTCAAACAAAGATTTACCTATTCTCTCTGCTTTCCTCTCTCTTTACCATGACTTACTCAATTCTTTTAATAATACATTTTAAATGAGGGTATACATCACTGAAGTTCTAAAAAACAACTGAATGATATCACTAAGAACCTGTCACCTTCACTCTTTACTGTGTTAAATCGGGGAATAAAATCTAGCAACATTATCTGGTTAAAATGAATGTCAATTACATTAGTGAAAATTATCTACAATTAAAATTAGCTGAATTTATTTTGGTAAACTCCAGGCAATATCTACTAAAGCTAAACATGTATATATTCTATGACTCAGAAATTCTAATTCTGTGTCTACACAACAGAAATGAGTGTTATGTCCACCTTTCTGTTGGAAGAAACAAACATGGACAAAATATATGAAACAATGATAGTGATCACTGAGAGATGGGAAATGTAAGAGGTGAGCCCTCTGATTGCCCTAGTTTAATGGTTTGAGGGAGTTTTCCAGGCTGTGGTGCAAGGAGGAAGAACCCAGGCAGAGAATGGCACACTCCTAGAGTTGAACAGACAGAGCTGAGAGCCCAGGGAGACCAAGGCGATTAAAATTCTCAGGACAGAGTAGCGAAGAGAGAGAACTACACACAGAGATAACTCCAGAGATCTGCAGAGAATCGCTCTTGAGTATCTAGTGGAGTACTTCTCACCACCTGTGTGTGAGGAAATTACCCAAGGCCTGAGAAAGAACCATTCAAAATGAATAGAGGAAACTGTACTCCAAATAGGGCTGGGAATAGTCTCTGTTCCCACCAGCCAGACTGGAAAACCTCAAGATTCAGGGGGCACTGGGTAGAATACACAGAAGGGTCTTGCCCCATTAGTGAGGAATAATTAGCCCTAGACTGAACAATGCTCTAGCCTTGCTTCCAAATGACAATGTGGTATGGCGTTAATAACACATGAAAATGTAAAACGTGTGACAACAATAGCATAAAGGTCAGGATGGGAGAAAGGGAAGTGAACTATTGGAAAGTTCTTACACTATAGATGAAGTAGTATATTATCACTTGAAGGTAAAGCATGTTAACTTAAAGACGTATACCATGAACTCTAAATCGCCAAAATAACAAAACAGAGTCATAGATGTGATGATTAATTTTATGTGTCAACTTGGCTAGGCCATGGTGCCCAGATATTTGGTCAAGTATTATTTTGGATGTTTGCCTGAGGGTGTCTTTGCATGAGATTAACATTTAAATTGGTGAACTCTGAGTAAAGCAGATTGCACTCCATAAGGTGGTTGGGCCTCATCCAATCAGCTGAAGGCCAGAATAGAACAAGAGACTGACTTCCCGAGAGCAAGAAGGAATTATGACAGCAGATGGTCTGCAGACTTGAACTGCAACATCAATTCTTTCCTGGATCTCCAGATTACTAGCTCATCTCGCAGATTTTGAACTCAACAGTCTCTATAATCGCAAGAGTGAATCCCATATGTAAATATAAATATAGATAAATATAATATATATATATATATTCCTTTCTCTACATATATACACACATCCTATTGGTTCTGTTTCTCTGGAAAATCCTAATACAATAGCTAATAAGGTAACAAAGAAAACAACTCCATGTACAATAATATCAAAAAGAATAAAATACTTAGGAATATATTTAACCAAAGAAGTATACGACTTGTATACTGAAAACTACAAGATATTGTTGAAAGAAATTAAAGATGATTTAAATGTAAAAACATCCTATGCTCAAGGATTGGAAGACGTAATATCACTAAGAATGACAATAATTGTCAAATTGATCTATAGATTCAAATAGAGAGAAATACTATAGTCATGGGTTAGAAGACTCATTATTATTAAGATGTCAATTCTCCCCAGTATAATCTACAGATTCAGTGTTATCTCAATCAAAATTCCAGGTTTTTTTTTTTTTGGTAGAATATGACAAATTGATTATAAAAATTCATATGGAAATGCAAGTGATCTAAAAGAGTAAAAATAACTCTGAGGTGAATAAAAAACAAAGTTGGAAGACTTATACTATCTGATTACAAGATTCGTTATAAGACTAATCAAGATATTGTGGTATTGGCATCAAGACAGACACATAGATCAATGGAACAGAACAGAGAGTACAAAAAAAGACTTGCATGTATATGGAAATATATAGGGATATATTTGGTTTTAAATAAAAGTGCAAAGGCATGATACAGGAACAACTGGATATCCACTTGCAAAAAAAGGAACTTCAGCTCATACTTTGGACCTTGTACAGAAATTAAGTCAAAATGGATCAGAGACCTAAATGTAAAAGCCTAACCCTATAAAACTTTTAGAAGAAAATCTTTGTGAGATTGGGCTAGGCAAGGCTTCTTAGATATGGCACCAAAAGCACAATTCCTGAAAGACCGAATTAAGTAGGACTATAATTAAAAACGTCTGCTCTTCAAGAGAATGAAAAGTCACAAACTGGGAGAAAATATTTGCAAATCATTGTCTGATAAAAGATTTATATCTGAGTATATTTTTTAAGACTCTTGATACTCAATAAAAAAATTCCCAGTTTTTAAAAAATGAGCAAAAGATTTAAACAAACCACTAAAGAAGATATGGATGGAAAAAAAAGACATGAAAATATGCTCAATATTATTAGTCATTAGGGAAACGGAAATTGAAAGCACTATGAGGTACCATTGCACACCTATTAGAATGGCTAAAATTAACAAGACTGACCATACTAAGTATTTGCTTCTTCACAAATATTCAGAGCAGCTTTATTTGTAATAGTCAAAAACTGGAAACAACTCAAACGTCCATCTCAAAATAATTACGTTGAGTGAACAGCAGACCAAAAACAGAGTACATACTATATGCTTCCGTTTATACAAAATTTAGAAAACGTAAACTCACGTATAGGACAGAAAGAAAATTCTTGGTTGCCTCCAGATGTGGGGTGGGGTATGGGAATGTGGCGGCCAAGGGAGGATTGCAAAGGGGTATGAGGAAATTTTGGGGGATGATGGATAGCTTCATTATTTTGATTGTGGTGACAATTTCTTGAGTGTATATATGTAAAAACTTACCAAATTTTACCATTCAAATACGTGAAGTTTCCTGTATGTCAATTATACCTCAATAAAGCTGTTAAAAAACTCACAAAACTAATCTGGTAATTGTGGTCAAAATAGAGATCACCTTCGATGGAGGTAGAAAGGAGCCTTCTGGGGTGCTGGGAAGGTTCTATATGTTTAAATGGGTGATGCTTCCATGGCTTTATACACATGTAAAAACCTCATTAAATTGTACGCTTAAGATCTGTATACTTTCCACTATGTAAATTATATCTTATTAAAAAGTAAGCCAATAATAATAATGATAATAACGGCAGGGTTTGAGAATTTCCCAGTAGCGGTGCTATGAACTTCATTGCTACCAATTTGTAATCACTAACCTTGATAGGCATATCTCAGCACTTGCCCCACCTGGTGCATTCCAAAATTACTGTCAGTAAAGAGTCACACCACCCCGGATAGTCTCCACAGAGGAATAAAGTACAAACCTGGAAGCTATCATAGCATGTTTGAGCTATTATAACAAAGTACCACGGACTGGCTGGCTTATAAACAGAAATTTATTTCCCACAGTTCTGGAGGCTGAGAAGTCCTAGATCAAGGGACTAGCAGATTCAGTGTCTGGTAAGATCCCACTTCCTGGTTCACAGACAGCCATCTTTTTGCTGTGTCCTCACATGGAGGAGTGGGTGAGAGAGCTCTCTAGGGTGTCTTTTATAAGGACACTAATCTCATTCATGAAGGCTCCACCATCGTGGCCTAATCACCTCTCTAAGCCTCCATCTCCTATCATTATATTGAGGGTTGGGATTTCAACATATGAACTTTGGGGGATACAAACATTCAGTCCATAACAGAAGTGAATTTATTCACTGTAATTCTGACACTTGCTTTTATAAAAATCTACCTGTGGGACTTGGAAGTACATACTACTTGCAAAACTCTCCAGTTGGGTTCATGGTCCTCCTCCTGCCCATCTCTTCTGGAACCTCTCTCCAACAACTCCTCTTCTTAGTTGAAGCTTCCATCACTCCCTCTTTTCAGACTTCTCCACTCTGCCTGAGAACGTGCTTAATGCTTTCTTTTCCTGTGAGAATCTTCTACTTGACACGGCCAGTCCCCAAGCCCTCTCCATTCTTTTGAGAAATGCGGTGGTGAGAGGAAAGAGTTATGTGTGCTTAGTCCCTCTACTGCTTAATACCCACTCACCACTTAACCCACCACTTCCCTGCCCCCTTACCACTCTCTAGAAACTGCCCCATGAAAATTAAAATGCCTCCAAATTATAAAACTCAGTAGCTTTTTCTTCTGTCCTCATCTTCCTTGATTCATCTCACCACTCCCTGTAATCTAGACATACCCCAAGACAATCCTGCAGTCATTCTGTGGGAATGATAAGTCTTTTGGGCACAACAGTTAGTGCCAAAGTTCAAAGGTGGAAAAGAGCTTGACATGTTCAGGAAAGGGAAAGAAGAACATGGTAGGCAAATACTGAGGAGAGAAAAGAATGAATGAAGTCATGGACGCAAGCAAGTGACAGATCATGAAGGTCCTGGTGCACAAAACTGTCAGCATGAAGCAGGAGTGTAACGGGATCTGAATCACATTTAAAAAAATACTGGCCCATTGCTGTAGGGCAAATAGGTTATGGGAAGAGTGTGCATGAAGGCAGGGAAACCACTCAGGAAGTTCTACTGCAGTCATCCGGGACAGAGGTGACGGCGGCTTAGACCAGACGGCGGTAGTGGGGATAGTGAAAAAAGGGGACAGTCTGTCCCACTCTCCATAGGTGTAACCTCCCAGAGGAAATCTTCAAGGTCAGTCACCGAGTCCCAGGCATCTTCATACCCTAACACCTAGTGTACTGTAGGCTATTATTTATTGAACATCACACTTTGTGCATGTCAGAATAAAAATCACTCTCTGATCTGTATTTTTGTTTATTTGTATGTGCCACCTCACCCACCTGATTATAAATACCCCGAGAATAAAAGATCCTGTCTTTTGTACTTCAGAGCACCTGGTAGGCTGCCCCACTCAGAGTCCTAACTCAAATATGCATCGCATGAAATATGTCCATTCCTATCGGAAATAATCAAGGATTTGCTGTATGTACTGATGACTGTGGTTAGCAATCTCATCCACCCTACTCTCTTTTTGGCCGTGTCTGTTTTTCTTTTTGATATCTGGGGTCATTTAAGGCAATGTGGGGGAAGAAAAAAAATAAAGAATAACCAGGCCCATCTGACTACAGATTCTGACATGCCGTCAAGAGCTCCTTCTCTGGCTCAGCAAGCCAGCACCTCTGTGACTCCTGCTGCAAATTCCAAGGTGGAACACATTGTTATGCACTTCATTAGTATTTAGGTAACAGCCTAGGAATCATTTCTGAAATAAATGATGCCACTTGTGTTAAATGATTCCTTCCTAAGATAAATCCTTGGGGCTCTTTCAACCGCACAGCCTTGATGAAGATTCAGAACAGAAGAAGTAGAACACCTGACCCTCTGGTGCTGAATGAGTGCTGATAGGCTCAGCTTTCTCAATCCAATTTCCCACTGACAATTTCCACATAAATCAGACCATAATTTGAGGACAAACTATCTCAAGGAGATGAGACACAAACATTGATACATTAGCTCTTCTCAAAACTCAGCTGGTCATGATGTCCGCAGGCCTCCACTTGCT
Organism: Diceros bicornis minor; assembly: GCF_020826845.1. Taxonomy (NCBI): domain Eukaryota; kingdom Metazoa; phylum Chordata; class Mammalia; order Perissodactyla; family Rhinocerotidae; genus Diceros; species Diceros bicornis. The sequence continues at coordinate 22,817,162 of NC_080744.1, read as the reverse complement.
TGTCCCAGGGTAGCTTTCCTCTCCCTCAGACTTCCAGCCTACACCAGAGGCTATTCTGATAAGGCCAGTCAGGATCAGAGAGCAGCCACCATGCGGGGCCATCACTCTATCTATGACAAGGAGAGGAGCTGCTGCTCTCAGTAATGCTGAATGTGGTCACCAAACTCTGTTCCCATGAGGCTCAGGGATATAGCAGAGTGCTTACCCAAACCTTTGGTGTATATACTGTGGAGGGCAGTTCCTTAGTTTTACTGGATGTCACTATGTGTCTTCCACTATGAAATAAAGACATTATATTAAAAAAATGAATAGCAGGAGCAAGCATTATGGATAGATATGGTTTGTGTTAGGCAGAGAATACATTTATGGAAGGATCCTGCATGCCAGTAAGTGGACCCACTAATACTGAATTCCCACTAATATTGAATTCTCAAACTCTTTGCTTGAAGTTAACCTGGTACAAAACTTCAGTCTACTTTGACTGAAATTTGGGGCAGAAATCACCAATTTTGCATTGCTGGGTAATTTATACTAGTTTTAAAACTAAACTTAGCACCCATAACCAGGAGTCAAATATGTGAATTCCTTACATCAACAAAATACTAAAAATTGCAACTTCTATTGGTTCCTTCAAAAGCAATGCTTTGCATTCTTTCAATGTACACGCTAAAGGTCTGTTTGTTTTGTTACACCATTTTTTTTGTGTGTGTGTGAGGAAGATTAGCCCAGAGCTAACATCTGTTGCCAATCCTCCTCTTTTTGCTGAGGAAGACTGGCCCTGGGCTAACATCCATGCTCATCTTCCTCTACTTTATATGGGATGCCACCACAGCATGGCTTGACAAGCAATGCGTTAGTCCGCGCCTGGGATCTGAACCTGTGAACCCCAGGACAGCACAAGTGGTGTGCGCGAACTTAACCGCTATGCCACTGGGCAGGCGCATGTTACATCAATTTGATATAACTAAAGCTCACTTAACTGATCTAACATGTATGGCTTGCCTTTCTGACTATGTAATCAAGGTAATTCAGAATTATGGGGTTGGAAGATGTCTCAAGAGGTTTATTATTCATCCATGTCTTGCCTTTGGGCATGTCACCTTCCCAGCTACATGATATAGATTCTTTTTTTAACTTCTTTTACCTCCATAATAATAATTTACAACTCACCCTAGTACAGTCATGTGCTGCATAACAAAGTTTTGGTCAATGACAGACGGCATACACAATGGTGGTCCCATAAGATTAGTACCATATAGCCTAGGTGTATAGTAGGCTATACCATCTAGGTCGGTGTAAGTACATTCCATGATGTTTGCACAATGACGAAATTGCCTTCTGATGCATTTCTCAGAACATATCCCTGTCATTAAGGGACACATGTCTGTAGTTAAAAAGCTTCATGATAAGAAACTCTCCTTTTAGGTTATGATTAAAGCCATTTGTATTTCACATTCTTGCAAGTCATCATTTAATTGGTCTCCAGTTTTCTTCTAGTTAAAACCTTCCCAGTTCCTTCAGCCCTCACAGATAGATCTTCTTTTTCAATTACCACCTCCTGTGGGCCTCCACGGATGCTAGCTGAGTTCTCCACGTTCCCTTTTAGACATGAAACCAGATCTAAGTAGAACAGTTCAAAAATTGTTAACACAACGCAATGAATTCACATTCAGCATTGGATTGATTTAGATTCCTATTTGGTTATGCTCGTATTTTTTAAAGCCATGCTGCTGCATGCTTATGGTCGTCTTAATATCTACTGTATTTATAGGGCCATTATTTGGCCACATTCTCAAAGAGATTAGAGAAAAATTTTAATTGACATTTTAGACTTATTTTTTCTCTACAAGCCACACCAATATTTTGCATCCTATTATGTTCTTTTTGCCACTGTTTCCATATGGCAGGTATACAAGCCCATTTTGAGCTCCTTGAGGGAGAGCAGCTTTTCCTATCCTCACTAAAGAATTTTGTACTGTACAGGCATGGCTCCTGCTTCTATCCCTCTCCAGTCCCCACTTGCAATCAAAATACAGTGAAGTATCTAGCAGAGTTCCTTGTATACATTAAGCATCAATACCAAATATCTGTTGAATGAAGGCTATGGATATCAGGGGATGGGGTTGTTGAAAGTAGGAGGGTGGCACTGGAAATAAAAAGATATAAAGTGAAAGTCTTTGCATGTAATCTGTCTTTGTGGGTGTAACTGGTAGTTTGACATGGTTTGAACAACTGCTATGGAGAGTATGAGTACGTGCTGTAGGTCTTGTTCTGTCAAACTGTACATCAGGAATGTGCCAGATGATGATGTGTGGGGCCCAAAGGTCACCAGATCTCTCCTAATGCAACAACCAGCTGAATATTTACTACGTGTAGAAGCAAATGATAAAATATATCATCTCCAGCATGTGGACCATTGTATTGCGCTACTGCTTTCCAGTCAAGGCTCACTACTAGACGGCACCTGGAGGGCTTGTGATGAGACTGGGTCACATTCTCCAAATGTTAAGATCACTAACTAAGAAACTCTGATGTCTTCCCATAAGCTAAGTTCTAGTCCATTCAAATATCATTGCTTAGAAACATGGACTCAAAATACTCACCTCACTCTTAAGAGGCAGTAACTTTGTAAGAACCTGCCTCTCTGGGAAAAATGAGGTAACACAGGCATTGCATCTGCCTGAGGGTTTTGACCTACAATCTGGTGCCTCTTCCTTGTTCCACTGATGGCTAAAGGATTCCTGATAATTCCTGATTATCTCTTCAAACATCCTAATGGAGGAATTTCCAGACTAGGTACAAATTTGTACCAATTTTGCTTCATCTGACTCCACAGGCCAAGATCTCCATGGCCACCAGAGCCATTCCCTAATTGGCCTTTGCTGAGCCTTCAGCATACATTAGCACCAATAGATACTGGCACTTCTGTAAAGACAGAAAACTTTCTAGGAACTAGCAATATTAAACAAACAGAGAAACTAAACTACACCAAGATTCTAGCAAAGACTGACTTTTTCAAACTCAAATTTTAGTCCATCAACAAATCCAGAGACTCCTGGACTCTCTCAGCTGCTGTGATTTTGTACCTGTAGTCATGACAATACACCATCGACTTTCTCCCTTCTCCTGAGGGCTCTTCTGGAAGGAGGTTCATTCTGCAGATGAAAGTCCACCCATGGTTCATTCTCCCCTGACTGATGGGAACAATGAGGGTGTGGGGGGAGAACTCACAGGGACAGTGTCCAAACATGACAGATAGTGGTATCCGCCCGGACTCCTGTGTATGCTCTGTTCCTAAGACAACGTGTCTAACAATTCATAGACCACCGCACCCACCCCAGAGAGATGAGGTGTCTAATCTTGCTGATGTGCAGGTGCCAAAGATCTCCGCTGTCAGTTCTGCTGCCCTATAAGCGAGATATGGGAGGCATGTGTACGATCACAAAGTAAAGTTAGCATATACTGAGTAATCCAAACGGGAACTTCAAATCTTAAGTAATGGCAATTTTTGAGAGAGAGAGAGGGAAAAACACCCTGCTTTGTCCTCGGTAAAATACTCACTCCTTCTCTCCTCCTTTTGTGGGTATAAGGAAGATTTGCTGGCCAGTGGTCTGAACTGTGGGGGGCAGGCTCCAGGCTGTATATCAAAGCCAGAGGAGATGAGAGATAGTTACTCAGATTCTGATGTCCAGTGCTTACTCCCTGATATCAGATTTGTGTTATAATGGAATTCATTATACTATTAGCCTCCATTTCTCATTCTCCATAGTGTGTGTTTTAGGCATGTTCAAAAGAGGATTGTTGAAAGCCCCTCACCCCAGTTCTACCCACAGGTAGGTACTATATTATGTCACAAGCTCCATCCCATCCACGTCATCCTGGCCACCATGCTTGAAAGGCTTTGGAGAAACACAGCCAGAACCCAAATTAACTCTTAATGTAAACCAGCTTTGTTTACCAAAATATAAGGCAAGCAGAGAGCTAGCATGGTTCATGCATGGTCATGGGTGGAAGGTCATCTTAATTGAAAAAGCAGAACTAATTAAATGGCTATTTTTCAGATATGAGAAAAGAGTTGTTTGCTGAGACAACAAAGTAAAAGGAAATTTATGTGAGAATACATAACAAGTTTCCTGCTGGGAGCCTTAGGAAGGTCCCTTCAAAAGAACCACAGCTCAACCTGCTGTCTCCTGAGAGGGAGGTAATGCTCTTTCCTGAAACCTTGTCAAAAGGACATGCTCATTAAAATGGCTCTCCAGCGGAGGCTGATGTATCAAATCATCTTGTAGTTCCTCACTTGTTCCATCATAGACCAAAACAGCATTACAGGCTCAGGATTTGGCCTAGAAACTACATGATCCCCTCTGTGAAAAAAGTTGCTCTACATGGGGAGTGAACTGTATGTCCATTAGCAGTGGTCTGTAGCTCACCGAATCACAGCACTGACTCTAAGGGGGAGGAGGCCTCAGAGAGAGCGAGTGAGCACTGGACTGAGGTCAGGGAGCTCAGGTTCTTGTGCCCACTCTGCTGCCTGTCTATGGGCATTTTATACACGTCTTTTACTACTGGAGTCTCAATTTCATCATTTCTAGGACGGAGCTAGGCTAGAAGGAGGCTATGAACCCCATCTAGTTTTAACATTCTATGGCTCTGTGAGTCACTTAAATGCATGCTGCATGCTATGATGCCCATGCTCTCAAGCCTAGATGTCTCACTAATATGTGAGGAACAAACACAGAAAACCATTAGATAGATAAAAATAGTAAAAGCTGATCTCTCCAAATCAAAGCAGAAAATGTAAAATATCTATTTATTTTAAAATTTCCAACACACAAAGGATATCTTCAATTCCTTATACCTAGTCATTGTTCTAGACATACCTGAGATTCTTAATCAAAGAGACTATCAGCTCTGCTGTTTCCCTCTGCAGAGCTGATGAACTGTTGGGGAGAGGAGTGGCAAGGGGAGGTCTCTTGGCAGGAAGGGAGTTTCACCGTATGAGAAAACTATTCTGTTGGGAGTGGCAAAATGTTATGCTCATATCTTTCCTCAATTCCCCTGGAGGGAATCATAGCTGAATATGAGATGCTTATGTAAATTTTCTTTTCGCTTAAGAAGAATTTAAACTGCCAACACTTAGATCATAAAGCAGTGTGACTCTTCTATTCTTTTGGAAAAATCTGAAGGTACAAATAACATTCATTCAACAAATATTTATTATGTGCATACTGAAGGAAAAATGATTCACGGGGGTAAGGGTGGAGGGGAGATGAGTTGAGGGGTGGAAACGAGGACAAGGTGATCCAAGCACAGCCCTACTCTTAGGAATTTTGCACTTTTGAAGAGAAATGACAAGTCCCTAGGTGCTAAAATACGACATGTATTTCTTACCACCAGCAAGTGTATAATTAGGTGTCTGGAAGATGGAAACAATACATACTGAATAGAGTGGGGGGTAGGGTGAGAGGTGGGTTTTTGGTGGATGCAGGATAGCTTCTTTATGAAAGAAGTATCATCTGAGCTGTAGCCAGAAGGATGGGTAGAGATTATAAGGATCAATGAAAGAGAAGCAAAGCAGATCTGATTTGATCAAACCATCCTTGTGATTCTATAACTAAACAGATGGGCCGTACTGACTGGGAAGGGCCAGTTTACAAGTACAGGAATAGGACCACCCAGAGAGCAGCTGATTTCTTTTAGATTACCTTGACCTGTGATGAATCTTAAGACAACCTATTTCCTGGCCAAGAATCCTGGATACTCCTCTCTGCTCAAACTCAATGTTTAGGAAGTAATCTTGTGAAATACGTATTTATATTCAAAAGCAGAATTCCAAGCTTCCTAGTCTTATTTCCTGCACTCAACACAAAGGCACTAGTATTTTCTTGAAAAGGAAACTATTCCAGTGCCCTTGCCCAGGCTCCAACGGCTCCTGTTTGCCCTCAATTTTCTTCCTCTTCTTCAAAGGACACGCACAGTTATAATTCACACTAGTTCGGGACATCATACAGGGTTGGATGTAGAAGCAGCAATGATGTGCTTGTGTTCCTGTTTAAACTGTGGGAACAATGTTCCTGGGTGAGAACACTAAAATCTCACTTCCCTTGAGACCTGCCACCCATTAACTATTCAGCTGCAGGGCTAGGTTCATCTCATCTTAAAATTTAAGTCAAGAGCCTAAAATTGGTAATTGGGCATTTAATTGGGTATGCGAAGACACATACTGGATTTTAACGCTTCAACAGGTAATGTTTAAGAACATTAAAAATGAGAGCAAAGATGAATCAGATGCAAATGGAAAGTGAGTGAATTTTGGCACTATAATTTAACACACAGCTAACAAGTGTTTTGAGCTGAAGACGTTGAGCTTGGCTGGTTTTCTTAAATTTTGTTATATGCCAGGGGTTATCAAAATATTTTACTTTTTAAGCTTGGCTTCACCTCTCACAAAACTCCACCTTATAAGTGTTCAATTCAATTTAGCAGGTATATATTTGGCCTAATATGCAATTGGTATTGCTTAAGCCTATAGGGAATACCAAGAAGGCTGAGCTCTATGAACACGACATGGTTAAACAGCAAAGAGCATATTAGACCTGGCCACTCACTGGGACATCCAGAAGACAGTCGACTAGACATCTGTCAGTCGAGTGGAATGGCCCTTTTATGATGATCGATAACCAAAGACCTCAAAGTCACTTATAACAACTGCCAGTGCCTGTTGACTCCTTATTCTTTTCTAAATTTTATTTTACTTATTTTATTTTAAATAGGTGATAATATTCATGTGATTCACAAGTAATATACTGAGACATCTTATTCCCACCTCTGTGTCCATCTACTCCATTCCTTCCGTCCTCCCCTGCTCTCTTGTGTGACTCAAATTCAGTAATTGCTTTCTCCTTAGGAGGTGGTTTGATATCTGCTTGAATAGATTTATGTGAGCAATATAAACTAGTAAGGGAACTATTACGCCTATGCCCATTCTTACTTAAATGAAACTGAGAGCAAGAAAGAATGACTATAAAAGAACACAATACCGAAAGTTCTCATTATACTGTGTTTTACCAGAACCACCACAGGCCTCAACATTTAAAGTGATAGAGAGTCTATAAAGAGTAAAAGTATGGGAACACTAAAAATGAAAACAAACAGAAAACTAATGGCCAAGAGAATTTATACCACAGGAGCCATGCCATTGAAGTTGACTGAAAAACAGCTTCCTTTTAAAGAAAAGGAAGGAAATTTCCATCTATTCAGTTCATCATCCCTATGAAATAATTAGTGATTAAATATTACATAGAAAATAATATGTAAGATTGCTTTCATTATGGCCATTGGTATCTTTTCTATAGCCTTCTATATAATGTGAATAGAGGTCTTCCTTCTTAAAAAAGAAGGAGAAAAGAACAGAGTTCTGTACTCACTGCTTTTCCTATAATCCATTTTGATATTGGGATAAACACTTAGTATCAAGATATTATTGATCAAAAAAAAATCTCTTGCCCTCTTCTCTGTTGCAGGCTGGCTCTCGGCTCTAGATCAATATTGCTTTTCATTTTCACTCGATGATCTCATTTGGTACACTTTTACTTACTTGCCTCCATCCAAGATAACCGACTCTCAGGGTTTGTTTGACGGCAATTCTATTCTAGTCCTAAACCAATTATTTTAAGAAGAGATGAGGAAAAAAGGAGAGGAACTGTACAAACAACTTGACAGAATCTATTTTCTTCCTCTCGTTTTAATGCTTCTTGCCTCTGCACATAGCCTTTCTTTCCCTGAACTCCACGCACTCTCTTTACAAAACAGAAACAGGATCTTGGTTGGCAGGAGCTGCCCTCCGTGAACAATAAAAAGCCCAGCAGAGAGAATGATTCCCAAACAATTGCAGGGCAGCTCTAGAGGGGCTATGGAGGGCGGTGGACTCCCCACGGGGGTGTCTGGCTGCTCTGCTCCCAGCCGGCTACTAACACGAGGACAACACTTGCATGGCTTGTCTTTTGTTCCTTTTTATCCTCTTGGTGTACACTCTCTCTCTTCACCCATTACATGGTGACTATTTCTACCACTGACCTTGACAGCCATGTACTCTGAGAAGGGGCTGGCGCCTTTGTGAGTGAAAAGACCAAGAAATGACATTACTGAGCTGACATTTGTCTTCTCTCCTCATCATGTTCTGAGTTGTCTTGTACTAAAGGGTACTGGGGAAATGATCTAAAAAACAGACTTACTAATTCACTACATTGTTTAGAATATTCCCCAAGGGAAACTAGTGGAAAATTTCCTGAGCTGGGCAGCACGAGGAATTTGCTTCTGAAATAAGAAAAAAAATGCAGTGGCTAGGAACACGATCAAAGATTTTGAAAACTTCCCAGAGAAAGCAAAAGCTATTCTCAAGCCATCAGGAATACAATAATGCTTAGTTCACTTCCATACATTTACTCTGCCACAGGTAAGACTGAGGTTTGTCCTATCTGAGGCTTTGTGTTCAATGTGCATAGAGAAGAGAACCTCTGAAGGATGGGGAAGGTCGTAGCTGGGAAACGTACAGGAAGTAACAGCACCACGTCCCTACTGCTGGGACCTGCGGTCTAGGTGCATGATTCACCGCCCCCCTGCCATCTGCTGCTGGGAATTTATGCCCTGGCGGTGAAAATGAGAGGTAAAGGCAAACACAAGAGCAAAAATCTGGAAACAGCCCAGTTCCCATTAATAAAAGAAACAGTTATAAAAATGACCAAATACATAAAAGTGGGTCATGTATGGATCAATGATGAGAATGTGTCACGAACCAACCATTATGATGAATCTAATTCTGTACACCCAGCCCTACAAAGAAAAGGAGGGGGGCCGGGGACAGCTAGAGGGCCGAGAAGAGGACTTAGTAGAGTAGACTGGGGGCAGTTCCAATTTCTGAAAGGTTACATGAGTCACATTTCATAAGCTTTTCTACATTCATTCACTGCAAGGCTGTTTTCTCATTGCTTTGAGAATCCAAAAACCAAGGATACTGTTCAGATACTAGTCTGTGGTTTTGAGACCATTGTTCTCACACTCTTTTCCCTCCCTGTTTGCTTCCCCTCTGGACAGCTCTCTGCAGGTGAGGGTACCACCAGAGAGCTGTCCAGAGATTTACCCTCCTGGATTTCTCTGCAACTCTGAATAGAACAAAAGAATGGGCATTCTAGGGAAAGGCTCAGGCTATATTCAGTGTTTGCGGGTCATTAATTCAAGGGTAAAACTCAGAGGCAGCACTCTCTATACCTTCCTTGGAACTCTATGACTTCCTGAAAACTCCTCATTTTCTGAAGGCCGTGGTGGGTGGCCAGAGCTCCCGCCAGCAGAAACAGTTTATATTGGAATACTCCTCAAGTTATGGAAGAAAAGCAAATCCCTGTCCAGGGAACAGACTTCAGAAAAGAACTCAAGTCAATATTTGAGCCTCCATTCAAAATATCGTGAAAAGGCATCTAAACTTTCTAGCAGCAAAATGCTTGAAACAAGACAAAACATTAAGAAAGACAAGTCAAACAACAGAGATGATATTCGCAAATTTAGCATATCTGGATACAGAAACTCCACTTTTAAAAGCACTCAACAAGGGGACTTTTGGGAGTAAGGAGTTGCTGTGTCTAGATAGTTTGCTTAAAGCACACCCCTCCCAGTTGCAGGAATTTGAGGTTTCATCCTCCATGAGCACTATCTCCATGTCTACTACATAAACTTTTGTGGTATCCTTGATAGATCCTGGAAGAGAAAAAAGACTTTAGGTAAAAATTATCCTCAAATATCTGAGGATAGTAAATGAAAGGTAAACCACATTTATTATCTGGGACTTGAGGCCATGTTCATATATTTCTGCACACGGAGTGAATGGGCACCCATCCCCAAGAGGTAGTAAATTTCCATTCACAAGGTAAGCTCAAGTGACATGGATATCATAGAGGGATTCATATAGCCAGTGCTCTTTAGGGTCCTTTTCAACCTAAAAATACTTAGAGGTCAAAGATATTAAGAGAAGATCAGTTTGGACTCAACTGAATGAATAGGGAGGCTTTCAGGGAGAAGGCAAACCTCGAGTTAATATCTAAAAGAATAAATGCCATTCATTTGTGGGCTAACAGGTCAAACCGCTCTTACTAGAAGAGAAACAAGGAGAACCAGAGCTGTACCTGCATTCACCATCCTGGGTCCTCTGTTCTCTGACCCTTGGTTGCCCTTCACTGTGAAGGTAGGGGATTGGGAGTGATGGTCTGTAAGGTCTGTCCATTCCGGGCCTTCTCAAGGTCCCGAGGGGACCCTCCTGTAGCAAGCCTGCCCAGCCTTAGCAATTTGCCCTGTGGTCTTTGGATACGCTAAATCTTGGGTATAGAAAACAAGTTCTCTGCAAGGGACACTTATTTTGGAGGTGGTGAGGCCCACCAGAGCATGAAGACTAGCCCTGAAAAGCAGCTTCTGGGAGAGGAGGCAAACAGCCCAAAAACCTCTCAATTCAAAGATATCAGTTGTGTTTTTTTTTTTAAAGCAATGCTTTTGCATCAAAGTAAAGAACAGAAATATCACAGAAACTCATGGTCCTCCAGATTTTCAGGGATTCTACACTAAGTTTTATTTTACCCTGAATAACTGGGTTGAAGCCTTGAGACTTTTTCTTTCCAAATGGACACATTGTTCCTGCTTCTTAATTTTCCACGGCTGGGCCAAAGCAGGGCACTGACAGGGCCAGAAGTGAAGTCAATCTTGGAAAATCCAGGAAGGCAGTTTCTTTGTGTTTTCCGAAAAAACTTTGGAAGACATGCTTCCTTACGTCTTTTCCTTGCAGAAAATTGTTTCTGGTGTGACTTTAGACACAAAGGCAAAAACCACATCAAGGCACAGTAAGGAGCTTTAAAATTCAATATTTCACTTTGTCTGTACCTCTCATGTGGCAAAAATATGAAAATGGAGAGTTTATGAATAGTATTAAAAATACAGATCTGCATGCTTTACTGAAGACATGCATATTTTTTGAAAGTTGGCATTGAAGATTGATTTGCCAGGAGAACTCCTTTGATGCCAAGGCCTTCTATGTGGACGTGTGGGGAAAGGACATAGAGATGTGGTCTTTGAATTGCCCTGTCAGCAAGTGCTGCCCCTCTCTTATGGACTCTTGGCTCAGGCAGGCAAAGCTTTGGTTTTTTACTGCTATTGGAAAGGGGAGCTATATTAGAATCACTGTCCTTTGGGAAACAAGTCAAAATAGGATTCCTTCAGTGTGTCACTGAAATTTAAAACGAAAATTTGTTGATTCAGACCTAGAGCTATTGGTACCTTCTGTTCCCGAATTTCTATTCTGAATGGAAGACAGACATCGGGAGCTGTTTGCAGCTGTTCCTTCAGGTCATTTTAACCAAATTTTTAAAAAAGTTATGTTTGAAGGTATAAATATGTTATGATATGAGGAAATTGTTCTGGGTTTTTTCTAGCATACCATTTAAGGAGTAGGCTAGTCTGCAACCAGCCTCACTCCACAGAATATAAGTGGCTGATGGATCCATTGAATCTCAATGGCTTACTGAAGTCTTCTCTTTCTTTTTCTTCTGTATAAGACATGTCCTTTTTGCAAAGATAGCTAGATAATTACAGGCTAAAAAGTGACTATGACTATTTCTTAAAGAAGGGACGACAGCCTTTAATAAAACAGGATTTTTGTTTTCGTTTTAGCTGTTTCCCCTCCTTTTAAACATAGCTTGCTGTTTTATTCTTTGATTTGCCAATTATTTAAGAGCTTGCGTTATGGGAAAGTTCCAATTCAAAACATTTAAAAAGGCATTCTTCTTGAGGAAGATAGTCTGACATTTCCATTAGCTTTTGCAGAAGAATCCCGGGGTATTCAGACACTATGGAAGAACAAATAACTGGTCAATGAGTCAACTCTCAGAACCAAAACAGCACAATGGAGACTTTGCTGACCGGTTCCAGGCCAGCAATTGCAGTGGGTCATTTTTCTCTAATAAATCGAATGTTTTAGACGTTTTAAAAAATATCTAGTAGCAGCTTTTAAAGGCTTCCATTTGCTATCCTCAGATATTTGAACTTAGTCTTCACGAATTTGCTCTTATTCAGGGTAAATATACCTAGCTTCATCTATGATCACACATTGTCTTGTCTCCTTACTCAATTGCTCTAATCTCCGATCTCCTCAGTAGACTAGAATCTCCTACAGGGTAGGACAGCCTGACAAACACTTTTTGTATATAACTTGCTGAATCTTCTACTTGCCCCAATAGCTTAGAGTTCATAAAAGAGAGAAGGGAAGCATTAGTTGTTTTTGATATTTTACTCTTTGATACAATCTTCAACTGGTGCCAGTTTTTGACATATAGCAGAGTGATTTAAAACTCTTCACTTTGGGGTCAAGGAGACCCAGTTTCAAGTTCCTGATCTGCTACTTCCTATCTGTGTATGACTTCAGCTGAAATTCTTTATCCACAAAATAGGAATGATAATAGTAATTATAAATCTGAGTTGTTATAAATGCATTTAATGACCTTTAGTACAAGGCCTGACATATATTAAGCACACTATAAATGTTGGTTATCATAATAATCATCTTTAGAAAATCTTTGATATCTAGACCTCATCAACAATTCAGATTAGATGTTCTTGCTATTTTATTCTGGAATCTTGGTGGTATTAATTGCCCTGTGGAATGCCAACAATTCAGTTCACCTCTACGATCTGTTATTTAATTTTAACCTTCAAATATTTATACTTTGTCCGGTACTTCAAGCAGACTGAACTTACATCAGACTTTCAGAGTAACACCATCACGATTCCATATCACTTTATCCTTGTGCCACACTCATCTTAGCTTTAAAAAAAATTTAGAAGAGTTTAAAAAAATTACCGATAAAACAATTGAGAAGGAATTGCTTGAGGACGTGCAATTAGTTATTAGATAGCCCTGTATTAAAACTCGTCTCCCAACTCCTAGTCAAAAATATCTTGCTGTTTCTTGAATCCAAATAGGTACCGAGCTAGACCCTCTGCTCCCTGAACCCTCCGAAAAGAGGCAGCCAAACACGCACAGAGAAAATATGAAATCCCTTATGCCATGTTTCTAAATGACTAACATGAAAGTCTAGAATTTCATCTCATTTCTGCCCCACCCTAAGTGATGTCAGGGCTCAAAGCATGAATGAGAACACATTTTGGCAGAAATGGGATTTTGCTTTTACGAGCTCTTGACAGTCAAGGCCTCAATGAAGAACTTGCCAAACTATTATGCAAGACATACCCTTTCTCTACACTTTGGTGCTTTGTTTCATTCCAGTTTCTTTTTTTTTAAATGTACCTTTTGTTAAAAAGTTAAGTCATATATCCATCCTGATTTTTTTCCCTCAAAATCAGCAAAATGCTGAACCTGTTCATTTATTATCACTAGAAACTAAGAAATTCCAACCATTATACTCAGAACACCTTGCCACTATTAATTTTTGCCCTCCATAGTTCAATTTTAATCTTTCTCTTTGTACCAAAAATGAAAAGGTTTACGTTTTAGAGGAAATTCACTCTTCTCATCTGAGTTTAGCCTTTCTTCTTAAAATCTATATTTGGATTCAACAGTCAGTGATCTGAAACATTAATGGGCTTTCCACTGAGCCATTACCCTTTTTCTCTTTTTGTTTTGCAAACAGGGCTTATTAAATCTTTGCTGTAGGCACCAGGAATGAAGAACAGTGAGAATGTGCTGATGTGAAAGGTTCCACTGAACTCAAGCAAATCATTTCTGATTTGCCACAACTCTCGGGCAGTAAATGCCAAAAAAGCATGCTGTTCAGATGGCACATAGAAATTCCCATCACATAAAAAATAATAAAGGAAAACCAAAAACCCACTCTTCTCCCCACAGTAGGCATTTAAAGCAGAGATGTTGACTGCAGATGCTTCTCATTAAGTATATTCAAATCATCGTGAAGAACAAATCTTTGGTGCTAGTGCAGCTTGAAGCAAGTCCTACTAGCAGTGAAGGAAAGAAATTGGTGTATATTTTAGGACACACTGCATTTCTTTCTCTAGCTATTCTCCATTCTATTTTAAGTTTAGATACACACACACGCAATCAGGTTTAATAACACAGTTTAAAGACATACACTACACAATTAAGTTTAATAACTAATCAAGTGAAGATATGGAAAGCAAAATCAATATCCTTCTATTTCTTATGAGTCAAAGAAAAGTTAACTAACTTCCAGGGCAAAACCATGGATCCGCACATACTCCTTTACTTGCAGTCTCTCTTTAACCTGACTAAAATGACAGTAGGGGATTTTGTTTTAAAGGAATAAACTCACAGAGACAAAGAAAATGGTAGAGAATAAACATCAACAAAACTTTGCAAGCTAAAGAGCAAATTGATGGGTGGTTAGTGACCCAAGCAGTCTCAAGACAGCTGAAACCTAAGTGGTCAGTGGGGAAAAGCTAAAAACCAACCCAATTTATGGTAGAGAACCTCAAAAGCTAAGGACTTTAAGGCATCATATAACTTTGAAAGTACGGGGAAGATGGAGCTAATAGAAGGAATGGTTGAAAATCTGTTCAAGAAGCATTTAGATGTCCCATCCCCTTCCCTGCTCTTACAGATACGGGCCTGACTTTTCCAACTCTCACTGTACCAGACACAGTTTAGAATGAGGCAAACTACTAAAAATTATTGCTTTTTTCTTCAAAAAGAACATTCACATTCTTATGCTTAGACCTCAGATTCTCTTTTCATACTCAGTGTCCAGGACCCTGGCAGGTGGCCCATACTTCAGAGGCAGGAGACTATACAATACTTCTCTGGAGAATCTAACCTGCACAAAAAGAAAGCCACAAAAATGCTGACATCAGGAGTTCCCCCAGTGAAACAACAGGGAAGCCCAAAGGTAATAACACCCTACCATACGCTCAGGGCTTCTAACTGGCTTTTAAGGCCCTACTCTTAAATATGAGCAGATAACCAAGGATCACTGGGCCAAATCTTTAGTATGAAAGTTAGAGACCCAAACAGTCAAAAGCAACTTGGAGAAAACAGGGACTACATAGAAAGAAGCAAACTTAAAAAAAAATTCTATAATTAATATCCTCAGAAAGGTAACAGAAAATCTATTGATAAAATAAGAATAGGATACTGTAAGATAGGAGCCTTCAGATAAGAAAAAAGTGTGCTTAGATATTACATGTGTGTGTGTATACATGAATTTAAAAACTCAATTACTCAATTGTAGAGTTAGAAGCTAAAGTGAAGGAAATCTCCCCCCAAAAATACTGGAAGACAGAAAAAAGGTAGAAAGAAATCAGAGAAACAAATCCAGGAGTGTCATACTGCTCAGCGTTCTTTGCAGAGAACAGAATCCATGCTAGTTTGTTTTACAAGAAATTATTTCTTACAACACGTTAGATTACACAATCACTGGAAGTGCTAAAGAAACAGATTTGGGGTTGAGATTTCAGTACAGCTCCCGAACTAAACCAGAGAGCTAAGCCACAAAGGGAGGTACTACCACTTATAACATCAGGAGACTGCCTCCTGAAGTGACAAATTGCTATGCATAGCTGCCAAATCCAGAAGCATGTTATTGTTTCCTGCATCAGAGTCACAGCTATTGCTGTTGGCTCCAAAGCCAGGCTGTGCTTGCCACAATCCATATGAGCAAAATGGATGGCAAGCAGCCTGCTTCTTGACCAACTCACAGAGCTAGTAACCAAATGCTGGGATGCCTGTTAATGCTGTCCCAGGGTAAAAAGCCCCCATGACCTTGCTTGCAAACAGAAGGGGACGAAGTACTGTCAAATCTAAGGCACATCCAAACGCTAGCTGCAAAAGAGTCTGGGAAATACAGTACTTAGCTTTCCAGCCTCTACAGTACCTGAAGGTAAACTAGAAGGAAGTTGGAATGGATGTGAGATAATTTACCATATCTATAACAATGTTCTCAACATCTGAATAAGAAAGTTTCAGAAAGAAAAAAAGAAAGAGAGTGAGAGAAAGAGACAAAACATGGGGTTGGGTGAAGGGGGGTCATGCATGAAATAATTCAAGAAAATATGAAAGAAATGAATTTTAACACCATAAGGGCACACTAAGACTACACCTAGATATATTACTATGAAATTTCAGAACACCGGAGATGAAAAGAAGATCTTACAAGCTTTCAGAAAGGCAGAAAGTAACACCATATAGAAAAGATCAGGAATTTGAATGCTTTTGGAGTTTTCAACAGCAATACTGGAAGCTAGAATGCAATGGAGCTCCACCTTCAAAATTTCAAAGGAAAATCACTCCAGTTTAGAATTTTATACCCAGCCAAGCTATCAATCAAGTATCAGGGTAGAATGACAACATTTGCAGGCAGGCAAGTTGTTCACTCCTAGGTACTGCTCACACTGGGTTCTATTTTGACCCTAATCCTGGGACTTCTCTTACCTCTCTCCTGTGTTGAATCTCTGTTTCTTGTATCTCATGTCTTCCTCTTGCTCACTTATACTCTTGTTCTCAAGGAGTTTCCTAAGGAAGGGCTCATAATATCTTCTGTGCATAGATACCTTTGGGCAGTGTGTTAATTAGGAGTTCAAATAAGGCCTAAAAACAAGTCAGGAGAAAAGACTACCTCCACAGTCATGGAGCCCTTCTAATATGCTTATAGACATTTCATTTTCAGGCAAAAATATGCCCAATTAAAAAAAAAGGATGGCAATCAATTAAGAGTTTGAGTCTGTCTCTCATGGTGCTGCTCTCTCTGAATACCATGTTTATATTCTGTGATGTTTAGTCTATATCAAAAGACTATGTCAAAAGACAAAGAAAATGTTATTGAGCTTAGTAAAAGGTTGAGATCTCACTTCTCATAAAAAATTCACACACACACACTCCCATACCTGTAAAGAAAGGATAGTGTCAGGATACCCCCTAGGAATTTTACTTAGAATCCTTTTGAATGCTATTATCTATCTCATTTAACTAAATAGAGGACAACTGATATTCTTTTCACCCATCACTGGTATTAGCCTTAAGAGCACTCATACCTCCTTGATAATTCAGAAAAAGTTACCTGAAAAAATAGGTAAAACTTTGGTTTGTTGTCTCTCAATATATATATATAAAATCTCTGTACCAAATTAAAAGATAACTTTTTAACACTGTTCCTTCTCTTCTGACATTTCTATCAGAAAACTTCTTCTAATGTCTTGAATATGCAATGCTTCTTCCAGCTCATGATCTTTGAGCATGAATTTTCCTCTTCCTGGAATGGCCTTCCCACCCTTTCACTTCTTTGTTAACCCCAGTTAATCCTTCTAGGACAGCTCAAAAGGCACATCCTCTGGATGGCCTTCATACAACTCCCAGACCAGACTAGGCTGTCTTTATAAATGCTCATGGCATCTCTTTGTATAATTATATATTTCTGAAATTATTTAACTGTTTCGCCCCATCCACACACGGTGTTTATGTTCTGTGGAGTAGTTTTGCTCATCCATGTATTTACAGCGTCTAATGCACAATGCAGGCAGCCTATAAATACTTCATGATTTAATAAAAAAGAAGGAAAGATGTGTGTAGATAGAATGAAAGGGAAAGAAATGCCCAAGGGAGGAAGGGAAGGATGAGGGAAAATGGAAGGAAGAGGAAACAAAAAAGTTCTAAGTATTAACCCTGAGTTTAGGTAGTAGAATTTATTTTTTAATTTAATTTAATTTTCATTATTTATTTCTGTATCTATCTATTTATTTTGCTTTATAAATTTCAGAGGAGGCCAGAGGACTTGCAAAACGAACCAGATGTTTCTATACTCTTCTAAGAGGAAAATAATTCTGAGAGGGAGGAAAACGTGGAACTGCATCCTCGGAAGGCAATCCTGATTCTGGGCCAACCACACCCCTTGGATTGAGAATCTGTTTCCAGAAGAGTCATGCAAAGGGCAGGGCTCCTACTCTCTCTGTGCTGTCTTCTGTGAGCATTCAGAGCAGACGGCCTGAGCAGGTGTCTGACCTGGTACCTGTGCCCATGTGTCACACTGACTCCAGTTGTGATCCTCTGGGCTGTGTTGCTCCCACACGGGCTCCATGTGGCCCACAGACCACAGGGTTGTTGAGTTGTGGTGGACCACCAGGGAGTATATAAAATGTGAGGCACGGTACCAAGATGTCACCAAGCAGGGGCTGGGAGCGAACTGGGAGAGAGGGGAGTAGACCCCGCACATTCTCAACTCTCAATTACTGTAAATAGAACTCCCATAGTCCTGAACAGGAAGCAGAATGAGGCTCGTTTTCCACATTCCGCTGCTCGGAAGAGCTCTTTGGGGAGACACTCAGCGAGGAGGAGAGCCCAGGAATAGCGCTCTCAACAGCCAGGCTGCAGGGGGTGGAGCGCGCTCAGCCTCCAGGGTATGGGGGGGTGCAGCCTGCCCACTCAGATGTCCAGAGACACTGACTGTCACCAAATGATAAATTTTTATCTAGTGATAGAAATATTAACAGAGAACAAAAGGAAACCGACCTTGTGCATGATTAAATACAGCTCTAACAACAGCTAACACTGAGAGGGCTTATTATGTGCCAGGTCCTACTCTAAGTGTTCTGCATATGTTAACATTTAATCTTCGCCACAAACCTAAAGAAATTGCCCTTCTTAAATCCACTTTACAGATGGAGAAATAAAGGTACACAGAAATTAAAGAATGTGCCCATGATCACACAGCTATAGGTGACAGAGCTGAGATACAATGGAGCCACCTGGCTTCAGAGTCTGTGCTCTGACCCACCAGCTGCCTCACTAGGCTGGGAACCCTCAAGTACTCAGAGTGTCAGGTAATGAACAATAGATATAAAAACAACAACAAAACCCTAACTGCAAAATGTGGGGTATTAAAGAGGAATCTGTGATTTCCAGTTATGACTAAAATCTTGCAAGTAATCCCCAACAGAGAACGTAACAAATAGCAGTTGGGGGCAGAGGGACACTCAATGTCAGTTACTTCATTCTCCTGTGTTCAAATAGGAATAAAAAGTATGCCCCCCCATTAATATTTTCCAGGAATTGCAATGTTAGAGAATAGACTTTCTTAGTGACATTCAAGGATAAGATCACAAATCTCAGAACAGTTAAGGAACAGCTAGTTTTACAGTAAAATCTGGGTTTGAACTTCAATCATTTCTCTTTTGGGCAAACGAGATTTTACAAGAAGGCCGTAAAATGTAAAATAAGGATAATATATAAACAAGAATAAAAATCATAGCCAAGGATCATAAAAATATGCACCTAGCATCAAACCAGAGGAAAGGAAAAAGCCCATGAGATATAGGCTCCATGGTAAAAGCAGCTTGGGACCTGATTAAGTCATGTTAGAGAATTTGGTCTGTTTTAGAAATTAGGCAGGACTATTATAATTAGGTTTGCATTTGAGAAATAAAAACATTCTGGCAACGTTGAGGATTTCCTGAATGGAACGGGATAGAAAAGACAAAGATCAATTTGGAAAGCATCTCAGTGCTTTATAAGAGAGAAGATGCAGGTCTGAAACAAACAATGTAATATGACAAGGATTTGGTGAGTGACTTAATTGTAAAGGTAAAAAAAAAAATTGGAAGAGCAAAATCCATCAATTCTAAGGTGTCTAGTTCAGGGAAAAGTGATAGAGAGTGATATAGTCATTCAAGGGAGGGAGACCAGGAGCTGCTATGTGGCGCCTGATTCAGGTCAGGTGGAAATATTTAATAGGCAGCCGGGCAGGGTGGAGTGGGCAGAGGACCAGAGACAGTCTAGTTAACTGGAGGAGAACCAGGACAGGCTGGTCTCCTAGGAAGAGAAGTTAATGCTGGCTAGATGAGCTCTAAATGATTCCATATCATCAAGGCCACAGAACACATTGCATTTTCTTTTGATTATATTCATAGCCTGAGAGCTGGCTTTGCTCACACGTGTATGCTTTATGGGGTACTTACTTACGTCTCACCACTCTACTCACTCTTTCTTATAGGCAAATGAGGCAGGGACATACACCCCTCTCTACGCAGTCTAAGCAACTCTTGTATTGCACTACAAAGCGGTAGCTACCAGGCAGATGAAAGGCTGATGGAGAACGTGGCTTCCTGCTTGCAAAATTTCCTTGAAAGTTTACAAGTTTTCCATTCTAACTCTTTTTTTTATTTCTGCCTTTTTTTAATGCTCAGGAAAATTTCTCCAACTCCTCCTATGTCACATACCAGTGGCTTTATGATATTTGCCTTGAGCTTGCCTGGCTATTTTTCTCTCTCGCGTGTATTGGTTCTGACCTCTAAAATAAGATTCCAAGGCAATAATGCCAAGTCAATATCTATTTTCACCTCAGTCACCAACCATGGCCAATGCACTTGGCACCAAAGTATTTCCAAGAAACATCAGTCTAATTTATAGCTGGTCAAAATAGTGGCATTTTCCAATATCAACAGCAAAGGAGCAAGGTACAGAACATAAAAGTGTCCAGATTCTTTCCTGTTGAAATTACCATTTGATCAACTGTAGCCAGGAAACTAATTAGAAGTCACAGGGAATTCCCACATGTGATGCTGTTTATCTTGTTCGATTTGTCCCACTACAGAAGAGTGACTTTGAAGTGATTGAAGTGTAATGCGCTGGCATTCCATCTAGAATGCCATTCTTCCCCTCTGACTTAAACCACAGGCCTAGGCTTACTAGCATTCATGCCCAGCGAAAGGAAGAAGGTTCTAGGAGTTGCACTTAACTTCTCTGAAAAGCTACAGAAGCATCCAGCCACTCCTGGTAGTACGTTCTTGTGTTGGGCAAGCTTCCTGTATGCACACAGAGCTCACTAAACATCAGCTACATTAACAATTATGTTCATCAACATCATTCTTATTAGAAATGATGCCTAGGAGAGGTCCAGATACACACCGAATTGAGGTTATACTCATTCACACACAACATACTCAAAGATATGATTGAAAAAGCAAATGCTCTCAAATGCACAAGAGATAAAGCAGAGTTTCGATTATAACAGTAAGTCGGGACACTGAGAACTACAGAAGTGGCAGCTGTAGCAGTTACAGAGCATGGGCTCTGGAGTCAGCTCACTTGCGCTACCATCCCTGCCCCACTTTTCATTAGCCGTGTTGCCACAGACACACTG
Organism: Diceros bicornis minor; assembly: GCF_020826845.1. Classification (NCBI taxonomy): domain Eukaryota; kingdom Metazoa; phylum Chordata; class Mammalia; order Perissodactyla; family Rhinocerotidae; genus Diceros; species Diceros bicornis. The sequence continues at coordinate 22,796,010 of NC_080744.1, read as the reverse complement.
CCTAACCTCTCTGGGCATCTGGGTCCTCATTAGTAAATGAGGCAATAATTACACTTCCTCTTAGGGCTGTCTTGAGGATTGAATGAGATAATTTATGTAAAGTGATTAATATGACCCCAGCACACAGAGCTCACTAAACATCAGCTACATTAACAATTATGTTCATCAACATCATTCTTATTAGAAACCAAAAGAGAAGAGTGTGTGGTATCTTTGGTAGAACTGAGGTATGGGCTGCAACTAGGCTCTCTCCAATCTCAGAAATCTAAATGCAGAATAGGCAGCAATGCTTCTCAAATGAATGTCTTGGGCAGAGGATGTCACAGATGAATTCTTCAGCTCTTGAAGTCCACAATCGAGTATTCCCAGTATGAATACCAACCTGTCAGTCTGCTGGCACTTGGCTGGTTTTGCACTGGCCATGGTTATTTCCCACACTTTGATGTTACTACAGGCATGAGTGACTCAAGTTTTGCTCCACAGAGAAACCTCCTATATACTTGTTTCTAGAGACTATCCCATAGTCACCATCATCTGTTATGGATTTAATTGCTAACAGAGTCACACAAAGGAGAAGAAATAAGACAAGAAAAACAAAGGCAGCACTTGTGTGTGGATTGATGTTGAGGCCACATTTGGTTTTATGTTCTGATTCTGGAATCCTAGATCAGCTTCTTGTTTCAAGAACAGAATCTGCCATCAAGCTCCTCATAGTCAAGAAGACGAAACAGAAGAGTTTAAATAATTTGAAGCTTGTTAATATGCAGTTACTTGGATCCCACTCAAACCTACTGAAAAAGAAATTCCTGGGAGACAGGAAGACGGAACCCAGGAATCTGTATTATAACAAGCAGAATTTCATGCATATTAAGGTTCGAGCACCACTGCTCTAGAGGTTCATAATTTAGTAGAGGGTACACACAGATAAGCTATTCCAATACCAAGCAGTCTTCGACAGGTACCATAATAAAGACTTGGAGCATAGAGGGTGAACAGAAGAGAGAAAGAGTCACTCCAAACAGGTTTACCTAGGAGAACCTCCTGGAGTAGGATCTTGGAAGGCAGTTAGGATAACAGCAGAAAAAAGCTGGGCTAGGGACGAGGAGCAACAGGACACAGGACAGTCACCGGTGGAGGGAACCAGCAAGTCTGGAATGTGTTGGAGCATATAAGTAGGGCTGGAGCCCAAGCACATGGCTTGTGGGTAGGGTCCACTGCCTTAGTTAGAGAGAGACAAGGCTGTACAGCTGGATGAGATACAAGATGGAAGGCCTTTAATGCCAATTGGAGTCAGGTCGCTAATGTCTCCACATGAACTGCTGTGGAAGGTTTCTGCAGAGGGGTCATAATGAGATCTGAGCTTTGAGAAGGTGTGTCTGGTATGGTGGATTGGAAAGGGTTACTCAGGCCAACAATCCCTTATCTACTTTCCAAAATCCAAAAAGCTACAGGAACAAAAAGATTTTTTTGTATCTCATTTGGTGGCAAAACCTGCCATGAAACGAAGTGGGGTTACTTATAGTCATTATTTATCCAACTTATTGTGACTCTTCATGCATTCTGCTGCCAGAATACTAATGTGTTTGATGAGGGGTGTTGCTCCAAACTCCACTTGGGGGTGTTACAAAATTCAATTCATATACTATATAACATTTCTGAACTCAGACAAATTCTGAATTTCAAAACACATGTGGGACTAAGGTTTTGATAAGGAATCGTGGACCTTTACAAACAACAGGAGAGGTTTAGTAGACTTGATGCTTTAAGAGACCAAAGAAACGTTTTAATAGGTGATATATAGTGTGGTAGTCAGCGCCATTTCCTAGAGGCCAATTTCCCAGGACCACTTAATGGCTGTGGAGGTTTGTCTACACGCGAAGGTGCCTTTGGACTGTCTAAGTGGTTTGGCTCTTATAATTCCTCCCCATTACTCTTATCGGTCTTCGCCTCCCTGTCTCCTCAAGTGTAAATAAGCAAAGCCTATGATGCTGCAAATTGGAAAATAGATGGTGAGCCGATGTAGACAAAGGCTGTTTCATCTTTACGCAGCTGTCTACGTATGTATGTGTCTCTGTACACCAAATCCAGTGATTTCAGAGCTGCAGAGTTCCTTAGAAATCATTTAGTTCAACTCGTTCATTTCACAGATGAGGAGATTGAGGGCAGAGGAGGGAAGTTGTCTGCTAGATATCCCACATCAGAGGCTGTCACATTAACATTTACTGAGCATCCCGAGTTTCCATCTCTGACTACAATCTCTTTTAGAACAAGGAGTCCATCTATGGTGACTAGACATCGACTCGTACAGGGAGCATTTAATAGATACTCCTTTTTTTTTTTTTAAGCTACAAGCAAGAGTTTTTTCGTTTGTTATTTTTGATGAAGATTGACCCTGAGCTAACATCTGTTGCCAATCTTCCTCCTTTTTTCCTTTTTCCTCCCCAAAGACCCAGAAGATAGTTGTATGTCATAGCTGTACATCCTTCTAGTTGCTTTACGTGGGACGCCGCCTCAGCATGTCTCAGATTAGGAATCAAAGGGTTTATAAAGAACGATCATAACTTTGTAAATAAATGAAGTTAATCTACGAATAGAAAAAACATCCAAAGCCTGATTGGAAATAAAACAAAATGATTATATCTGGGTGGTAAGCATATAAATCATTTAATTATTTTCTTCTTCTTACCAGCTTATATTTTCCAAAATAGCTTTAGATATTGTATATAATTTGATTTGAAAATGTATTTCAATGAAATTAAAGCACTATATTAAATAAAAAGTCAATACTAATTTGTCTCCCTCTTTATCCCAGTAAGAATGTCAAAAGATACTTCTTAGGAAATGATAAGAAAGTTCAAATTAGCACAGATATTACAGGGATATCTTACTTAACCCTTTAGAGAAACTATTCTGTGCCAGGAGGAATTCAAAGTGCTTTTGTGCCTCACTGAATCATGATAACAATCCTGTGAGGTGGGGGATATAATTGCCACCATCTTTCATAGGGCACCAAGAAAGTGAGTAACTTGCTCAAATGTCACACATTTGCTAAGAATTCAAACCTCAGCTGCTTGGCTCCTGAGTGGGGCTGTTAGATACCATGCTATGCAGATGCTTGTTGACCTCCAAAGTGAGAGGATCCTTGGATATCATTAGTACCAACTCTCATAAGGAAAGAGAAGTACAGAGAGGTTAAGTAACTTGCTCAACACCACATGGCAAATTACCCAATAGGTAAACAGAGTATTATGTGTTGCAGATTGTAATTTATAAACACTAAGAAAGATTAAAATGAATGCAAACAATCTTAGCTCATCTGCTCAATTTTGTATCTAATGTACAATTTTTCTTTTTCCATCTTCTTAGGACCTATATTAAGGGAAAGGCACATTTCTGTGGTCTGTAAGGGCTTATATCCCTGAAGTCCTAGGGCTAGCACATCTCAGGTTCTCTCCTCTCAGGTCTATTGAAGAGCTACATTGCAGCCCAGGCGAGATAACATTATCACAGAAATGTCCTCATCAAAGCACCTACAGGGTGGGGCACTATCCCAGGCTTTGGAGAACAGCAGACTCCAACAGAACCCTCTGAACCACAGGAGAGCAGCAGAAGAGTCAAAACAAAATACAGCCATTTGCCAAGAGCAAGAAAGAAGCTCTGTGTCTGCTTATTTTCTAATCTATCATGAAGTCCAAAATAAACTCCAGGCTTCTTCCTCGCATCTGATATAGATTAAGAGAGTCAGACCTCTGTTGGGAAAGCAATGTTGGGAGAGCTCTACACCAAATAACTGGGCTAAATGACAGGAGAAAGTTTTGCAAAATTGTTCCCCTGAGCTACTGTGGCTTAGTCAAGGCTAATTTTTTCAGTGTGCTATTTAGAGGTTTCTGGACCCGTCTCCATGGGATCGAGAGAGAAGGAAATGAGGTCCACATCAGACTGTGAAAATGACAGGACCCAGTGATGTTGCCATAAAAATCATAAAAACAAACTACTTCTCCATCCAGCACTGAAGCATCAGCCTGTCCTATAAAGCAAGAGCAGTGTCTGTCTTCTCTAAAGTAACAAGGACTCCCAGTGGCCCAGCTCTGACTAAACATCAGAAATAAATGATGACCAGCAAGATCTAAGCAGAGATGAATGCAGTAAAAATTGGGATGTATGATTAATTGGGAGAGGAAGGAGCAATGCTGTTTCTAGTAGCATTAACTGTATCATCCCAAGAGTGACTGAGTCTTGAAATTTACAACTTAAAGCAAGAAGCTTGTATTTAAAAGTCAAAACTCAAAACTGAAAATCTGATTAGTCTTATTTTAAATAAATAGAAGAAAAATAATGTATTTAATTGGCCTGTATGTACAGGTTTTTTCTGTTTGTTTTTTGGCTTTTTTATCTATTAAAAAGTAGGACTAAGTATAGAGTATATTAACATTTTCTTTCATTATATAAAATTAAAATGTTCTCAAATCCAGCTATTTAGGATCATTTTAGACATACACACTTTTTTTTAAGTTAAAAAAATGAATGAATATTATGCATATCTGCCAGGATGGCTAACATAAAAACAAATAAATAAATAAATAAACTAGGCTGGCAATACCAAGCAAAGGCTAGAATTTGCAACAACCAGAACAATTACACATTGCCAAGCAGAGCATAAAATGTCACAACCACTTGGAAAATTGTTGGCAGTTTCTGATAAAATTAAGCATAACATTCCTATGACCCAGTAATTTCATTCCAATCTGTGTACCCAAGAGATATGAGTGCATACGTCCACAGAAACTTAGACTAGAACGTACAAAGCAGCTTTCTTAATAGCCAAAAACTGAAAGCAACCCAAATGTACGTCAAGAGGAGAATGGATAAAGAAATTATAGCTCATCTATACAATAGAAGACCTCTCAGCAATACAAAAGAACTATTTATACTAGCACAAGCAACAACATGGATGAATCTCAAAAGCATATTGAATGAAAGAAATCAGACCTAAAAGAGTGAATACATACCGTATGCTTCCACTTATATGAAGTTCAAGAACAGGCAAAACTAATCTACAGTGATACGAGTCAGAAGAGCAGTTACCTCTGTGGACTGGGGCTATTGACTGGGAAGGGGAACAAGAGAGCTTCCTGAGGTGCCAGAAACGTTCTGTATCTTAATCTTGGTGGTTTTCAAATGGGTCTTCGCACATAGGAACTATCATTAAGCGGTACACTTAAGATGTGTGCATTTTACTGCACATAAAATAAGAACAACAGTGAAGATGTTAGTTTTTATCACAATAAATTTTTTTAGCATCAAACAACTTGATATCTTGTGCAACTAAAAGACAACCAAAAATCTTCTTATAAGTAAGAAGTATAAGAAATACCTATTTTTTTGCTAGCTAAAGGATGAGTACAATGCTTTAGGTGCAAGAATGTTCGTTGCAAAATTGCTTCTTACAGGGAAAAATTAGAAAAACAAATATAAATGTCCAATGATAGAGAACTGGTTGTGGATATATTTATATGTTAGAACACTATACCTGAACTAAATAAAAATGTTACAGTAATATTTTCCATAGACATGGATAGAGAAGATCTAGCAAAAGAAAAAGCTGGGTATAAAAACATGGATGGTCCCTTTTATACAGGTATGCATGCAGAAAGGTACACTGTTGAATATACAGTATCAAAATGTAGCAGGTTTTATCTTTAGGTGACATAGTTTTCCTTTGTAAATCAGAATATCAAGACATAGTTTGCATGAGTGATTGTAAGAGTAATTTAATTGTAAAATTAGACATTTATTTTATTTATCTTAAAAAGTGTAAAGAGCTAAATACAAACAGTCTTGAGGAAAGCCAGAACGAAGCAGGGGCACTGGCTGGAGAAGGAGCTGCTGCTGTGGCTGCTTCACCATCCACTTTATTTTCTTCACGTATTGTTTTAAAGTGGTAGGATCATTTTTGGAACAAAATCTTAAGCAGATCCCCTACATATAAAACAGGTAAGAATAGACGTGCTCTAGTAGGAGGAGGGGAAGGATGCTGGAGCATCTAGAATTCTGTTTTGCTGTCCCCTGCTGTACCTCCGGGTCTCAAAGAACACAGTTTGAAGATCAGTATTCTATGAGGCAAATTTCAAACCTCAAGTATTAAATGTTCCACGTCCTAAATCTAACTCGAAGGCATCTTTTCTCCCTTATCTATGAATGCTGTCTTCTATAAATCTTTTTTTTTTTTTTTTTTTTGCCAGACTGGCCTAGTTACTGTTCCCAAAGATGTCTTGTACATCCCTGATTCTCCCTTTATCCCTTTATCCTGGAATGCTCTGGTGCTTCCCATATTTTACTGTATTATTGCTCATTCTTGAAGGCTCAGCTAAATCTAAATTTGCACATCCCCTGGGATGTCTTTCCAAGTAACACCAACCTGGTGAAAACTCTCTCTCCCAGAAATATCTCTACTCTGTACCATTCACTTGGCTAATTAAATTTTAAAGGCTCTCTATTAGCTATCTACTGCTGCTGTAATCAATTACCACTAACTTAATGTCTGAAAACAACACAAATGTATTATCTTATAGTTGTTGGTTAAAAGTCTGACACAGGTCTCATGGGGCCAAAATCACGGTGTTGGCATTCCTTCTGGAGGATGTTTCCTTACCTTTTCCAGCTTCAAGAGGCAACCCACATTCCTTGGCTCATGGTCCCTTTCCTCCATTTTCAAAGTCAGAAAAAGGTTCTTCACTTATAGGGAATGTGATTAAGTTGGGCTCACCTGGATAATCCTGAATAATCTCCTCATCTCAAGGTCCTTCACCTTAGTCACATTTGCCAAGTCACTTTTGCCATGTAAGCTAACATAGTCATATGTTCTGGGCACTAGAGCTTGGGCATCTTTGGTGGGGACGTTCTTCTGACCACCACAGATGCTTCTCTAAGCATCCGAAGAGTGAGGACCACTTGACCATCCTTTGGGTAACCTCACAATGCTATATACAGAGCTGACAACTGATTATCAAATATTCACTAAGAGGTCAGTGATGCATGGAGTTAAATACACTACTTGTCTATCTCTCCCACTAGTTTCGTGGGAAACTTTGTTGAGTTCAATTAGGCCTTTTTCCAAACAAGAGACAAAAATAAGAGAAAGTTAATCAAGAAATAAGACCTGATATCTCCTAAAGTGAGGGAGGTTGATGAGATGGGTATAGCAGAGTTTCCAGGGATTATGGCTTCATTTAAACCTCTTTGTGTTTGTAGGTAATTCCATGGGCTCTTTGTATAAATACCCAGGACTGTGGTTGGTCTAAATTGAACCAGGTGATCCATCCTAGAATTTCACCAAGGATCACACTGAGTTATGCAAAATATTTTGCAATGTATTTATCTTTGAATAGGATTTTACATTTAATTTGAACCTTGGTGTATCTATAAAAGATGGCTAATGACCACATTGAGAAGCGGCTGAAAGCAAGCAACTTGTAACCATTTTATCAGAGGTTTAAAAAAATATTTTACTAAGCAAGTTTCCTTTGTTTGAATTCCTCTGAATTATCACATGTGCCTGTGGCCTTCCCGTAAAACTTCCTGATCTGTTAGAGCTCTCATTTTTGGTATCTGCATTTGATTTGGTTTGTCTCTGCTTTTGCTGTCTCGTTGATACAGCGTTCAGCATAGACTGGATGAGCTGCGCTGAGAATCAAGCTAACGCAGAGACACTTCAGTATTTGAGATTCTATCTCAAAGCTCTCCACTAACTGTCCACGTGCCTGGGCGTCTCTCCAATGGCCCTTGTCACTTATGGCTTTACATTACACTTATTTGAATTTACATTTTCTCTCTCCTACACTGTACAACTTAAGGACAGAATTTTCATCTTTATTTGCTATAGTGCCTAGTACAGTCCATTAAACAAAGTTCTCTATAAATATTTGTGGGATGTATTACAATTGGTATATAAATGAAACTCCAAAATTTAATACGCCTAAACATTCAGAGATACCCAGAACATCGAATGTGAGATCTTTCTATTGTCAAAAAAAGATCTACAAAATAATGCTTCATTTTGTTATATGTATGTTAGGAATATAGCAGAAGGGTAAAAAGAATATGAACTTCCAACTTCAAAACCCAAGCGTAAAGCAAAGCTTCACCATTCCCTCCACTTATAAACTTGAACAAACTATATATCATCACTGAGTTTCAAAGTCCTCATCTATAAAAATGGGGATATTACTTACTTCACAGAATATTTGCTAGGCTTAAGTGAGGATTTTTATAAAAGGGCTTGTACATGTATATACTAGATTTATCTTTCCGACTCTGCTTCCCCCTCCCATCCTGACCAAATCTTTGTTCTCTTTGCTGCATTAGGATAGTTTGGCTGACCAGACCTAGAGAGGTTTTGATATAGTCCCTTTGGAGCAAGAACAATGACATTCAGTCACACACAAGTCAAGGGCTGGCTTCAGGGCACAGGCAAAGGATGCCAGAAGTTTAGCACCAGGAACATCACTCTTGCGAGTGACCTTGTTACTCACTCATATTAAAACCAACAGAGTTAAGGAACTGAAATAAAATGCATTCCCCAAACCCCACATTTCCAATCCAGACACAGACCCAAAGTCATTGAAATGGTTGTATGTGAATAATATGGTGACTACATCCTGCTACAACTTCACACCATTAGGTCAAGCATCTCATCTAAGTTGATAGGGGCCCACTGCTCTAATACTCCCTTTATTCATCTAAAGCAGATCCATTTGACTACAGCCAACTACTGGAAAGTTACCATCCCATTTGATTATTGCTTATTAAGAGGATGTTGAAAAAGTCCAGCCTGAGTCTTTTTCTAGACAAAGTCTTGGCTTTGTCACTAGAGGCAATGTGGCCATGGGTAAACCACTCAACCTCTCTGTGCCTCAGTTCCCCATATATAAAGCTATCCTTTCCAAATAGAGAATTCTGTGACTTATTTGAATGCGTCACACTTCATATGAATTTTTTATCAGAGACCAGAAAAGGGACAGATGAGAAACCATCTCAAACAGGATTCAGACTTACCAACTACCCTTTTGGGCTATTTGAAAGGTCCTATGGTGGCTTCAATGTCAGGAGACTTGAGTTCAAATCTCAGGCCTGTCTTTACACAAGGTAGCATTAGGTCAAATTATTTACATTTTCTAAGCTTCAGCTAGCTCATCAGTAAAACGGGCTAGTAATATCTATTTAGAGGAGAGTCATCTTACAGGAGGAAACCGAGGAAGAGATCCCAAAGAGCCTGGAACGCAGCAGACATTCACTGCATGCTTGTTGAATCTGAATCTTACTGTGCACTCCCCACCCTAAGACTCTGGTCCTTTGCTCTCCTGTCCCAGTATGTCTAATGAAGAAAACCTTGAGAACCTACAGGAAGTCTGCTGTTCTGATCTACAAACAACATGGAACCTATGGCTCTGTGATTCATGGAGCAAAACTACCCGAGGAGGAAGACAACCCACGAGGCTAGTTGTCTCAATCCAGTTCCATATGTTGGACAATCCTCTCCCAGCTGGAATCACCTTTGTTTCTATAATATTGTTTCTCATTTACTCCAAAAAATGAATACTTAAGACTTTTTGTGTATCAGTTCCTGAACAAAATCTCAGAAGATACACACATAGGACCAAGGTAGGGTCTGCTTGTAGTTGAAGCTCATGTAGCTTTTTGCTCCCACACCTATGCACACGCACGCACACACACACCTTTTGTAGAATATGGTGCCAAGGTCCAATGGGAGATAGATTGTGGGCCCCAGAAATCCTCTTATCCATCATAATAAAGTAGTAGTTATGGAAACCTGAGAATAAAAACTTTGAGTAGAAAAAAAGGTGTGCACACATACACACAGAACACTCATCAACTATTTCTAATTATTGTTTCTTAATCATAGAATTTCCCTAGAAGGTGAATGTTTCTTGATTAAATATGTATTTTCATTGCCCCAAATAATCAGATTTTCTTTAAAAAGCCCACGAATGACAATTATATCCCTTTATTTAGAAGGTCTGATAATGGTCTCTATTCCTCTCAATAAAAACCTTACTACTATAAAATAGATGATATTATATGTTACTTTTCAATTTGCATATAAATTGTTCCTTTAGACTAAAAATATGCAGGGTTAGAGACATATTAATGATATTCCACAACACAAAAAAAATTTCAAAATCACATAGGTATATGGCATACATTTTACTCAGTCTTTTTTATGAGGCCATTTTAATGACTTTTATATACAGCAATCCAATCAACAGATCAAAAACAGCCATTGTATCAACTGACATTGCTTATGATCTTTTGTGTACAGAAAATATAGTTAGCTTTCTGTGCTTGGAGAATTCCAAATTCAGAGTTACTGTATATTTCAGCAATGTTTCCCTTTTTTATCTGCCATCTTATTTCTTAAGTCATTTGATTTAGATATTTTAAATATCTAAATAGATTGTTTTGTTATGAAATCTAACCTGAGAAGAGAGCCTTCATGACAAATTTTAATTAAGGGCTACAGGAAAACGAAGGATAGAGCTGAACTACAAGGTTTCCTTGTCAAGTGGGTCCCTCACTAGAGGGAATCTGGCTAAGTCAAACTTCTAAGCAGGCAGTTTGACTGGTTTTTTACTTTTTCTGTGCAGTAAATTGATGTAGTATGGAAATATGACATCAAGGAGATGAACTGTCTACTTCACTATGTCCCACAAGAGGAAAAATGAAGAAAGCAAGAACTGCTCAAGAATAGCAAAGATACAGACTTGGAAACATTTAAACAAGTTTAAAAATACGTATTCAGGCATTAAAATTTTATTAAAAAATTTATAACACGAGGAATTGTTCCTGTTATAATGTAGAATAAAAAGAGCATTATACACAGTTGTCTATATCTACACAACATCACCTCAATTACATAAAAATATCTTCAAAGCATTAGGCACAATTGGAAAAACACCAAAATATGGGCATTGCTTTTAAAAAAATATTTTATTGAGGTCATAATGGTTTATAACATTGTGTAATTTCAGGTGTACATTATTATATATCAGTTGATGTATACACTACATTGTGCTCTTCACCAGCAGTCTAGTTTTTATCCATCACCATACACATGTGCACCTTTACCCCTTTTACCAACCCCCAAACCCCCTCTGGTAACTACTAAACTGTTCTCTTTATCCCTGTGTTTATCTTCCACATAGGAGTGAAATCATACAGTATTTGTCTTTCTCTGTCTGGCTTATTTCACTTAACATAATACCGTCAAGGTCTGTCCATGTTTTTGCAAATGGGACAATTTTGTCTTTTTTATGGCTGAGTAGTATTCCATTGTATACATATACACCACATGTTTTTAATCTATTCCTCAGTTGACAGGCACTTGGGTTACTTCCACATCTTGGCTAAGTGAATAATGCTGCAATGAACATAGGGGTGCATAAATCTCTTTGTATTGTTGATTTCATGTTTTTTGGATAAATACCCAGTAGTGGGATAGCTAGATCATATGGTATTTCTATTTTTAATTTTTTGAGAAATCTCTATACTGTTTTCCATAGAGGCTGCACCAGTTTGAATTCCAACTAGCAGTGTATGAGGGCTCCCTTTTCTCCACATCCTCTCCAACATTTGTTATTTTTTGTCTTGTTAATTACAGCCATTCTGACAGTGTAAGGTGATATCTCATTGTACTTTTGATTTGCATTTCCCTAATAATTAGTGATGCTGAACATCTTTTCATGTGCCTGTTGGCCATCTGTATATCTTCTTTGGAAAAATGTCTGTTTATATCCTCTGCCCATTTTTTGATAGGGTTGTTTATTTGTTGGTGTTGAGTTGTATGCGTTCTTTATATATTTTGGAAATTAACCCCTTGTCAGATATAAGATTTGCAAACATTTTTCTCTCAGTTTGTATGTTATCTTTTCGTTTTGTTCATGGTTTCCTTTGCCTTGTAGAAGCTTTTTAGCCTGATGTAGTTCCATCTGTTTATTTTTTATTTTGTTTCCCTTGCCTGAAGAGACCTGGTATTTGAAAAGATGCTGCTAAGACAGATGTCAAAGAGTATACTGCCTACATTTTCTTCTAGGAGTTTTATGGTTTCAGGTCTTATATTCAAGTTTTTAATCCATTTTGAGTTAATTTTTGTGTCTGGCGTAAGATAATGGTCCACTTTCATTCTTTTGCATTGTATATTCTTGGCTCCTTTGTCAAAGATTAGCTGTCCAGAGAGGTGTGGTTTTATTTCCAGGCTTTCAATTCTGTTCCATTGATCTGTATGTGTGTTTTGGTACTAGTACCGTGCTGTTTTGATTACTATAGCTTTGTAGTATATTTTGAAGTCAGGACTGTGAAGCCTCCAGATTTGTTCTTTTTTCTCAGGAATGCTTTGGCTATTCAGGGTCTTTTGTTGTTCCATATAAATTTTAGGATTCTTTGTTCTATTTCCATGAAGAATGCCATAGGGATTCTGATTGGGATTGTAGTGAATCTATAGATTGCTTCAGGTAACATGGACATTTTAACTACATTTATTGTTCCAATCCATGAGCATGGAATATCTTTCCATTTCTTTTCGTCATCATCAATTTCTTTCAATAATGTCTTATAGTTTTCAGTGTATAGGTCTTTCACCTCCTTGGTTAAATTTACTCCTATATATTTTATTTTTTTCATTGTGATTGCAAATGGGTTTGTATTCTTGACTTCTTTTTCTGCTAGTTCATTATTAGTGTATAGAAATGCAACTGATTTTTGTAAGTTGATTTTTTACCCTGCAAATTTGCTGTAGTTGTTGATTATTTCTAATAGTTTTCTGGTGGATTCTTTAGGGTTTTCTGTATATAGAATCATGTCGTCCGCAAACAGTGAGAGTTCTACTTCTTCCTTTTCAATTTGGATACCTTTTATTTCTTTTTCTTGCCTAATTGCTCTGGCCAACACCTTCAGTACTATGTTGAATGGGAATGGCAAGAGTGGGCACCCTTGTCTTGTTCCTGTTCTCAGAGAGATGGCTTTAAGTTTTTCACCATTAAGTATGATGTTAGCTGTGGGTTTGTCATATATGGCCTTTATCACGTTGAGCTAATTTCCTTCTATGCCCATTTTATTGAGGGTTTTTATCATAAATGGATGTTGCATCTTGTCAAATGCCTTCTCTGCATCTATTGAGATGATCATGTGATTTTTATTCCTCATTTTGTTAATGTGGTGTATTACAATGATTGATTTGCAAATGTTGAACCATCCCTGCATTCCTAGTATAAATACCACTTGCTCGTGGTGTATGATCCTTTTAATGTATTGCGGTATTCAATTTGCCAATATTTTGTTGAGGATTTTTGCATCTATGTTCATCAGCGATATTGGCCTGTAATTTTCCTTCTTTGTGTTGTCCTTCTGGTTTTGGTATCAGGGTAATGTTGGCCTCATATAATGAGTTAGGAAGAGTTCCATCTTCAGTTTTTTGGAATAGTCTGAGAAGGATACGTATTAAATCTTCTTTGAATGTTTGGTAGAATTCCCCAGAGAAGCCATCTGGTCCTGGATTTTTGTTTTGGGGGAGGTTTTAGATCGCTATTTCTATCTCTTTACTTGTGATTGGTCTATTCAGATTCTCTATTTCTCCTTGATTCAGTTTTGGGAGGTTGTATGAGTCTAAGAATTTATCCATTTCTTCTAGGTATCCAATTTGTTGGCATATGGTTTTTCATAGTATTCTCTTATAATCCTTTGTATTTCTGTGGTATCCATTGTAATTTCTCCTCTTTCATTTCTAACTTTATTTATTTGCACCTTCTCTCTTCTTTTCTTAGTGAATCTGGCTAAGGCTTTGTAAATTTTGTTTATCTTCTCAAAGAACCAGCTCTTAGTTTCATTGATCATTTCTATTGTTTTTTCAGTCTCTATTTCATTTCTTTCTGCTCTAATTTTTATTATTTCCCTCCTTCTGTGGAATTTGGGCTTTGTTTGCTCGTTTTCTAGTTCTGTTAGGTGTAGTTTAGATTATTTACTTGAGATCTTTCTTGTTTGTTGAGGTAGGCCTGTATTGCTATAAATTTCCCTCTTAGCACCACTTTTGCTGCATACCATATGAGTTAGTATGTTGTATTTTCATTTTCATTTGTCTCCTGGTAATTTTTGATTCCTCCTTTGATTTCTTCATTAATCCAATGGTTGTTCAGTGGCATGTTGTTTAATGTCCACATACCTGTGCCTTTCTCAGCTCTTTTCTTGTAGTTGATTTCTAGTTTCGCAGTATTGTCATCAGAAAAGATGCTTGATATGATTTCAATCTTCTTAAATTTATTGAGGCTTGCTTTGTTTCCCAACATATGGTCTATCTTTGAGAATGTTCCATGTGCACTTGAAAAGAATGTGTATTCTGCTATTTTTGGATAGAATGTTCTATATATATCTATTAAGTCCATATGGTCTAGTGTTTCATTTAAGGCCACTGTTTCCTCGTTGAGTTTGTCTGGATGATCTATCCATTGATGTAAGTGGGGTGTTGAAGCTGCCTACTATTATTGTGTTGCTGTTAATTTCTCCCTTTAGGTCTGTTAATAGTTGCTTTATATACTTTGGTGCTCCTGTGTTAGATGCATATATATTCATAAGTTTACGTCCTTTTGGTGGAAAGTCCCTTTTATCATTATATACTGCCCCTCTTTGTCTATCACTTTTTTTATTTTGAAGTCTTCTTTCTCTGTTATAAATATGGCAACACCTGCTTTCTTTCGCTTGGCATTTGCTTGGAGTATCATCTTCCATCCCTTCACTCTGACTTTATGTTTGTCTTCAGAGTTGAGAAGTGTTTCCTGGAGGCATCCTATTGTTGGGTCTTATTTTTTAATCCATCCAGTCATTCTGTGTCTTTTGATTGGGGAATTCAATCCTTTACACTTAGAGTGATTATTGACATGTGAGGGCTAATATTGCCATTTTATCTCTTGTTTTCCGAGTGTTCTATATTTTCATTGTTTCTTTTCACCTGTATTTCTGACTGTCATTTCAGTTTGGTGGTTTTTCTGTGGTGGTTTTCTCTTTATTTATGATTTGGGCTCTGCTCTGATTTTGTTTTTAGTGGCTACCATGAGGTTTGTATAAAAGATCTCATAGATCAGTCAGCCCATTTTCTGATAGCGTCTTATCTCCATTAGTGTGAGCAGGTCTCATCCCCTTCCTCTTCTCCTTGTGAGTTATTATTATCATAAATTACTCTTTTTTGTGTTTGAGTTTGTGACCAAATTGAAGTGCTTATAATTATTTTTGATGCTTTCCTTCTCTTTCCCTTTTATGCTATAGTTGTTTGCTAACCTGTTCTGATAGAGAGCTGCAATTTTCTGATTTTGTCTGTCTGTTTATCTCCTTGCTCAAAGCTTTGTAAACTTTTGCCTTTTTGTTATAGGTAGGAGGGCTTCCTTCATCATTTCTTGTAAGGGAGGTCTAGTGGCGATGAACTCCCTCAGCTTTTGGTTTTCCGGGAAAGCTTTTATTTTTACATTGTATCTGAAGGATAGTTTCACTAGCTAAAGTATTCTTGGCTGAAATTTTTTGTTTTTCAATATTTTGAATATATCATTCCATTCTCTCCTAGCCTGTAAGGTTTCTGCTGAGAAATCCACCAAAAGCCTGATAGAGGTTCCTTTGTAGGTTATTTTATTCTGCCTTAATATTTTTTCTTTGTCATTGACTGTATCAGTTTAAATATTATATGTCTTAGAGAAGATCTTTTTGCACTGATGTAATTAGGAGTTCTATTTGCTTCATGTACTTGTATCTCCAGTTCCTACCCTAGGTTTGGGAAGTTATCAGCTATTGTTTCTTTGAACAAGCTCTCTGCTCTTTTCTCCCTCTCTTCTCCCTCTGGAATACCTATAATCTTTATATTGCCTTTCATAATTGAGTTGGATATTTTTCAAAGAATTTCTTCACTTTTTTAAAATCTTAGTTCTCTCTCCTTCTTGAACTGAAGCAGTTTTATATTTCTGTCCTCTAATTCACTAATCCTGTCCTCCATAACATCAGCTCTATTTTTTATGGTTTCTAGATATTTTTCATCTCATTAATTGTGTTCTTCATAACCAGAATTTCTGTTAGGGTTTTTGTTAGCATTTCAATCTCTTTGATGAAGTATTCTTTCTGCTCGTTAATTTTATTCCTGAGCTCATTGAACTATCTTTCAGAGTTTTCTTGTAACTCATTGAGTTTCTCTATGACAACTGTTTTGAATTCTCTGTCATTTAGATTATATATTTCTATGACTTCAGGATTGGTTTCTGGAGACTTGTCATTTACCTTCTGCTCTGAAGTGTTACTGTAGTTCTTCATGGTGTTTGATGAATTGATCTTTTGCCAGTGTATTTGTGGTAGTATCAGGTTACAGATTCTACCTTCCACTGCTTGGGGGGGAGCAGGAGCTGTGTTTTCTGGTCCTGCTTCATCTGCTGGAAGTTGTGCAGGTAGGGCTTCTCTGTGTTTGCGCAGGCTGGCCACAGCTGTTCTGCAGGTTGCACTCACATGGGCAGGGACTTTGCACTGGGCAGGTGGGTCATGCACCATAGGCAGGGCATCTGTGCTCAATGGATGTGTTGCTCTCACTCAGGCAGGACCACTTGGGGGGGACTGACTGGGCTGCTGTGCTGGGTGGGAGGCGTGCTTTCACGGGGGCTAAGCCAGGGTGCTTTGTGGTCAGGGTGCCTTCTGAGCAGACAGGGTGCCTTCTTGCCTGCTCTGAGCTCAGTGGGTGGGCACCCTCACAGGAGCTGAGCTACCACTCGGTGAGTCCCACAGGCTGCTGTGCTCAGTGGGCAGGGCATCTTCTGAGTGGGCGGGGCACCTTTTTGCCTGTGCTGAGCTCAGCAGGTGGGTGCCTTCATGGGGGCTGAGCTGCTGCCACTTGGTGTGAGTATTCCCACTGGTGGGGCCACTGAGGCACTGAGGGTGCTCCCCCGGGCTAGGATACAACTCCAAAAGCATTTGCACCGGCTGCTCTGCCCCGCCTCTTCTTACAGTTGTGCCAGCCACTGTGTAAGGATCCGTGAACTGGCTCGCTGCCACCAGGGAGGAGGAAGGGTGCACTCACATAGTTCCACTGCCTCCCAGGGATCCAGTTCACTCACCTTCAGATGCATGGCTGCGTGGATTTCTCAGACGTCCTTTTGTGCTATGAAGGGAATCCTGTGCTGGTTAATGAATGTCCCTTTAGTTGTAACTTAGAGGGGAGAGACAAAGGGAATAACTCACTCTTCCATGATGCTGACATCCAAAATGTTAGCATTTGGAAATTGGAATTGCCATGAAACAGTCTTGAAATTTTAAGAAATTTCTCTTCTTCTCTATGTTTTCTATTTTTAATTTTTTAAAAATGAAAATGTATTGCTTTTTAATAATCATTAAAAAAAACTAAAATAAGGTAGTCAGTCTGAATTGTCTTTGTACTTAAATTATGCTGATAACATTCTTTCCATGAAATAGATACTGATATTATTCACTCTTTTTAAAAATTTTACCAAATATTTTTTTCCCATTACTTTTGAAGTGTGGTTCCTTCTGCTCCCTCTTCTGACTCTCTCTCTTCCTCTGTTAAATCTCTAAATGTTGGAGCATCCCAGGTCTCTGTCTTGGCTACAATCTCTTCCTATGTGATCTGAACCATCCAACGTATTGCCTTCAACACCAGTTCAAAGCTAAGGCATCACAAGTCTTTATCTCCAGCCCACATCTCCTGAGCTCCAGATTGCAACCCTCTACCCAACAGTTCCACTTGGGTGTCTATCATAGGTCTCTCACATGTAACATGGCTAAACAGCATCATTGATTTGATACTTCCTCCCTCTCCTAGTCTTTACTATCCACTCCTCCTTGAGTCTTTCACCTTCCCAGTAAATGGTTTCACTAATTTACTCAGTTGCTTTCACCAATATACTAGGAGTTATCTTTGATTTCATTCTTTTCCTAACCATCTCACCCAACTCAGTCCATTATTAAGACTTGCCACTGCCACCTCAACACACATCTTGAATCTAACACTTCCCACCAATCCTGCAGCTTCCACTTGGCCATAGCCAATCGTATCTCAACTGGACCTCCTCATCAGCTGCCTAAGTGGTGTATACTCTGACGCCATTTGCCTTTGTGGTAGCAAGAATGTGAAACATGTCATGTCATTTCTTTGCTTAAAAACTGTCCCCATATCCACTATCTGTATGATAAAATCTAAGCTCCATATCACGGCTGACAAGGCCTTATAGGATCTGGACCCTCCTACCACCTCAATCTCATTTCTTCTCCACTCCCACTGTGCTCCAGCTATACTGACCTTTCTCTGGTCCCTTAATTGCATTAAACTTTTTGTCACTTCTGCCTGGAAAACTCTTTCCCAGGTCTGCCCCCACAAATGGTCCTTCCTCTACTATTCAGATCAAAACAGACCTGATATTTGCAAACTCCCAATTTCCTCCTAAGGCTCAGGTAGTTCCAGCACTGCCAGGCCAGCAGCTGCTTTCAGGAGATCCAGTAGCCCTGGAAAAGTCAGAGGCTGGGCTGAGCTGCAGCATTTGTAGAAAGGAGCTCATGACCCCCTGCAGTCAGATTTCACTCCAGGCAGAGCCCATCACCCACAGTGGCTAAACTCTAGATTACACAGCTCAAGGACAAGTTAATGGGATTTGGCAGAATATAAAAGGAAACAAGAAATTACAAAGGAAAATGCACTTAAAATAGAAATAGGTAAAATACACAGTAGTAGAATTGGTGCCAGCTAAATACATCAAACCATATTTACATTTCTGTGTTATCTTTAGGGACAAGCAGGAAAGGAGATGCAGGGTTACTGAGGTATTTCTAAAGTTGCTAGAATGTGCATTTAACTCTACTTCTACGATTCTTGAAAAATCAGAATATAGGGCATCTATAGAACCCAAAGTGCCACACGTTGGTTACATAGGCTTGGCCTTGAATAGATCAATTTCCAAACTCCAGGCTTGTCCATCAGGAATCCCAGCCACAGGAGCCGTCCAGCTCTAGCAGCATATCACGTGTAGAGAGCTTTGCGGTTCACAGGGCCTGATCTACATTATCCTGCTTGGATCTTACAACCCTAAATTTTATTTCCCTCATTTTACAATGTGGGAACTGATGTCTAGGGAGTTGATGCAATTCGACCGAAGAATCTGTTACAAAGGTAAGACCACACCATGTTCTTCTAAGTCCTAGTACTTAAAAAAAAATAAAGTTGTGGTACCCAGAAGGGATAATGACCTGGAATGCAGGAGACATGCTAGTCCTGGTCTTGTCATCAACTAGCAACTCTGACCTTGAGCGGGTCACCCTGTTTAGGCCTTAGTTTCCTCATATGTAAAAATGGGTATAATGACATCTGCCTTAGCTCTACCACAGAACTGTTCTGAGGAGCAACTGTGACCTCTGATCACATCTCTTATTGCTCGTCCCCAGCTCATACCACTAGTCCACGCTGCCTCACAGCTGTCCTCACGCAAAGCACACTCCCACCTGAAGATCCCTGCTGATCCTTAGAATGCACTTCCCTTGATACCCACAGCTTGTCTCTCATTCCCTTGAGGCCACTGCTGACTTGTCCCCATGAGCAGGGATTTTTGTCTATGTTGCTCACTGCCTGGCATCCCCAAAGCCTAGCACAGTGGCTGGCACAGAGTATGCCCTTTAAATTCTGATCTAGTAAATGGATGAAAGAATTGAATAAGCCAATTGTATGAATGAATGTATTACGATTATCAAAATATCTAGTCCCTTCTGGGTCTATCTACTGTAAGACAGGCTACATACAGCACTCTTGGTGTCAAAATCTGTATCTTCGGGGCTGGCCCAGGGGCATAGAGGTTAAGTTCATGTGTCCCTCTTCAGCAACTCGGGGTTCGCCGTTTCGGATCCTGGGTGCAGACCTACTCACTGCTCATCAAGCCATGCTGAGGCAGTGTCCCATATAGAAGAGCTACAGCTCGACAACTATGATACACAACTAGGTACTGGAGCTTTGCAAAAGGAGAAGATTAGAAACAGATGTTAGCGCAGAGCCAATCTTCCTCAAAAAAAAAAAAAAAGAGGGCCTGTATGACTTTGAAAAAAAAAATCTGTATTTTTAATCAGGGTAAACTTTGTAACTCACAATTTTATATAAGCTAGCAGATCATAGGTCTAGAAAACATATATGATAACTAGTTACTACAGCCCAAGTTTAGCAACATACATCTTACAAAGCCCTCAAACCTTCTATTTTTATCTCTATTGCTAATACCAGAGATGTTAAAAAAAAAAAAAAATCACCACCCAGAATTGCTACAGCTGTGAAAAAATCAGAAAGTAAAAATAAAATTCCTCACAACAGACAAAGAATTTCTGCACAATTCAGTGGCCATTTCTGGGAAGGAAAAAAATGGAATGGTGGTGATACGACTTTAGCTATATCCATAACACTAAAAAAAGAGAAAGAGATAGAGATGGAGCAAATAAGGCAAGACATTAAATCTGGATGTACTTTTCTATAGGTTTAAGATATTTCATAAGCTAAAAAAAAAAAACGAAAAGAAGGAAACCAAGAAACCAAGAAGCAGGATGTCTCCACTACAGATACCAGAATCTGCTATGTCAGCTTCTCAAATATGGAAAACACCAAAGATGGGAAACTAGCAGTCATCCAGACTAATCTGTATCCAAAGCATGAGTACCCTTCTCCACTAGCCCAGCGGTCAGTCATTTGCCTGGCAGTGCTGCTTCACAATCCCTTTCTTCCTTGGTAAGGCCTCTTCCATTCCTTGGAGTGAGTATTTCCAACTTTTATTCTATTATTATCATCACCACCCCAGCAGCCTCATCTGCAGCAGAGGACCTCACATAGCTGAGAAAGACCAGAAGAGTTCTTCAGTTCCTCCTTGTCTTCTTCTAAATGTGTGTGTGCATGTTTGGAAATCTTTCATTTAGCTGAAATCAGCCTCTCTCTTGACTTATACCCATTGCTCTGTGTGCTCTCCAGTCATAGAGAGCAACTCAAACTTCTTGTCCACATGGCGGCCCTCCAAATATTGTAGGCCAGAAAGTGCACCCCCTTGAGTTCCTTCCATGTTAAACATTACCACTTTTCCAACTTACGTGATGGGAAGAGAGAAGCTCACCTAACCACCAAGGGCAGGCAGTATCTGTTTGGTATGGAAGGTCCATCAAGCTGGTGTTCTGCATAAGTAATGCTATATTTCTATGGACTCAATCTTAACATGGAATTCATGGAACTCAAACATTTTTTAGCTGCTTGAGATCTGGGTGAGATTAGAATTTAATACGATTATTTTCCTATAGTCTTAAAAGCAATTTTAAACAAAACTAGGTCTCAGACTAGCTTTTTCATTTAAGTAATTCAAAATTTTTAAAATTACTTTAAGATATGAAAGCTATCTGGATGGATGTTACTGAAAATCACTTGGTGGCACCATTTGGTATTATAATAGGGAGAAGTGGCTGGGTAAGATTTATAACGAGGTGATAGGAAATGAAGACAAGGAAATGTGAAACGCAGCAACTAGCATTTGCCAGATAATTGTTAAAATCTTCTACAACTATTTAACAACATATAAGAGTTTGCAATTTAGATATACTTCCATCTATTTAAAAATCACAGCCTTGTCTTAAGGGTATACTTTATCTAAAGGTTTAAACAGCAATTTATTAAAAGAATAAGAAGATTTGGAACAGCAGAGGGTACAAGTGAGTAAATATGAGTGCACAAGATTAGGGCTCCTCAAAGTGTAGACTGTACACTGTGCTATTTGGTACTGTTCTTCAACAAGAGCAGAAATTTGAGACAGAATATTTAGAAACTTCTGTAGAACTTGGACAGAGTAATTTTATGACTTTTGAGCCTAGTACTTTAAAAAAAAATGTAGACAATCTTTTTTTATTTCATCTTTCTACCAATTCATTTTTACTCTATTCTACTACAGTATTGGTGCAAGCAGACTGGAAATTAAAAAATGGGTCATTCACCATACAGCTCTCTTGAGACGCCAGCACCAGATTAATTGGAATTTGAGCTCTTTTTCTTATTGATATATTTTCTTCTTTGCAATCCTGAGTTATGTGCCCAATTTCAATGCTGCAAACACCTACACTGCCAAGAAATGGGTGTAACTAGGGAGTAATTCACAGAATCATTAAAGGATATGAAACTCAAACTATCTTAAAAGATGCTGAACAGGAGAACTTCCATTGAGGGGATTCCACCTAAAAGAAGTGGCTCAACCGTTACGGTTGCTCACTCCTTCACTGGCCAAAGGGCAATTATTCCCTCCTTGCTGAGGGGCGACAGTCCTGGAAACAGGAGGTGAGGACCACTTAATAAAGAATGGGTCATCTTTGTGTGTGTCCTGGGCTACTTGGAGAAAAGAATAACCATAAGCTCATTCAGAACCCTAGTTCATGGGGACGCTGAGAGGAAAGTCTATGAGGCAATTAGTCTTCGCTGGAAATTTTTTAAACAATTTGAAAAGTGAATTGCTCTGCTGTAGTCTATAATTTCTACATTTAACCTTGTGTTTTAAAGGCATCAATTGAAAACAATGAGTGAGGAAATTTTTTCAGTCTTTGAAAAAACTCTGCTGTCTTGCTTCACATCTTACCAATCTCAAAAAAGCACCAGAGTGAAGTAGAAATGGGATAAAGAGGTTGCGAGGACATGGAAAAATAGTGTTTCTTCTCCAGGGAAGGGGTTTGAGGATGCAGGTAAGGATTCAAGACACACTGCAGTTGACAGGCAGTAGGGCCCTTCCCTCTCTGCTGTGCCTTGTTTTTGATGTCAAAACGTCATTCTTTAGCTGCTCAAGGTTACCGGGATTTACTGAGCCTAAAATTATGCATCATCTTCACTGTCATTTGGTAACAGACACTAAAGCTGGTATCAGAAAATATGCCACTGTGATGCAAAATTATTTAATTAATTATTTAAAATTAATTTCTCATGGATTTTTATCTCGTGGGTACCTTAATTTCCAATGGCTGAGATCAGTATTTTTCTAATTAATCATTTGTCATTCCAGGACTATCTTCCAAGTTTTGGTCACAAGATATATTTTAAAGTTGTCCTTGATCCTTGTCTTATTTTTTAGTATGATAGGTTAGTACCAGTTCATTATTAATGTGGGTAGCACCGTTTTATATACTCTCCATCATGAGATCGAAGTGTGAAGTTTGCATCTTAACTGGATAGTCAAATGCTTAGCTTTTTGTTTTGCTTTGTGTTTTAACTGAATTTCAAAATCCCAGCTAATGCAATGATTCTTGTACTGTTCTTAATAAGTCAATGGGAGAAAAATCTACGAACTTATGACAATTACACACCTTCAAAGGCAGGCCAACTGTATTGTCTTAGCCCTTCCTAAAGAAGATATGTCTCCCTTTCTTTCCTCATTTAAAAGACCACACGAGACTAGCCTGTGTGCCAGGGCCGCAACCCCTCACAGCCCTGGCGTGGACTCTGCTGGCTCTTGGCAGACTTCCATCTCTTCCATAATCTTGTATCAGTTGTCATGAAGTCTCTTCCTTTTTCTTAACTTTTGCATTTAAAATGTACATTAGAAGGATGGCCTGTGCACAATTCTCTGATGGAGACTTGCAATGATGGATCAAGATTCATGAGCTTGCTTTTGCATATTTCAGTATTTGCTTTTGCATTATAGTATTTCATTTATATATTTCCAAGGAATGTGTAGCTCTCAGCTTAACAGCTTTTGCTCATTTTCAGAAAATTATTTCCTCAACTCTTTCAAACCGAAGTACCAGGCAGCAGGATGGCTGCAAAGCAAAACATTAGTCTCCCTCAGCTTTCACCATTATTACCAGAAGTTATTTATCACAATGCTTGGGTCAACACTGTCTTTTGCAAGGAGGAGAGAGGGGACTCAGGTATGAGGACAATTTGTCACGTTTCTCAGGGCTTAACAAAAGTACACAATTGCGTTTCACATCATTACTGTCTATAGAGGACAGACTGGGAGCTCCTAGCATTCCCGTAAACACTTCAGCATAGAGATGGAACAAAAATGACTACATTGACATAAAAAGCACAAATGAGATGACTTCACAAATTCATTCATTTCACCTATGCTTCAGGACCATACCCTAATACAATTCCTTCAGCTAGTGGTAGAAGTAACATCTTCAAGAGTCAAGAAGATGCCAAGCAGACGGTCCATAGAGCTACCCAGACATTACACACATGCCGTGGCCTCAGATTCTTTCACTACTAAAACAATGCAACAATTACTGTTGCCATTGATATTACCACTATTATAATGATTACCATTACTATTACAGATGTATTTCATCCTAAGCCAGTCACCCTAAGTTACTGGTCCTTACTTACCAAGAACAACACATTAGGTAAATCATTTGGACTTTTAAATATACTCCAATAAGGTAAAATACAAATGTTTACTTTGCTTCATCCTTCTTCTAGTGGGGAAGCTAAGTTATAAGACTTTTTTTTTAAGAGTTATAGAAATTAGCATAAACTATGAAGTCATGGGTGTATTTATACAAATAGTCTTCTTCTCTTTTTTTCTCCCCATTTCCAATCCATATGCACCCCCACAATCCTATTCAACTACTTCTCATCCAGCTCCAAGGTAAATAATCTTTATCATGTGAAGATGGAATAAATAAACGAATCAGTAAATCAACCAATCATTCAATCAGTCTCTCCCCCTTTCCTTCCCTAGGCTAAGTTTTACAGAACAAAAATAGAGAATACAAACCTAAAAGAAAATTGCAATGATCATGAAAGAACCAAAAAATGCAGTTTATACTTTCAGAAATTCACTGACATTTTAATACTGGTTTCTCAATAGGGCTCAGGAGACAGATGTATGCCTTTGAAAAAAAAAATTGCTGTGTTTTAACTATGATAGTTAAAGTTTCAAGTAACTACCAGAAAAAGCAGAAAGACTATAATAATTAGATATGTGCCTTGGTCAGAGAGCAACCAGCCTTTCACTGTATGACTTAAGGTAAAATCACTCCCAAGAAATATACCATACAAGGTCTTTGGCCCATGGCTTTTGGGTGGATGTGAATTTCATAAGAAAGGAATCGGTGATATCTGTCTAAATTGCTATGAAAGCTTAACTGAACTGAGAGAAAAGTATGATTGTCCAGGTAAAGGGGTCTGACTCTTATCGCATTAAATTCTTAAATCACCTGGGGAAATCTATAACTTAAACAGCCAGCTGGACACTGTTCTCAAAACACAAGTCACATAAAACCCTTCTGAGGCATGATGTGGATAATACACGAAAAGACCAGAGACATCAGCCTGACATCACCCAGGCATATAAATCTAAGCTTTGCAACTGTGTAACTAGCACAGCAAAATTTCTGTAGGTTTTTCTAAGGGCAGATTTTCATTTAAGGAAGTTTAACCTCTACCTGATTGCAGCTGCTGGACTGTATCTGGAATACGTTTGCTTGTAGGATGTTGGGGGAACATTTTGTTTTATTAAGAAATTTTGTTTTGATTTTCAGAAAATTTTAGGGAGAACTCAGGGTCTGGACTAGGATGCCTCCAAAGTGTACCAGCTCCTGAATTCCCCCTAGAATTTACCTTACTTCTAGATAAGAACCTTACTTATCAAACTCACTTCTCAAAATGTGGTCCATGGGCCAACAGCCTTAGCACCCCAGGAAGAGTGTTAGAAACGCAGAATCTCAGGCTTCTTCCAGATGTAATGAATCACAATCTGCATTTTTAATAAGATCCCCAGGATATCTGCATGCACTGCTTTATTCCTACACCAGTCCTTTCCAGACTAAGGACCTTTTTAATTTCGAAATTAGAGGCAATTGACTCCTGGACACAAACTTGACCATACGAGACCACACTTACTTTCCAGGGTCATTCAGGCCTGGATAAACAAGGGATGGCAAAGAGCAGTCCTCTGATTTAGGAATAGCTGAGAAAACTCCATCTCTGCACAGGAAGCACAGCACAAGGAAACCAGAGAAGGAGGAAGAAAATGCAACTGGACCCCAGGAGCACTTGATAATTCCCAGGGGTTAAGGAGCTGAGCAACTCTAAACTAGGGAGGCAAAGGTAATACTAAAGTCCTTTTTCAAAGTTCTTCCTGATCATGGCAACTCATGGAATGATTTTGTAGAAAAAAATCCAACACTATCAGGAATGAAACAAAAATTAGGGGAAAAGGTGAAAGGATGAGGTAACGAAAAGTATATTTGCTTTCCTATATTTTGCACACTTTTTGACAAGGTATTGGCAATCCATCTGGGAACAGGAGGCTCATTACACACAAGAGGCTCTTCACAAAAGAGGACTGTGAGACAAGGCTGCCACCAGCACACCAGATTCCAGACACGGAGCAAGAGTCACCAGCAGCTTCCCCAGGCACCAACAGCATCATAAACTACCAAAAATAACCTACAGGGGTTACCATTTTCAATGAAAAATTAACTGCATCCAAGTCCTAGGAAAACCGGATATCCATCCACATACAAAAGAATGAAGTTGGACACTTATCCCATACTATAAACAAAAATTAACTCGAAATGGATCATAGACCTAAATGTAAGAGGTAAAGTTTTAAAAAATCTTGGTATAAATCTTTGTGACCTTGGATTAGGCAATAATTTCTTAGATATGACACACCAAAAGCATAAGAGATAAAAGGAAAGGAAAATAAATAAATTGGTCGTCATCCTTCATCAAAATTAAAAACTTTTGTGCTGAAAAGGGCACCATCAATAAAGGGAGAAGAAAACCCACAGAATGGGAGAAAATATTTGTTACTCATTTATCTGATAAGGGATTTGTGTCCAGAATATAAACAGAACAACTCAACAATAAAAAGACAAATAACCCAATTTTTAAAATGGACAAAGGGTTTGAATAGACATTTCTACAAAGATATACAGATGAGTAAAGAGCACACAAAAAGATGCTCAAACATCATCAGTCATTAGGGGACTGTAAATCAAAACATCCACTAGGATAGCTAAAGTCAAGAGGACAGATAATAACAAGTGTTGTCAAGGATGTGGAGAAATGGAAACATTGCTGGTGAGAATATAAAATGGTGCATTCACTTTCAAAAACTGTCTGGCAGTTCTGCAAAATGTTACACATACAGTTACCACATGACCCAGCAATTTCACTCGTAGGTAGATAGCCAAGAAAAATTAAGACATTTGTCCACACAAATACTTGAACACAAATGTTCACAGCAGCATTAGTCACAAAAGCCAAAAAGCGGAAACAACTTTGTATGATTTTTTCTATATTTTTGTTGCTGTAACAAATTACTACATACTGAATGCCTTAAAACAACACAAATTTATTATATTATAGTCTGTAGGTCTCACTCCTTTCTGGAAACACACGGAAAGAATGTTTTCTCGCTTTTTTCAGCTTCTAAAATCCACCCACATTCCTTGGCTCATGTTCCCCTTCCTTTATCTTGAAAGTCAGCAGTGCTGCATCTTTTTGATTCTTCTTCCATAGTCATATCTCCTTTGACTAAAGTCTTGAAAAGCTCTCCACTTTTTTTTTTTTTTTGGTGAGGAAGATTAGCCCTGAGCCAACATCTGTTGCCAATCTTCCTCTTTTTGCTGAGTAAGAATGGCCCTGGGCTAACATCTGTACCCATCTTCCTCTACTTTATACGTGGGATGCCTGCCACAGCATGGCTTGAGAAGCGGGACATAGGTCCATGCCCGGGATCCAAACCCGGCAAACCCCAGGCTGCCGAAGCAGAGTGCATGAACTTAACCACTACACCACTGGGCTGGCCCAAAAAGCTCTCCACTTTTAAGGACTCATGTGATTAGATTAGGTCCACCTGATAATCCAGGACAATCTTATCTCAAAATGTCCTTATCCATAACACATCAAAAAATCCCTTTTGCCATGTAAGGTAACATGTTCACAGGTCTAAGGATTAGGACATCTTTGGGTACTACTATTCTGTCTAACACCAACTCAAATGCCCATCAGTTGATGAAAAGGTAAACAAGATGTGGTATATTCATACACTGGAATATTATTCAGCAATAAAAAGGAATGAGGTACTGATATATGCTACAACACAGATGAACTTTTCAAACATCATGCTAAGTGAAAGAAGACAGTCACAAAAGATTGTATGCTTCCATTTATATAAAATGTCCAGAATAGGTAAATCCACAGACACAGAAAGTAGATTAACGGTTGCTAGGTGATTAGAGGGGAGAGAGATGTGGAGTGTGTGTTAATGGGTATGGGGTCTTGGGGGTGTGTGTGATGATAGTGGTGGTGATGTTTGCATAAGTCTTTGAATATACTAAAAAACACTGAATTGTACACTCTAAATGGATGAACACTATGGTATTAAATTATAAATCAATAAAGGAATCCTTAAAAAAACGAGGTGGTGTGGGTAAGGGGACAAAGGAATGACCCATGACAGTTTTATTTAAATTATGTAAATGTAAAACTAAAGTCATTGTCAAAGGAGCCTGAATTATGGGGTATTCATGGTTTGAGGAAGCTACTGATATTCCTAAGAATCATGAAAACATTTAATTTAAAAAAAAGGTGATTATCTCTTAAAAAAACAAAAACAAAAAATTAACTGCAGCCATGGATGTCTAACCAAGGGGAAATCTTGTTTAGTTGGTGAAATGGAAGAAAGGGGAAAAGTTTCATTTAATAAAATACTATAGAATTGGTAGTCTGTCAAATTGCCAAAGAGTAAGGATTTATCCATTCAATACAAATGCTTTATTATAACATGAGACGGAATTAAGCATCAGTCGGGTACCATCTTCTCCCTACGACAGGAGTTTACCGGGGCTGGTACATTCTTACCCTAGAACACCAACTGATTGTTGACAGATGAGATGTGGGAAGGCAAAATTATAACACCTCATGTTTGAGTATTAATTGGCAAATTTGGTCTAAATACTAGGTTTCCACTTTTTGAAGGAAAGGAACTTTTCCCCAACCGCACTCTGAAGTAATGAGTGCTTCCCGACTTCAAGGCTGTTGGCTCAAACTCCTACCCTGGGAAGGAAATCGGGGGCCTTGAATCTAAGTGTGTGCTCAAGATTATAGTCCTGCTGTCGTCATGACAGAGGCTCTGTCACTTACCCTCGCCCAAACTCCTCCTTCCAAGGCACTGGCACTCAGGGTGAGGTGCATCAGAGGTGCCCAAGTTGGCTGCCTTTTACTCACGCAACAGGCACACGGTGGAGATCAGCACTCTCAGAAATCAAGAAATTTCAGGGCAATTTCTGCTTAAAATAACCGTATTATTGAATCTCATTCTGACACAGGTACATGATATAGTAACTAGTAGATCATATTAAAGACAAGGAAGAAAGGTTTCTAGCAAAAGAAAAATTAGGGCCAGCCCCAGTGACCTAGTGGTTAAGTTCTGCACACACTGCTTCGGCGGTCCAGGTTCGGTTCCTGGGCGCGGACCTACACCACTCATCTGTCAGTGGCCATGCTGTGGCAGCGGCTCACATACACAAAGAGGAAGACTGGCAACAGATGTTAGTTCAGGGCGAATCTTCCTCAGCAAAAAAGAAAAGAAAAGAAAAATTACACAATAACAAGTACACTGGCAGAAAATGTGTGGTGTTTCATTTCCTAATTCTTCACAAAAACATTGTGGATGTTTTAACAACTGATGTATAAATGCAAAAAGCAAGTTTTAGGGTAATTTTTAGGGTTCATCAGACTCCTTTAGAAAATAATTATTTTGCAGAATTTTATTTTTATTTTTTTTGGCTGAGGAAGATTAGCTCTGAGCTAACACCTGTTGCCAATCTTCCTCATTTGTTTGAGGAAGATTAGCCCTAAGCTAACATCTGTGCCAATCTTCCTCCACTTTATACTGGGTCACCACCACAGCACGGCTGATGAGTGGTGTGGGTCCGCACCCAGGATCTGAACCCACAAACCCAGGCCGCCGAAGTGGATTGCACTGAACTTAACCACTACATCATAGGGCTGGCTCCATGATTTTTTTTTTTTTTTTTTTAACCAAATTGCCCTCAAGTCGCTAAGTACTTCAGATTCAATTCTGCTCCTACTTGTGAGCTAGGAGTGATTTTGTCCAATCTACAGTGATTTTAACAAACCTGTGAATGTGCTTCACACCTGTGACTATACTTCACACCTGTGACTCCACCGCACACCCTTAATTTTGTTTGTGTAAAATAGCAATTTGGTTAATGAAATAAATGTAAACTTGTTAGCAGAAACAGCAGTGGGAGAAGATGAGTGGTGTGCATGCGTGGGTCTGTGTCTGCATGTGTACTTACTTAAGGATGGGGCAGGGGAGTGATGATAGTGAGGCTAATTTCTTATAAATCTTTACTTGCTTACAGTGCCCAAGAGCCAAAATTTAGAAAGCATGCTTGTAATAAGGAGAAAAATACCTACTCAGATGACAGGATCTAAGAGAGACAAGTTAGGTCAAATTGAACATTACAGAAGCTTCATCTGTGTCCTATTGAGGAATGTAAAGTAAAATAAGAGGAGAGAAACCTTCAAAAAAAGTTTAGCCGTCCAGAGATTTTGATATCCAGAAACTTTAAAATTTCATTGTGATTCATATGTGTAGTCTTCCATCTTCCCAATTTAAGGGAACAGAATATCAAACCGTTAGGTATCAAAAAGTACCACAAGCCAATCTTGAAGCTCACCCGTGAACTTGCTTCTGGTACAGAAAGCAAAGAATTCGGTACTCAATACCCAAACACACTTGGAGGAAGATGTGTTAACATCTCGTGACTGTACACTAAACTAACTATCTTTTAAAGGAGATGTATTAAATGGGGCCATTTTTTAAAATAAAAAGACTATCATTTACAATTCATTTTTAACGGTTCCATCTTAACAGTTTAAAAACATTTGCTCATTAAAATCTTTGACTGGGGCCAGCCCAGTGGCGTAGTGGTTAAGTTTGCAGGCTCTGCTTCAGTGGCCTGGGGTTTACTGGTTTGGATCCTGGGCGTGGACCTACTCACTGCTCATCAAGCCATGCTGAGGTGGTGTCCCACATAGAAGAACTGGAAGGACCTACAACTAGGATATACAACTATGTACTGGGGCTTTGGGGAGAAAAAAGAAAGAAAGGAAGATTGGCAGCAGATCTTAGCTCAGGGCCAACCTTCCTAAAAAAAAAAAAAAAAAAATCCTTGACTATTTTTAAGGTCTGATCAACAGTACTCAACATTTTCTATTTATTGTTTCCAAAGAGATGAGGTGATTCCTGAGGGTTGTGCTATCTTATTCCCTGCTGGTAATAGTTTAACTACCCTTTTTCTAGTTTGATGAGAATGAAACTCAAGGCCCCTGGGAAAGTACATATTTCTAGCTATTCTCTTTTTTTTCGTTTCTAATAAAGCACTCACCATACATGATGGTTAGTTTTGTGTGTCAACTTGACTGGGCAAAGGGATACTCAGACAGCTGGTAAAACATTATTTCTAGGTATGTCTGTGATGGTGGGAAGAGATTAGCATTTGAATCCGTATACTGAGTAAAAAAGATTGCCCTCACCAATTCGAGTGGGCATCATCCAATCCATTGAGGGTCTGAATAGAACAAAAAGGTGGAGGAAGGGCAAATTTGCTCTCTGCCTGAGCTGGACATCCATCTTTTCCTGCCCTCAGACATCAGTGCTCCTGGTACTTGGGCCTTCAGACTTGAATTGGATCTATACCATTGGTTCCCCTGGTTCTCACACCTTCGGGTTTGGACTGGAACTACATCACCAGCTCTCCTGGGTCTCCAGCTTTTAGATAACAGATCATGGGACTTCTTAGCCTCCATAATTGCATGAGCAAATCCCTCATAATAACATCTCTTTCTATTTATTGATATATATCCTATTGGTTCTGTTTTTCTGGAGAACCCTAATTAATACAGCATGCCTTATTTTAATTGGAAGAATTCTGTTAATCAGCAAGGCCTTCACCTCAATGGAGTCACGCTGCATCCAGGGGACCTCATCAAGCCTGGTCTCCATCTTATTTACCTGCCAATCCCCAACGCTTCACTCAACATCAGATTCTTCAGCCCCTAACCACCTCACAGTCTCTCGCCTTCAGTATCAATCGTCCTAAGACACTTAACTTTTTATATAATGAAGCGTTTGCCCAGCAATTCCTGTTGGTAACAGAGACTGTCTTTTCCCACAAACTGTGGTCTGTTTCACTTGTTTCTGGGAAACAGGAAAACAAGCTTGGTTATCAGTGTAGCAGCACATGCCATGACCACCAGGGATGATGAGAACACAAGATCTAGAAATCTGGTGTGTGGGAGGCATTGCTGACTGCATAGCAGACACAAGGCGAGGGTTTGGTACTTAATCTGGCTTTGGAGTCAGCGAGACCCAGTTTCAAATAGGCTCTGCCCTTTTCTTGCTGCCACTTACTAGGCAAGTTGTATAATCTTTTCAAGCCTCATTTTTCTTACCTGTAAAATAGGAATAGCACCACTTACCTCACAGGGATGTGGTAAGGATTCAAAGAAATATTTGGAAAGTACTTAATTAATACAATGTTGTGCATACAAGATCTCAATGGAAGATGACAATGACTACTGTTATCATTCCATTGAACAAAGCAAGCCTGGTGTAAGCTGTATAATCCCTGCTTCCACCAGGAATCTGATGGTCTCTAACAGTTTAATCAGGTGCTTAGAGCACAGTGTGATCTCCAGGGAGGAATTTATAGTTATGTCCTAAGAATGTAATTTCACTAACATTTTCCAATATTTGCAAAAACATACTAAAAAGCATTACCTTAATTTAGTCTATATAATTTCCTTTCTGGATATCAAGTGGTGTCTTGTTTAATGGTAAGTTCTTTCTTTTTGTTTAAATACAATTTTATGGTAAGAGGGCAGGGGACTAAACCAATTTAGGGTATAAAATCAACTGGCATTAAAATAACAGGAGCTCAGTTACTCCTTTTTAATACCAGCTGGAGTCCTGTCCTTGTTACTCCAGAACAAAGATCCACACTGCACAGGCACATGCAGAGTCCCCAGAAGCTCGGGGACGTCAGGCAGCAAATTACAGTCATTTTCTCATAGGAAGGAAATCGGCCCCATCTGCCTATTTTAACCTATTTTATAGACTACCGCCCTTCCTACTATATTTTTAAATAAGAACATGGCTCAAAAGCCCCAACACTTCCTTTTACATCTCAGCTATTTCCTGTTTTAAAGTCAGCCCCCCTACCCCACCCTTTCTATCACTGGGACCCTATGAACCTTTCTGCTGCCTCTCCACCATTACTCTTCCTTGGTAAGACACCTGATGGACTCCCCTACTCTTCAATCCTCACCCCGCTTTTTCAGAACTCCGTGCTTCATAGTCCAGACCTTGCCAAGACTCCTTACATCCTTCAAGCATTCACCTGGGTCTTCCTTTTTATAATTGGCTTTCTCAGGTTGCTTCCTTTACGCTTACAAGAATGTCACCCTCCACCCCTATTATTAGGGCCTCTGGCCTTTATTCATGTCTTTCTGCCTTCTTCCCCTAACTCCTCTCCCTCACTCTTCCCTCCCTCCAGAAAACCCTTGATGAAAATTAGGTGACAAAGAATTTCAGACCTGAAGGGGGCCTTAGACATCATCAAAACCAATTCCCTAATTTTACAGATGAAAAAAATGAGGCTCAGAGGGACTGAGTGACCTCTGCAAAGCCACAGAGTCAGTGCACGGGGGAGCCAGGAGCAGACATCACCACGTTTTGATTCCTAGTCAGATAAGCTCTCAGGCAGATAGATGTACAACAAAGAACATGTCGGGGCCGGTCTGGTGGCGTAGCGGTTAAGTTCGTGTGCTCCGCTTTGGCGGCCTGGGATTTGCAGGTTCAGATCCGGGTGCTGACCTACTCACCACTCATAAAGCCATGCTGAGGCGGTGTCCCACATAAAGTAGAGGAAGATGGGCACAGATGTTAGCCCAGGGCCAATCCTCCTCAGCAAAAAAGAGGAAGATTGGCAGCAGATGTTAGCTCAGGGCTGATCTTCCTCACACACACACACACACAAAAAACATGTCAAGTGGAAGGGTGCATTTATTTGGTATTCAGGCTGCTGTTGGAAAGGGCCACATTCCTGTGTACTTATAGGAATTGGAAGACTGGAGAAAAAGATGCATTCTTAGAAGAATTTTGAAAACGAGCAGAATTCTAGCCACTAAGATTTAGGAAAGGGAAGGTCAGTGTATGCAGAGAGATAAGAAGGGAAAACAGATGATCTTTTCAGAGATGATAGCCTGGCTGCAGGAAGAGGAAGACAGGTCC
The DNA here is from genome assembly GCF_020826845.1 of Diceros bicornis minor. Classification (NCBI taxonomy): domain Eukaryota; kingdom Metazoa; phylum Chordata; class Mammalia; order Perissodactyla; family Rhinocerotidae; genus Diceros; species Diceros bicornis. Next base: position 22,761,643 of record NC_080744.1, on the reverse strand, counting down.
TTGGCTATATATTTAAAGAAAGGAAAAATAACGTCATTAATAGCTCTGATGGATGAGAAGCACAGGAGTGCTGAGATAACATTTAACTAATACATATGTACTTCAGATACAGAAGTAGATTCCAGCCACTAATGAATTTAAATGAAAGAATGGCGTGTTCAGTTCAATGACGGACTTATTTATACCATAGATTTGAGCCAGTTTGGATTCAGTATTCTAAACTTTAATCTAATTTATATCTCTTAGTAAAGAGGTATTCCTTCCCTTTGCTTACATTTTAATATGAAATATTTCTGACCTTCAAAAAAGTATAGAGAATAAATAATAAAAACTCAAAGATCCACAACTCGATTATAAGAAATAACTGATAGCAAGCACCATAGATGTCTTCATGTACCCATTCCTGATCACATTTCCCCTGCCTCCAGTGAAGGTGAGCAAAAATCTGAATTTGATGTTAATAATGCCCATGCATATCTTTATACGTATATATATATTACTAACAATATGTAACATTTTTATGTTTTTAAACTTCATATAAATGGCAGTATAGAAAATATTTCCCACCGCAACTAGCTATTTTTGTTCAACATTATATTTGTGAAATTTATTCATGTTGATTCAGTTATTGTCATCACTGTATAATATTCCATTAAAATAGCACAATTTAGTCATCTATTTATTGGTGGTTGTGTTTAATTTTTCAAGATTACAAGTAATGCTGTCATGAAAATTCTCTTATGAACATGTCAGCTTCTCTAGAGTGTAACTGGGAGCTGAGCCCTATAAATACATCTTACACTTTGGGAGCTGTAGCCAGATGGTTCTCTAAAGTGCTTACATCAATTTACATTTCTACTCACAATGTATCAGTCCCATTGCTCCACATCTCCATCAATGCTTATATTACCAAATTTCAAAAACTTTTTCCAATCTGATGAGTGTGAAATGGCATTTCATTTTAATTTATGTTTTCCTGGTTACTAGAGAGGTTGAGCATCTTGCATCTTTATTGGTCATTTGCATTTCCTCTTCTTTGAGCTACCTGCCCCTAGACTTTGACCATTTTCTACTGGGTTGTCCCTAGTGATCTGTAGAAATTCTTCTTATTCTAATCCTTTGTCAGTTATACAAATTTTGCAAATATCCTTTCCTTGAATGTGGCAATCTTCTCACTTTATTGATGGTGTTTTTAATGTACAAAAGAATTTCATGTTAATGTAGCCAAGTTAACAATCTTTTCTTTCATGATTTGCCCTTTCTGCAGCTGTTTAAGAAATCCTTCTTTACCCTGAGAAAGTAAGAACAGTTTCCTACATATTTTCCACTGAAAGCTTTAAGGTTTTGCTTTTTACATTTAGATCTTTAATCCACCTAGAATTGATTTTGGTATTTGGTGCGAGCTAGAGGTCCACATTCTTCTCATTAGGAATAATCGAATGTCATGGCTCCAATTATCAAACAGTCAGCCCATCCGCACCCCACTGACCTGCAATCCACCTATCAAATATCAAGTTTCCATCTATGCGTGGACCCTCAATTTATTTTCTCTCTTCAACTTGCTGCATTAGCAGTCCGTATTTTTGTGGAAATGGCCCAGAAAAGTTCTTCTTATTCTAGGATAACCAGAGACCAAAACTCCTGAAGTGGAGATGCTGAGTGTTGATGGGCACACTGGAAACAAGCTAAGTGACTCATCTCTAAGCCAGCAATGCAATTATTTCTTGAAAAAATTACAAATTACTACCCAAAGGTCTGAGTTCACTTAGAAATAGATAAAATCTCAAACTCCAAGAGAGTAGTTATAAAAAAGTGTGGCAAAGGTCACGACCTACTTTTAGTTCTTATTCATTAACTCTGTGCCCTATTTGGTGTTTCTACATTCTCACTAGCCATCTCTGTACACAGCTGTGTGTTTCTTCAAAGAATTCAGTAAGACAAGCATGAGTTTCCCTCCTATTACAGTCACCACCAGGCTGGTGACGGGGGGATAAGCCACAGTCCCTGGGTCTTGGGGCATTCACACTCAGTGGAGACACAGACAGGGTCATGGCTGAGTATGAGACATCAGATTATGACAAGAGACAAGCTAGAGGTATACACCTACAGGAGGGAACAATTAACTCTGTGAAGGGGGAAGTTTAGCGAATTATCACAAGGAAGTAATATCTACTGAACTCTTTTGTCTTCTAAGAATTTCTTCAGAAAAGTTATAGCTAAGAATCAGCTGCCATAAAAAGGGAAATAAGATACCATTGTACCAAGATACTCTTCCGCCCATACAATTAGCAGGATTCAGTACAGTTCTGTATTCAAGGTATTGTACTCAATTTGGTAAACTGCCTGCAGTCACAAATGTACCCCACCTTCCCAACATGTGACGTGTAAAGACAAGGAATTACACAGTGGTAAGACTAGACCTTACAGGTGAATTCAAGACAGAAATTCATTAAATGGTGAATCCCCCTAAATGCATTTTCACTTAATTATTCACAAAATGTGGTTTAGACATCAACCTCTTAAGAGACCTTCTGCTCGCTACAAGACACACCTAGATGAAGAAGACAGCCTATGCCCAGGTGTCAGAGTCACACAAAGCAGACTGCAACCAGTTGAACACAAAGATCCTAGGTACCCTGAAGATCAGCCATTACTAGGGAAATTAAACAAGACTAATTCCACTTCAGGCACAAGCAATTACAGAGGCAAAACGACTAAAGTGACAGTGGCCAGAAAACATACTGCAGGATGTCACAGCTACTCAGGTATTCGCCTCCATAAATGTCAAACTACAATCGCAGTGGGAGAAGGGAAGTCTCTGGTTCAGTCCCAGGAGCTGCCCGATTCCAGAGAAGACACCAAGGAGAAAGGCCTCGGCATTTCTCCACAGTCGGACAATTCTCGACTCCATAGGATTTTTGAGTCATTTCTCAGAACCCAGCAATCCCACTTTTAAAGATTAACAAGAGGATATATATGAACGAAGCAAAACAAAATTACTTAACTGACTTTAGAAATACTGAATAATCTTGCACAACAGGTTTTTAAAGTATTTTATAGTCTACAAATACCCCTCAGAAATAAATTTTATAATCTCTGCCCCTTCCCTACATTGAAAAGAAAAAAGGAGAAGAATTCAACTAAAAAACGACTTTCTGATTTGTTTGGAGGTTACCCCACAACACAAAGAAAGCAGCCTTTCACCTTGCCCCTGCCAGAAGCCCCATGGAATGTATCACCTAGAAAATTGGTAAAGCAAGTGTTTCTGAGTGGCTTGGATATAAAACAAAGATGGAGCTGGATTGTTACAGTGGAAATATTTATGCAGGGAGGGCTCTGACACGTTCTCAAATATTTCTGCTCTGCTGCCTGCCTAGTTTTATTTAATTTTTGGCAAGGAGCTTTTACGCTTGTTTCTTTCCTTCCACTTTTGTTCTTTCTATAAACAAACAAGCAAGCATTTATTTGATTTCCCACCAGTCTAGCAAAGTCCTGATGAAAAAAGGAAAAAAAAAAAATCTTGCTAAAGAGAGCAGAACACAATGGGAATCATGAGTAGGTGGTGAAAATTAGGACAAGAAGTGTGGGACGAACAGGGGAGATTAAACACACTTTCTAGAATTGCTTCTCTTGATGTCCTTGGGTTCACAACATTGCTCTGATTAGTCATACGGATACCTTTTCCGCCAGGTAGGAAAGCCAGGGGGTTAGTCTATCCCAAAGCCTTTGACTTGGGGCAAGTAACAATGGATGCTTGGCAAATTAGAGTTGAGATTTCACATATTTCACTCCCTATGATTACTGAGAAAAACACAGGCTAGGGAACTATTAGTACACTGCTCTCATTTTGTTGTGCTTCCTAAGGAGATTTGCATCTATAGCTAGAGAGAGTAAACTTGTAAATAAATAAATGATAAATTACGATTTTTTAAAAACTGTTTCCAATGCAGAGGCTAGTCATTTGTCAAGTGGGAGAGGATGCATAATGGTTAAGAACAGACCGTGAAGCCACGCTGCTCAGTTCCTATTCCAGCTCTGTGTTCACTAGCTGCATAAACATGGGCAAGTTACTTCACCATTCTATGCCTGGCTCCTCATCTTCAGAAGGAAGGTAATAACCTGAACCATGTCATGGGTTGTCCTGAAGATCAAATGAGCTGACATACAGGCAGCGATTAGAATATTACCAGGAGCAAAGTGAGTTGGCACTCTGTGTTAGCCCCTCTGCCGTTTTTTTTTGAAAGAAAATTTCCAATTACTACTAACCAAGGTTGGCTCCCTAATTTAAGAATAATAGGGCAAATTTCAAACTTTTAGTGGACAAAAACAAGGAAAAGTTTGTATGTAGAATACTATAACTGAAAGTTAGAGGTGTAAAGAAACCAGAATGGATACATTTCTAGTGTTCTTCTCTTGCTGTGAGTATGATATTCAGGCTCCGCATGAAGAATTAGGCACTGTGACTCATTATTAAAGAAGAATGTTTATGAAGGCAGGTCTGAGGTGCTGTGAGCGATGGAGGCTTCCTTGAGGGTTTCCACACTTCCACATCCAGCCCCACCCCCTGGCACCCCCTGCGGAGGGTCCTTCTGCACCCACCCTCCTGGCTGAACACTCCACATTCCCTCAAATGTTAATCTTTGGTTCTCAGTGGCCAAGGTTGTTTCCTCCTTGGCCTCTGGACAGACATGCTTCTGATATAGAGTCGAGTGGAATAAGCAAGAATATTTTTCACGTTATCTATAATTGCTAAAGGCAGAGCGTATGATGCTCAAAATCCTTTAAAAACCCTAGGCGTGATATCACTCCAATCTTGATTTGCTAAGAAAGTTCTTATAACTATCATACTTTGCAATAACCTTTTCTCTAGAGACATCTTCAAAGAACAGTTTGTTTATTTTCTAAATCACTTCTGACGTTGCCCTCTTCCCCACTCTTGTGCTGAGATCGACTCATGGTCCCGTTTCCTCCTTCATCCAATGGATGGGTTGCAGTAGCCTTCCTCCGGGTGACACTAGCAGAAATGTCAACCAGATATGTTTGGGCTTATTTTTCTTTATTATAGTTTCCCTCCCTTCAGTGGGTTGTGTTAATGTTTAAAATTAAATATTCCCAAGTCTTTATATTTGCAACTTGAAGAAAAAGTCCTTTTTCTCTAATTCTGGAGAGCATATAATCAGTCAGGGATTTAGTTCTCATTAATCTTAGTTTACTGCACAGACAGCCTTTGAATTACTATTCGATGTTGTTACACCTCTGCACACAGAGACAAGCGAATGAAGGGAGGAGTGAGGAGAGAGAAAAAATGGAAACACAGAGGTGCCCTGAGATGCCCTGCTCTTGCAAATAGTCCTCCCAAATTTAGAATCATCATTCCCTAATTGGATTGATCTGTCAGCACCCTACAGCCTTCCCTCACTTTGCTTAGGAAACCAGGCCTCATCTATACAAATGCACATCGTTAACAAGTGGAAAATTCCAAACTGTGTACAATTCCATAGGGGAGCAAGAGAGGTCAGGCCCCAGAACTACAATAGAAAGAACTGGAAAGTGGGGAGAGAATATTCTGGAATATAGAGAGATTTCGGTTCACCCTTCATTCACTTTGCTCCTTTGTCAATGTATCTAAACAAACCAGGCATCCGGAGGGCTTGTTTGGTGTTTTATTTTGTTTTTTTCCAATTTTTGTTTTTATTCTCATCACAGCCATATGCTAAGTTGTTCATTTACAATGTTAATGGCGTCTAGCTCACAAACTCATTATTTCTTTTCCTACTAGCTTATTAGTCTATTAACCACCTCACACTGTGAAAACAAATTAGAATTACATAACCTACCCAGCTTTTGACACCTCTTTTCAGCTCTTTAGCAATCCCTTCAGCTACTGATAAACTATATATAGAAATAAGAAACACATAGCTGAAATTATTTAGTATCTTGGTGATTAAAGCAAAAACACGCAATCACCAGCTCAGAGCTTCCAAGTCAGCCTTGCAGTCATATCTGATCATTGTTTATTTTGATTAATTTATTCCAAAGGTACCTGAGACTATGTAATCCCAGATATTTAAACATTTCTAGTATCCTGGTATGTGGGTATTAAGATGAAAATACAGTTTTTAGTGTTCTTTAAATTTACTGAAAAATAAAAGCGCTCTGAGTATCAATCTTAAGTAGTTCCCCTGGGTTGGAAATTTCCATTAAAACCCAACACAGGCAGTAGACGAAAAAAAAATTGTGTGACATTCCACAAGGCCAACAGATGACAGATGATATCAGGTAAAAGTTCAGCAGAACAACCAAGGGAAACACCCCCTGCAGGTTTTCAAGCCTCACACCGAACACAGCAGAAAAGAAGAGTACACTCAGAAATAGAGAGTGAACACAGGCCTCCAAAAATATCGACTCTTCACAAATTCGCTCTTCAGCCAATCCCAAGTACAAACTGGTTATCTGAGTAAAACCTCTAACATTGTGGAAAATTATTCTCTTTGGAAAGTCATAGGCATTTCAGGAAAAGTTGTCCACAATCAAAGAGTTTTCAGAAGCCTGTCAATCTTCCAATTCCACGGACACAGTTAACATCGCAATGACAAGCACCTTCCCTTCCATCTTTCCAACTTCCCACACATTACATACACACAGCTGAAGCCGCTCCCTCTCTAACCCACTTTAAGGTGTGAAACACTTAAGCAAAAGGTTAGATTTCTCAGTGTCTCCGTATGCTTATGACAACATATAGTCCAAGCCGTTCCTCTTTCTGGTACAGCAAATTAATTTGCCTTTTCCTAGAGACTGCAGAGATGTAAAGTAGTAGCTAGTAGCTCTAAACAGCATCCGTGCCCACGTCGGCAGCTTCAGGAAATTTTACTGTTGAACTTCCGAGGGAGCTAATAAACATTTGTCTGCTTTTCCCTAGAATACACAGTACAAGCAGAATTTCTTCAAATTAGGTATTCATATCAGCAACAAACTTTTATAGACTTTATCAGCTTTAAAAGGCTTAAGTGGAGAAATAATGTTCTACAGAGGATGGGCAGTGACCTCTACTACACCCTGGGCATCCTTCACTGAACCGGAATGACTATTCTCAGGAAAACATGCACCCTTAACTTCTTTTCCCTCCCTCCCCTCAGATACCAGCTCTTGGAAAAGCGTCATTTGGCAGAAATGGCAGCAGTGTCACACCAACAGGCTTCTAGAGAATCTGGAAAATACGCAGCTTCCTAACCACAAAGCAGCACTTTACCACTACACTAAAAAGAACATTGGTGTATCTTCTAGGTGCAAGGCTGAAACTTTTATAGGCACTTCAACTTCCCCAAGCCATAGGTACAGAAATATTTTGTTAGATTTCTTCAAGATGTGCTATACTTCTGCTAGCACAGAACTAATCCACTTTTGGAACCAAATCCACTTTAAATTGTGACATCTGCCTCAGATGGCCGTTCTGGCAGAATAGGCCCACAACATATCACATGGAGATAAGACAGCTCGTGCTTGTCTCAGATCTCACCAGATCTACGATTCCCTAAAAACATGGAAAGTATTTTAATGTATTTTTAATCTGTCCGTTGAACTTGTAGTTTTTGAAGAAAAGCTATATTTCCTTAGAAAAATAAATCATATCCTTGCTGATGAATCTTTACGACACATTTTTGAGACTGTGGCATTGTGCTAGTAATAACATAGATTTTACAAACAAGACTTTTACCTATACATAGTATTCCTGAAAAGAAATTCTTTCATGATGACCTGTTACAGGGGATGTGCTCTATGCCTTATTCTCCATGAACTAAACAAATCACTTTATTATTCTGGTGATCACACCCAGGGTGTTTCTATCACAATTAACCAGGAATGCTGAAGAGAAAACTTCTTGAGACATTCTCCTCAGATATAAAGAGAGGTCGGTTTACTGAAATTACAACTGTATCAAAGAATGCAGAAAAGTGTGTGTTTAGCTAACAGGATTAAGGATTTTGGTTCTTTCATAAGAAATTTTTTAAATGGTTATTACGCAGCTATTTTAATAAAATTAATTAAAAATTACCTGGATGTGTAGAATTTAATATCTTCCTGTTTAAGCATATGATGCATCCACACCAAGCTATTGTTGAACCCTCCTGAGATGAAAAAGTTAGATGTGAAGGATTATTACCAATTTTCTCCCTCACTCCTCAGAGTGCCACAAAACTTTTCCTGGTAGAGTTAGGTTTCTTTCTTTTTTGGAAAGGAAAAAAATACATTTTAAAGACAGACTCATTCATTTATTCAACTGTATTTATGGAGCACATGCTGTTTCAGGGACTGGAGCATGTTCAGTGGGACAGTGGGACAGCTGGAAGACGTGACACAAAAGGAAGGGACAGAAATCCTCTCTAGGAGCCTCACCTTCCCAGAGAGAAATTTGCACCATCTAGACCTGTGCTTTATAAAAATTGATATTCCAAAATGGCACTGAATTAAAATCATTTAGTAAATATGAAAAGGTGGAAAAGGCAGATGTAGGATCATTGAGTGTACTCAATCCATAGCAATAAACAATTTTACAATAATTGTACCCTGGGGCCGGCCCCATGGTATAGCGGTTAAGTGTGCGCGGTCTGCTGCTGGTGGCCCAGGTTCAGATCCTGGGCATGCACCGACACACCCCTTGTCAGGCCATGCTGTGGTGGCATGGCATATAAAGTGGAGGAAGATGGGCACAGATGTTAGCCCAGGGCCAGTCTTCCCTAGCAAAAAAAAGAGGAGGATTGGCATGGATGTTAGCTCAGGGCTGATCTTCCTCACACAAAAAAATTTTTTTTAATTAAAAAAAAAAATTGTATCCTGCAGAGCCCCGTAATCGTAGATAGACTTTGCTGCGCAACATTTATAATATAGGAATTTCCAAATTAAGGAAAGAAATGAATTTTGGGCAATGGAGAAAAAGGTATAAGTAGAAAAGGTAGAAAACAAAATTGAGAATGAACTGAAGAGAAAATGTCAAAATACAAAACAAAAACAGAGAACAGATAAAAAGCAAAATCTAGGGAAAAAACCCAAACCCATACACGATTCATGTGAAAATGAGCTCACCAAAAAATAAAAGCCAAACTAAAGCAAAACAAGTAAGAATGATGTGAATTTTAACAGGAAATAGAAAGCTGTGTGAGGTGAAAGAATTGTGAGAGGAAGGGAAATTTAAGATAATCTAAGATGGAGTTGGATGGGCTTGCACACAAAAAAATAGTACTTCCTAAAAACATGATAAGCATAAACATGACCACAAGTGGTATAAAATTTCTATTTTCAGAATATACAATTACAGAACTATAACAAACTTGGAATTATAGAATTACAGAATTGGAATTACAGAATTATAATAAACTAGAATAGAATTATACTAGACTGCTTTTTCTTTGATGTGTTTTCTTGAAACCCAAGATTAGCCAACACACCTCCACCTAGAAAGGCTTTCTTCTCAGATGTTGTATTGTCCTTGGAAATAGCAATCTTTTCCAGCTGAACCCACACCACAAAACAACCTAGCATACATGCACAGACCAGATAAAAATAATTGGGCAATTCTCATTCATATCTACTTTCAGAGGAGAGATCTAGCCCAAGAGTCCAAAACAAATGGGAGAAATAGGAGAACAGGTGTAGAATCGCAAGGCACATGTAAGGCTTCCTTTGGTTTAAATGTGTAACTTTAGGTTGGTTAGGACCAGATGTATTTGAACTCAGCTTTGTTTTCATGTCTGTAACTGATAGCTCCACTAGCCAGAGACCTGTGTCGGGTCATAGTCAAAACCTAGGGCCATGTGGGAGTCTAGTGGCTTTCTCTGTTCCATTAGCCCTGGACTCTACACGGCCATCCGTCTTTTCAACACTGTTGTTCTCACACTTACACACACACACACGAATCACGGGCAAAAGAACATGGGTGGATTGTTACTTAGTGCATTAAGGGGATACATTGGATGCTCCAAAACCAGAGTGGCATGCTCTTTGGATGCTGAGTCAGCAATGCCACCTTCAGATAGATCACTGGTTTGTATTAAGATGGAGAAATGGAAAATATACCCACAGGACGAATGTAAAGGAAAAAATCCACATTCACTTTGCAAAAGTCCTGATCTAATATACTGGTTTTCATCATATCCAAGTCACTATTGATTATCAAGATGCACCATTATTAATGTAACAGTATAAAGAAACTACCAATTAAACCATGACACAATGCTTTTTGATCACATACTTTTATTCTATACTTACTGAGAGAGATCTTTTAGATTCGGACTTATCATATATCATCATGTTGCTCCACTCCTGTGCTTTTATATATATACTGAACAGCATAATCTTTTGAAGGCAGCTTAAAGCGTAATTATACTCAATCTATCTTAATTCAAGTGATGACAATATGAGCAGTTCTGCTCACTCTGCACAGCAATCACACTGATGTCATAACTGCCAGCTGGCTAAAAATTCAAAGATGTCACAGATTCTAAGATACATCCCAATTTCAGAGTTAGTAAAATGTGAAAAAGAAAATCTTAGAAATATGTAAAATATAGTAATATATATTACCATTTCTGATCATAGCTGATATGTTTTAAACATGTGCATACACACAGAAACATGAGTAAAGAACCTTAAGAAATTATTTTCTTGGCTGTAAGTTTTGTCTTTAAATATTACTGTTTGATGTTAAGCTTTATTGTTCCTGTGTATGCGTGCACGCATGCACAATCATTTGGCTGAGATAAAATAAAATTGCCTGTGTACATTCAGCTTTTCAGAGATTTTGGTAATCATTTTCTCCCACTATACTGGGCTTTATGGTCAGATGCAAAATTATACACAAAAATTTTGCCTGGCTTTATGTGGGGAAGACAACAATTCACCTTACCTATCTATGATGCACACTCTATCAAACAATGGAAATCACATAAAATTTTATATAAGATAAAATCAGGGCAAGAACCTCATATTTGGCTGCTTGAACTGAAGACACTGAATATGCTGGAACTAGAGCACTCTCATCACTTTTTCTTAATATGAGAGTAATATTACCCATAATGTAAACAGGTAAACTGCAGAAGAGCTGCTTCATCAGATGCTGGACCCTGCCCACCCAAGCTAAGGGCCGCTTATCTCCCAACATCTCTAGAATAGCTAACTCAGTCAGGCAAAAATTTAGCTTTTCAAAAGGTTCCACTTCTCCTTCTTTGATGATTTTATGATTATAATACTGAACTACACGTCACACTCTATCCCTGCTAAAAACAATAATACCCGACCCCAAGACTCCTCTTTGTTTCATGTTAGACGCCACTCCGCCAATCATTTCTAAGGCATACAGAAATCAATATCTACACCAAATCCCTTTCCAGATTCTAAGGCCCAGGAGAAGTCATTCTTTCCAATAAGAAAAGGAAAACAAAAAAAAAAAAATACAAAACAAAGTTAGCTCATTATACTAGTCCTAAACTTCATTATAAGGAATGGCGTTTGAAGTTTTCAATATTGTTTATTTGCTTCTAATGGGGGCAAGTCAGGCCTAGCCATCCTGGAAACAGAGCAGAAAGTATCTCCATGGTGACCCACACCCAAAAGCTTTCCCAAGGCCCCTAAACCACGTCCCCTTCCCACTGGCCAGACGTTCCTATTAGAAAAGTCACTTTGCTGGTTTAAGACATTGTCTAGTTCAGTTTCTGTGCTAAACACTTGCTCGACGTGCTCAAATAAGCCGTGTTGGTGGAATAACAAAGGGGGAGTGCTGATATCCAGGGGGAAAGAAGAGTACTTAAGTGGTCTACTCCAGGCAGCCAGAAAGTCCCATAAACCCAGAACTGAAAAAAATACGTTAGTACGAGGGATTGAAAAGCAGAAAATTAATTACATCTCAACATTATATGAAATTAACCATATTGCATTTATTTGCCTTTGTCTAAAGAGGTACGATTGTTTTAGATCAAGCTAAATATTGAGATGTTTTGCTCCATTTGCCTAATAACATTTGCCTCCCCTCATGGTGATCTGGTGGCCAAGGAAACAGAGATACTACATCAGCAGACCATATGGACAAATGTAATTCTGGCTCTTGGTGTCTGAGCATCTTCCTGACTTCTATTCTGGTTTGGGAAGTCTGGATGCCAACTCTAGATGCTCAGTTAGGCAACTGAAAGGCAATGGGTTCCTCGGAAACAACAGGGATAAATGAAAGATTTTAGCAAAAGGTTCAATTAGATGAGGTTACACAATGCAAGTATATCTATCCTTGGAGTCATAGCTTTTTTGTGCTAATCTGAGAAGTGAAAATTGGGGATTTTCTCTTGTTCTGCTATTGGGGATGGCCATTATCTCTAAGTCAAAACTATCAAGATATGCATATTGAATTCCTACCATGTATACTGCTTGTGTACTGTACCATGATGTTGCAACACTAGACCAGCGCTATCCAGTAGAAATAACATGTGGACAACATTCACTTTTCTAACAGCTATGTTAAAAAGAAACAGATGACACTAATAAAATCTTTTATTTAACCCAACATGTAATAAAAATAAAAAGGTTGTTGAATTATTTTACTTTTTTTTGTACTAAATCTTCAAAATCTGATGTATACTTTAGACTTACAGCACAATTTAATTGGGACTAGTTTTAATTACAAGCATTCAATAGCCACGTATAACTACTGGCTGCTGTAATGGACAGCAGATCTCTAGACCTTTCTAGAATATATCATATTGAGGCCCTGTCCACATCCTTTAGAAAGAGGGGTTCTGTTGCCTGTTTGCTCAATGTCTTAAAAAGGTATGTCATTACTGACCTCCTACCCTCTAATCCCCAAGTATTGCTCTCTTTTTGAGATATCTGATATATCCATGTTTTTATACAGCTGCAAGAGTGATGTAAACACTACAGATTAACTTTGGAGAGTGACCTGCCTCTCCATCCAATTGATACGTACAGCAGAATACCCAACTGGGGTAAAAAGGATGACTTGTACTGGAACAGCTCCCAATGTAAGACAGAATGACGGGAGCTAGTGTTTAGAAGGATGGTTTCAGTTTTAAAACTCTTACCTTTACATAGGCACAGGTAACCTTAGTGGGAAATATGATTGCTGACAGGGACAAGGCAAAAAAATTGTAGCTCAGAATTGTGACTATGCAAAATCAACATTCATATTAAAAGCATTCAGCCAGGCGGTGGTTCCATGGGTGAGAAACTGGTGAAGTATATGTATATATAGTCTGTGGTTAAGATGACGTTCATCTTTCCTTCATCCTGCATCTGTCATCGGCTGCCTTTCATTACTGCTCTACTGCCTTGATGCTTGGAGCCTCTTTTTTGACCTTTCAGTAAATAGGCTGACCGCAGACTGATAAGAACTGCGGGTCTATTTTTATGCTGGTGCATGTCAGAGACTTGTTGACCTGCATGCAAACCTTTTCCAAAATCAATCTTCTTCCTCTCTTGCCACAGAAACTTCCACCACTCCACTCCACCTCACCTCAGCCCCAACCCCAACCCCAACCCCAACCAGACATTCAAATAAGTCATCACCAAAGGACTTGGCAAGTAGGGTCTATTATGTCAGTTGGAGAGATGAAAACTGCAGCTCTAAAATTTGATAACAGAGCCAGTCTCTTTTGGTTTTACCCATTAATTCAGCTAATAGTACTGAGCAACTACATTCTGTCAGACACAATGTTAGACACTGTGTTTACAAAGTTGAATAACATGTGGTCGCTAACCTCAAAGTCCTGCCAGATAGTAGAAGGGCAAACGACGACTGCAGGGTGGTGTGCTAAGGGCCATGAGAAGGATACACAAGGACGCTATGGGAGTACAGAGGAGGGGCATCACTCGGAGTGGGGGACTCAAGTAGGCATCTGGGAGAGACAACATGTGAGGGCAGGTTGGAAGGACTTGTCAAATTTGGCTGGGAGAAGAAACAGGAAATGCAATTAAAGGAAGGTGGAAGAATGTGAAAGTTCATCAGTTAATCAATACAGCTGACATGGACATGGAGGTTGTGTAGGGAAGAGGATAGGGAAAAGAGTGGCTATATATGAGTGGGGACAGGAGGCTGTGAGTAATAAAGAAATAAGCAAAAACCCGATCATTAAGGGCTCATAATTATAAGTAGAGTCTAAGCGGGGCCAATAGGGAGTAGACCCTGTATCCACTAGCTACGTCAGGTTCACTGCCATGAATATAGAGCTCAGTAATCTGTTCTCCCTCTCAGGGTTAGGCCAAGCGCCCTCCACCTGGCGCACCACCTCACTTACTCCTAGGTGTCTACCCATTTCTGCCTCAGTCCTCCATCTTCCTCCTTCCTCCACTTGAGCGAGTGCCATTGTATGCACTTAATTGAAGGCCCACCAGTGTGAAAGCATCCCAGAGACTAGCACAAATTAATGAATTAAGTAATGCTTCCTCCAGTTTCTGAGAGCCTGCAAGTATAGGTACAGGAGCTGCCGGCTGAATGCCGACAGGCTGTCATGACGCACACCTGCACGAGTTCCTCCTCATAAGTCTGTCTGGGTGATGGGTTTACTTCAATTCATGCTGTGTTTGAGAAACTTGAGACTGTGAAGAGATTAACTGCTGAGAAGAAGAGAGAATGAAAATATGGTGCTGGGAACAGAGTCAACTTGTAAAGAGCAATGATGCAATGAAATTGCAGGATGGAATTGGACAGAATTCCTTAAAGAAAATGAAGGGAAAGAGAGTAAAGAAAACCAGAAACCAATTCTTTTCAAATAGGTCTTGAACCATTTTTGATCCCACTAATGGTTGTCTTAACAGTAAAAATGAGACCAAAGGCATACATGTGGTGCCATTTGAGTCACATTTTGTATAGGAGAAAATTAGAACCATGTTTCAAAGCAGGCTGGATAACCAAAAGCACATTGCCAACAATTCTGTCCAGAAGAGCAGAACGGTGAGCCCAGCAGACCATCTGGAAATGGTTCACACTCAGTGGGTGAAGGTGGGAGGAAGGTGAACATGTGAAAAACCCCCTGTGGTTACAGTGGTCGTCACCACCTCAGGGGTCATGCTGGGTGGAAGACAGTTGTGTCATGCAGAAAACTGCCATCACGATGCATGAATGGTATTCTCTCACACTCCTCCCAAGAATAATCAAGTGGCCAGAATCAAATGGCCAGTTATCTTGTCCTCATGCTTTGACCACGGACAGTTTGATTTTTTAATTCAGCATGTATTGAACACAACCACCTCTGATCTGAGGGCAGATAGCACTGTGAAGGCTATGAAAAGAGCGAGTCAATTACTCACAAATGGCATGCGTCTCCACGAAAACTAATGGGGTGACTCATGCCCTTTGGGACTATTCCCAATTCTATAGACCAATATGTAAGTGCATATTTAATTGTTTTCAAACTGATTGCTATGTAGCAGAAAAATCAAGATAAGTCCACTTACTAGTAAAGGGAAAAGTGACATGGCCCAGAGAAGAAAACAAGTGAAAGAGGGGTCCGAGAAAAATCTTAAGTTAATAAGAATGAGTTCTTTAAGGTGAAATCCCTTTCAGAAAATGTATACGTTCACTTTCCAGGGGCTGACAGGGTTCATAGTCTACCCAATGTCCATTTTCTTCTTCTTAACAGAACCCTGATTCTGGCGGTGGGAAGGTGGCTTTGTGTTTTCAACCTCACTCACAGCTGGGGTGGCCACGTGACTGAGTCTTGGCCAATGAAATGCACTTGGAAGTCACCTGGGTTTCTGGGAGGACTTGTGAAAGCTGGCCTGTCCCCTCTGCCCTCTGGCTTGCCCCTTCTTCCTCTGGAAAGGCAGGTGTGACACAGCAGGTGGCCCACTCCTCAGGCAATCACGAGGCAATTCAAGTTAGGTAAGGCTGACAAAGCTAAAAGGCAGAAGAGCAGCCATATCCATCTGGGACTCTTACATGAAGAAATACTTCCTGATTTATTGAAGCCACTGTTTATTCAGGTTTTTCATTATGTGTAGCTGAACAGAATCCTAACTGATAAGTGATTCATTCTAAATGTTCCATCAGAATCAAAACCTTACATTTTTACATCTTTAAGGTTTATGCTCCTTATGACATTCAGTAATTAAATTCTGAATTCTTTGTTAAAAAGGTAAACAATGAAAACTGCCAGTTTTCATTCTGAAGTAAAGGACATTTGAAAACTTGATTGCTGTGGATAGTAAAAACCAGTTTTTCTTCAGTATTGAGCTGAATAAACTTAATAAAATGTACTGCTATATAACTGGATTGTAACATTCAGAAAGGAATAAAAATTGGTTTCACTGGTTAGTATAATGCCTGTATCTTGAACTTTAAATAAATTATTAAACATTTTGAACAGTAGGCGCTCTAGCTTTGACTCTGAAGTGCCAAAGAACTGGAATGAGTACATATTTTCTTATTGAAAAAAATTTTGTATTTGGTGATTCAAAATACTTACTTATTTGTATAGTCATTGAAATTCATTTGTTCTTTTTATGTATTAAGCAATGTGAATTTCTTATATGCTTCGTTTTCCCTCCCAAACAAATTTTAAACAGAAATTAGGGCTTTTTTTTTTTTTTTTTGGCCCCTGCCTCTCTCCATCTTTCGTTAGCCAGTCAAAATGTAGCTTCCTTTCCAAGAAGAGGCCCAGATTGTGCAACAAAAAGCTGTCAGCTCAAGGAAGTACTGAGTAAAAGCTAGTTGACAATTCCTTTTTTCCTATTTGGAGATGAGTAACCCTGTGGAGTTCTGCCATTGCACAGAAGGTCTGCTCACTTCCTCAACCTTGGGCATACTGACCATCACCAAGAGCAACAAACAGCATAACCATCTCCATCTGGGGCGGGGCAGGCTCTGCCCTCAGGCAGAGGTAGATAAACACAGCTGTTATTCTCTTTACTTTAAAACCTCCAAGGAACAAGTTCTAATTACAGTTATTTTCAAATGTATCACGTTCACATAGCCCTCACACCATCACGTCAGGAGCACATCAGGAATTTGGGGGAGGGTTTCCTTTGAAACCCATAGTTTTCCCCAATGAAGCCCAAGGGTGTCTTGAACGGGCCACAATGCATGCATTTTGTCATGTTCAGATCAAAGCTGGGGATACTGGAACTAGAAGGAGCTTTGGGATCTTGTCCAGGACTCTGGGTTTATGTTGCAAAGCTGTTGAAGGGTTTTACACCAGGATCTTCAATCCAAGGCACTCATCACTACACTGGACTATGAACCTTTAGAGGATGAAGTGTAAACACATACCTCCCTTTTTCCTACCTTTACTCTCTTCTCTCTTTTTATATATAAAACAAGACCTCCTTTCTTGTTTTCCCAAACCCTCCTGTTATCAACACCTATGGTCCCCTTCTCACAAAATCTCAACCATCTTCTTGGGTTCTCATTTTGTTTTTCTCTAGATCACTCTTTGTCTCCTTTCACCTTCCTCTTCTCCTCCATCCATTTTCCCCTAGGACAGTCTCCTCCACTGCTTTATGGAAGGCATATTGGAAAGCCTTCTAGGTCACTCTGTGGGCATGGGGAGCCTGTGTGAAGCATGGAATAAGAAGAGAACTGGGAGCCAGGAAGTCTGAGTCTCAGCCCCTGGCAAACAACACGATCTTGGAGAAAATTCTTCTGGCTAGGCTTCTATTTCCTATTGGCAACATGAGAGCAATGGACCTGATGCTCTCTAAGCTCTATAATTCCCCAAACCACTTATTAAATAACTACTCCACGTATGATGTCTTGGAAGATATTGTACCTCCAAGGTCTCACAAATTATTAGGCACAAAAATAATTCTCCAACCTGAGCATGTATAAGAAGCAACTAGGAAAATTTGTTTTAAAAAGCAGGTTCCTTGTTCCCACTCCCACAGATCCTAGTTTGGCAAGTCTGTTGTAGGGGAGCCCAGGAATTTGCTATTTTCTGAACATCTCACATTGTCCTGGACTGGTCAGCCTTTGGACAACAATGGAAAACACCACCCTACAGAGAAGGAAAGTCAAATCATTGCTGCCACTATGTCCATAAACAGACAGATGTGCTCTTCCTTGAAGGAGTTTCCTATGTTGCAGGATAATAAGAATTGTAAAAATAATAACAATACCAGCTGACATTTAGTAAACGTCGACTATGTGTCAGGCATTGTTCTAAGGGCTTTACGTATATTATAAACATACACTAACTCATTGAATCCTTCTCAAAAGCAGCTTAATTAGAAACATAATTTGATAATTTCTCCCTAGAATTAGTAACTAGGTGGTTTTCAGGGATACACATTGGATTTGGGAATAATCAAAATGGTTGACGTTAAGAGAGAAGAACAATGAAAGGTGGGTGAGTCAAAGAAAAAGATCTTAAAATGTTTACCCCAATATCTGGTGGATTGACACCACCCTGCTTAGAGGGAGTGTGTGGCAATTAACACCAATAGAAAACCAAGATACTGAATGTCTGAAACCAAAGAAAGATACATTCAACCATTCTTTCAACAAATATTTGAGTCTACCTTTTACACAAATTTATGACAGAAACAAAAATGAAAAAATATATAGCAGTAGCACCATGTATGAAATATTTTCTATATTCTAGGCAGCTTATGTGTTTTATTATTTTATTGTCATAACTCTTTTACAACATAAATATAACAGTATTAGAAATAAAAGTTCCTAACATTTACGGATCAGAGCAGTAAGAATGTGGAGAAAGATGGGCCCGGCCCCGTGGCCGAGGAGTTAAAGTTCTGAGTGCTCTGCTCCGGCAGCCCAGCTTTGTGGCTTCTGAGCCCAGTGTGCACCTACTCCACTCACATATAAAGTAGAGGAACACTGGCACAGATGTTAGCTCAGAGTGAATCTTCCTCGGGGAAAAAAAAAAAAAAAGATGTGGAGAAAGATAGGAAGTATAAAATAAAAGGCCCCAAGACAGAGCCTGAGAGTCTCCAAATTTAAGAATTAAGGTACAGGAGATCTGCAAGGCAGACAAAAACTAAAGTAAGTGATGGGATGGAAGGATAACCAAGAGAGTACAGTATGTCTGATGCCAAGACAGAAATGATTCTAAGGCAGAGAGAGCAGTCGACTGTGTTGGGTGCTACCCAACAGAGAGAGATGGGGTGAAGAGGAAGGGAAAGGAAACCATTGGATTACATAGCACAGGGGCTCCCCAAACCTTGCCAGGAGCAGGAGTCGGGTGAGGAGAGTCTTGGCCAGACTGAAATGGGCTCAAGGCTGGAGGGATTAGCAAGCGCCCAAAACAAGTGCAGACATCTCTCCAGGAAAGGCAGGCTAAGAGAAGAGGTTGGGAGGTGGTCTGGAGTCCTGAAAGGATTATTTTTTAAATGGAAGATATGAAAGGGTGTAGGTATATTTATGGGAAGAATTTCCTAGAGCTGGTTGGAGAGAAGATAACTGGAAGGCCACAGTCTTTGAGAAAGTAAGAGGGTATGGGATACAGAAGACAGGTGGAGGGACGAGCCTTTGAAAGGAGGCAAGAAGACCAAGATGGATGTTGCCAGGACTTTTAGCATTTGCATCAAGAGACTAGAGCCTTGTAAGTTAAGAAGTTACATAATATGAGTAACCGAGAAATTGCTCAGAAGTAACAACACAAGAAAGTAAAGACAAAAGTCAAGCAAATTACTATCCAAGTCAAGTGCTTATTAACTAACAAATCAAAAGTGGCCCCACCTATCAGTAAAAGTCTCCCCAGATAATCCAATTTTGATTAACAAGGTGAGACAGGTCTTCTGAAACAGAAAGCAAAGGAGAAAAGCAGATTTAATCATATAGAGCTCCATAGGTGAAGGGAAAGCAAAAGCATTCAGTTTCCTGACTCTCTGGGACCAAACTGGTTTGCACAAGAAGCTGTAGCTATGCTCAGACAGGAGTGACAGCCACGATAGGAACAGCTCACAGAAGGGAACACAGATGGGTCTTGGAAGAAAACAGGGACTGAGGAGCACGACATGGTGACAGAGAGTGACGGAGAAGTAAATGAGAAAATCCAGAACAACTCCAACAGAATGCCAGGAGGCATGGTGTACGCATGCCCAAGAATGACACACAAAAACCAATTACCGTCAAGAAAGTCACTGCCAACTACAGTGGGAAGCAGCCAGGACTGGGAGGAAGAAAATCAGTCATGTATCAGCTACCCAAAACAGAGATGTTTCCACAAGCAAAACTTCCATTCTTAGACAGCATTCTTTATAAAGGCGGGGGGGGGGGGGGGGGGCGGGGGCGGGGGTCAGGGAGAAACTGACTAAATAGAGGCTGGGTTGGAGGCTGTTCAACATAACAGTAAATAGGCAGTGATTGGATAAAAATGTGTAATACCATAGCTAAAGTTTAATGATCAAAAAATCCACACATCGGCCAATTATAGAATGATATCACCACTCCACACAGGCTTCTTGAAAGGAAACCTTCCCCCACAGGCCACTTTCCAAGATGTGCTTTTGATTTAGAAGGATCCACACTCAGAAGTACCATTTTGTTATATAAGCTCAAATTTCTACACAGATTGATTTCTGCCTTCAAGAAGATCACTCAGATTTTTACTAACGATTAACAGCTTCTTAGGTCAGATCAGTTTCCAATCTGAAAACATTAATTTAATGTGAAAACGAAGTCTCCACGTGCAGTATCCTCTGCCCTCGTCTTACACAGAAGGCACAAAGTACGACATCCCTGAAAGTGGGATTGGGAAAAGGTGCCAGATCCCACCTCCTCTGGAGAAAGAAAAATGCTTGAAAAGGACATGTTCTTGAAAATAAAATTCATGAAGATCCATTTTCGAACTCATAGTGGAGCCAGATATGAAGGCAGGGCTTTGTAGAGTCTCCTAGGCAATGACATAGCCCTGTACCTGGACCCAAAGAATCTCTGAGGAGAAACTATAATGATTATGAAAAGCTTAGACTTTATGCCCTTTAATGAAACCTTGCACCCACCTCTCTAAGGCTGGGGGTCAGATGCTTTACATAAAGAATCTCTGGGAGCACCAGCCCTGTGGCATAGTGGTTAAGTTCGTATGCTCCACTTTGGTGGCCCAGGTTCACAGGTTCGGATCCCAAGCACAGACCTATACCACTCATCAGCCATGCTGTGGTGGCGTCACATACAAAATAGAGGAAAACTGGCACAGATGTTAGCTCAGGGCAAATCTTCCTCAAGTAAAAAAAAAAAAAAAAAGAGGAAGATTGGCAACAGATGTTAGCTCAGGGTGACTCTTCCAACAAGCAAAAACGAAAGAATCTCTAGGGGGTGCCAGGAGCTCAGGCAGTCAGAAGCCCTGTGTCTCACCTTCAGTAACAGACTCTGTTACTGGTCCAAAAAGGGACCACCTGACATTACTCTCACATGGCTGATTTTCTGAGCTTAGAGAACTTTCTTGAAATAGAAAAACCAAGTGAGAACTGTCTTCAAACCATGAGCATGGAGGAGCATCTTTAATGGTTCTTAACACACCAGTTTCTCCTCTTGTGCCCCACCTTGGCAGGGGCTCTCCTGGATTAACCAGAGACCAATTAGGGGTAGAGTTTATTCTTAATGAGGCTGTCAAAAATTAATAACAGGTGATAGAGGAAAAGAGCATGCCCTGAGTGTAATAAAAACAATGTTGTTGGTTCTGTCACAAATAACAATTAAGACAGAGCGAATGCAATTGGTTATTAATTACTCAAAAAAAAAATCACATACACTCTTAAGTACTGAGGAGGTGGGTCTTTCCCATATGACAGAAACCTATTCCATAGATAAAGTGGAGAACAAGATCTAGCAGTCATCCTAAAACTGATCGTAACACCGTGGTGCACATCTTGACACACAGCTGATGACTTCAGTAGGAAAGGGGAGTGCACACAGAGCAACTGGAAAGAGGAGGAAAGGACGTAAAGTAACTACAGGGGAAAAGGCATGAATCCATTTGAAGCAGGACTAAATTCAACAAGAAAGAGCATAGAGTAAGCACTGTTAGAGCAGACATATCTTAGCTACGGCAAAAGCTGGTTACAGCTGGACACCCCACCACACTATGCCATGATTTTGACATCTAATATCTTTTACTTAAAAATGCTAACAGAAGTATAAAATGGATGGGCCAGAAGGTAAGCTTTTTCTCTAAACTGGGTAGTGACTATCTCTTCCCAACTTTAGTTTTCTTTAATTTTCATAGTTTCAGAGAAATGCAGAAACTAAAGAGGATTGCACAGAAGAGTAACAGAGATGACTAGAGAGATGCAAGTGTGTACTTGGGTTAAGCACAAGTGGGCCTTGAAAAGAAAAGACTGAGAGTCACCTAGATAAAACTGCTCCAGATTTCTAAGAGTTCTTTCCAAAGGAATCATGACAAACAATTCTCTGTTTTCATCACAGCCAGAGGGATACACGTACAGACAGACGACGATTATAAACAAAGAATTAGATACTTTATAAATGAGGAATATTTTTCAGATGTAGAATGAATGAGAAAACTTTCTTTAATCTGGCCAAATTCCATTTCCTTAAAATTGCAGATAATTAAACAAACCAAAAAAAAGCAATGTGTTTTCTAAGCACTATATCTAAGATTTGGAAGAAATACTTTTCTTACATCTGCCAATTTTCAACTGCAAAAATTCAATCAGTAATCCGTCCTGCCCACTTAATAATTTACAATTAATAATGACCACACAGGGGATGGCCCAGTGGTGTTAAGTTCACGCACTCCGCTTCAGTGGCCCGGGGTTCACAGGTTCGGATCCTGGGCGTGGACATACGCACCGCTCATCAAGCCATGCTGTGGCAGGCATCCCACATATTAAGTGGAGGAAGATAGGCACAGATGTTAGCCCAGGGCCAATCTTCTTCAGCAAAAAGAGGAGGATTGGCAACAGATGTTAGCTCAGGGTTAATCTCTCTCACCACCAAAAAAAAAGACCACATATGTGGAGCAACTGGCACTCTATACACTGCTGGTGGGAGTACAAATTGGTAACACCTCTTGGAAATCTGTTTGGTAGTATGTATTGAAGCTGAAGTGGTATATACTCTTCAACTAGCAATTGTATTCCTCGTATATACCTAACAGACAGATGTAGGAAAGTTACCAAGAGACATAAGAGAATGTTCACAGAAGCACTGTTTGCAATAACCAAAACCTGGCAAAAATCCCAATGTCGATCAAAAATAGAATAAAAAATTGTTACAGTTTTTTACAGCAGAATCCTATTGAGTAATGAGAACCACAAACTACAGCTACATGTAACAACATGAGTGAATCAATTTCACAAACAATATTGAGAGGAATAAGCCAGGCACCAAACAGTATATACTCGAGGATTCCATTTATATAAAGTTCATTCACAGGCAAATCTCAACTATGGTGCTAAAAATCTAAAATAATAGTTAACCTGGGGGGTAGGGGTGGGGGGTAATGAGGAGAGGGGCCCAGGTGCTTCTGAGGAGTTGGCAACATTCCGTTTCTTGGTGTGGGTACTGATTACATAGACGTGTTCGCTTTATGAAAATCCACTGAGCTGTACACTTACAATTTATATACTTTTCTGTAAGTAAATATAAATTAAAAAAATTAAGAGACTAGCAATTAATTGTGCTGTGTAGGCCTCATTTGCATTCTAACTAGAATTGTACACAAACATATATATGTATGTATGAGGTACAAGATATATATCTTATATATTTTTATACCTCATCTAAATTTTAACACTTTATTTGAGCTTATATATATGAGAGATAAACATACATGGGGCAGTTGGGAAAGTTGGACACTGACTCGATATTTGATGATATTAAGGAATTTATTTTGTGATACTGGTATGTTGATTGTGTTTTTAAAATGTCTGCCTTTTAAATATATACATATGGAAATATTTAAGAATGAAATGAGATGATTTACATAAACATAATCTAGTGAGGGGAAATGGAGAGGAAATAAATGAAATATGACTGGCCAGGAGAGTTCATTGTTGAAACTAGACGATGGGTACACAGGGCTTCATTATACTATTCTCTTTACTGTTGCATATTTGCAATTTTCCACAAAAATATTTAAAAAATAATAAACTCTTAGAAAATCCCATTAAGACAAATAATAAGCTTATTTCAAGCTTGTAGACCAAGTGACCTATTTAAGTAAATGCACATAAATAGTTATCACACTTCAGTATAAACACAGTTATCATATATTATATTCACCTATTAATAGCTAGACTTTTTTTCATAAACATTTTCTAAACCTCCAGAAAGTTCATTTCTAATATTTTGCACAGCCAAGAGCAATTGTGAAGGATGTTAATGTAAAATATCATTTTACTTCTCTTTTTGAGGTATTCTAGACAAAACTAAATTTCCAAAGTGCCAGGTTTGTAACTATCATGCTCTGCAAGCAGCATTTAATGCTCAGAATCATGAAAATTTAACCCTGACCCCACAAGGAAACTTTATCATTAGAACAGAATTCTGAGTTGAAAGATTTTAAAGTACTGTTATTCAAGGAAAAAATAATACACTAAGAATGGGGTAAGTACCTCATCTCACTAAGCAAGGAAAAAGGTATATTTTCCTTCCTGATTTGTTTAATGCTGTCAACAAATTTTGTCAAACAACCAAAATCAGACAAGATGTGACCAAAGGGCACTCCAGCTCAGAGGAGGAAACCATGTCACGAAGCTGCTGATAGTAAAGAGATACCCCAAACACACTTTATTTCTTCGTTTCTTCACATTTCTTGCATTTGTGAGCATTTGCAAAATGCTCAATATATAGACATGTTCCTGCTTGAATTTCTGATAGATAGCATGAGGGTAAGAATAATATCTTCTGTACCTTTTATAGCATTCTTTTGTGTCTAAAGGAATGCGCCTTGTCTAGATGTCTAAATGTCTAAAATCCTGACTGCTGATAATGTAGAAAGTTGGAAGTGAGTGGCCTGCAGTTGCCATAACAAGTTACCACAAACTGGATGGCTTAAAACAAGCTAAGTTTATTCTTTCCCAGTTGTGGAGGTCAGAAGTCCAAAATCAACGTGTCGGCAGGCCATGCTCTCACTGGAGGCTCAAGGGGAAAATCTGTTCCTTGCCTCTTCCAGCTTCTGATGGCTGCCAACATTCCTTGACTTGTGGCCACATCACCCCAATCTCTGCCTCTGTCTTCACATAACCTTCTCCTCTGTGTATGATCTCCCTTTGCCTCTCTCTTATAAAGACACAAGTGATGGCCCACCAGCATAACACAGGGTATCTCATCTTAAAATGATTAACCTAACTATATCTGTGAAGACTCTTTTTTCAAATAAGGTAAAATTCCCAGGTTCCTGGGATGAGGATGTGGACAGCCCACCCCAATGTCCATCACTCTCTCTTTGCTTGCTGTGCAGTAGTCACACCAGCCTCCTTTCTGTTTCTCGATGTTGGCCTGCTCCCTTCTGCCCCAGGAGCACAGGATGTTTGTCTGTAGGCCCTGCCTGGGATACCCTTTCCTGCTGTTCCCATTCCCTCCCCAACACCCCTAGTAAACTCTTTTCCCACATCACATTCCACTTTATCACTCACTTCCACTGAAGATGTCAAGTTCTTCTGCTCTATGCTCTCCTTCATAGAAATCAACTCAGTATTTTATAGCTTATTATTTAATTTACGGCTCTCTTCCTACCTAAACACCATAAAAACAGTTGGTCATGTGTATTTTTGTCCACAGTGAGATCTCAATATAAATATTTATTGAATGAATGAAAAACCTAACTTGGACTAAACGGTGGCCATAAGGTTTAGAATTGCTGACACTAATAGCAGAGATCAGCATCTTCACAATGGACACAGAAAAGGCTAAGAGCATGAAGATATGGTTATGTCACATGTGCTCCTTGCTGTTCTCGGGCGGGGCGGGGGTGGCAGTGGAGAGTGCTGGAAGAAGAGAGCGAGCTCCCAGGATGGGCTGAGGATCCTTGCGAGGGCTGCCAACGCAGAAGAAGAAAGAGGATGGGAGCCGGTCACTGGTTCGTAGCGATGAAAGTGACCAGTACTCTTGCAAAGAAGACAGGTCCAGCCATCATCTCTGGCAGGCGTGTGAGGGGACAGTTACCAAACCTGGGCCTGAGAGGTTATCACAGCTCCTTCACTAAGGTAACAACAGGGAAATAAAGTTATTTCAAACCCTCACTGCTTTCTAAGGAGGGTGGGTCCTAATGACTAGGATTGCTTTATTTCTATTTTGTGTTAAAATGGGTTTGGGTAAGCAAGGTGGGGTAGCAGCTGAAGAAGTCCTGACTTGCTCTGCATAATGTGGGCGGGGGAAGCAGACTGACGGGAAGAGAATAGCTAGCCAAGCAGAGCCCTACATCCTTCAGGAAAAGAGGGCACTAAGAGACAAGTCCCTGTAGCCAGTGCAGCCAGGGCTTTGGGGAACAGACAGTGCTGTTATCTGCATTACCTGCTGTTGTCTATGATGTAAACACTCTCTCCCACCTTTACTAAGGAACCTCCACGACATTTACACTGCTCACTACTGCCTTTTGCTAAGTGAATTGCTCTGAGTGGAAGGCCTAAAGAAGCAGTGAGATCTGCGTATGAGCTGATCTAGTGTGACCACAGACATGGAACGGGTATGCGCAAGAGCAAGGTGATGAGAGGCCCACTGGTGCTGGGTCCCATGGTAATTTAGGCCTGGGGAGGATACGGGTCATCTTTCCTATAAAGTGAGGCTGCTATAAGGCAGTGCTAGAGTGATGTTAAAATAAATTATCAACAATTCCCCCTTAGCTTCTGGTGACAGAGGAATATTCTCTGAGGAGTGGGACATAGCCTGATAGGGACAGAAGTGGCTTTAGGAAGCATCTCTGTCCATAGCATGGAGGTTAAGTGCTCAAACTCTGCAGACAGAAGGAGCTGGATTGAATCCCTGCCCCAATATTTACTGGCTCTATGACATTAGGCAAGTTACTAATCTCCCTCCTCCTCAGTTTCCTCATCTGAGGAAAGGTGATGACAAGCACACATGCCTCTCTGGGAGGGTAGGTTTAAGGATGAAATGAGATCATGCGTGGAAACTGTTTAGTCCAGTAACCAACATATACTAAGTATTCAATTAATGGTAGCTATTTGTACTGTTGCTCCCATCTGAAAGTTCTTTTACGTTCAGCTATTGGTCTATAGAAATTACCTTGAACATGGCAGGAAGGAAGAGAAACATCCTTGGGAAGGATGCCTAACTGGTCACCTCCTTCCAAATGGTCAAAGGGCCAGTGAGATGCCTGGTAGATAGATATTAAAGTGATCACCCTCCTGGGGCCCGCTTTCCCACCAGACCAGGGAGTCCCATGTCTGAAGCCAAAGCTTCCACAAGCCACTGATCCAGATTCTTCTGCTCCAGCTACCACAACAGCCATCCCACTTGCTGCAGCTTCTCCATCTTCATCCCACTGGTGGAAGGGAAAGGCTTAGCATCTGTTATCGATCAGGCCCCTGGGATCCTGGCTGCCTCCTTTGCTGGTAAGGACAGACAGGGTGGAATGAAGGTGCTCTGGCCGCTTTGGGCACGATTGCAGGGTGAACTGGTAGCATGGAACTCTCATGACCAGCAACGACTAAGAACATTCAAATCCAAGTGGCAAAGTGAGGCTGGAGTCGTAGCCCTCAGCAGAACCAATCTGGGTGTAAGGCCAACAATGAGCAGTGGGCGGCCGTGGTGAGGAAGCGAGGGTGCCCCTGAAGGCACAGCACATCTCAGCCTGCAGGTGGTTCAAGGATCTGGTCCTGCTTCTCTCAGCAAGTTCTCCTCCACAGAGAGCAGCACCCATTGTCTAAACCAACTGAGCAGACAACCAGGAGGTGACAACCATAGCAGCAGCAGCTTCCATTCAATAGCACCTACTATGTGCTAGGAAATATGCCAGGTACTTCACACACATTACCTCTAATCTTTACAGCCACACCAGACAAGCAGCTTTAGAGCTGAGGACACCAAGGCATGGAGAGAGGAAGCAACTTGCCCAAGATCACTCAGCTGGTCTCAGTGCAAGACGCAAACCCAAGTCTGTCTGACTGCAAAGCCCAACTTCTTTTCTCCACTACATCATGCAGCTACTGGTTACTGATCCCTATGCATATTCAAAAGCACAAGAGAGTTTAATTTCCAACTGGTAAACACCTGGGTAATTGAACATGAAGAAAACATTGCCTACTAGGTATTTGGTCATGCAGGTCAAAGGAATTAAGAAAAATAAATCACTGCAACTTCAAATAGACTGGAGTTACACAGAAAAGAATAAGAACTCAGTAAGAAGTTCGGGACCAACTTAGAGAGGCTGGCACACCGACAGCAGAGGGCTTCACCACTGTCCACCGGGATGAAGGAAGAGAGAGATAGTCAGGGACACAGCTGAAACGCTACAGACTAAGTCCTCAGATGCAGACTTTGGCTTTGAAAGTTTTTAATGGTGGAAGAAAATCCAGAATAATGGCACTAGTTTGCATAAAAATGAACATGGGGAAAATAAAACGATAAACCAGAAATTGGTTTTCAGAAGTTTCTTTTATAGTCTCAAAGCGTGTTATCAAACTGCAGGGAATTTGAGCTCTTTGGGGACTGGGCACACGGCATAAGCCATCCCCGTGCACGGACTGGTGAAAGCTGCCTGCTGCCTGCTGCCTGCTGGGGTTTAAGTCTCTCCACCCAAACAAAGACATTTTAAGAGGAAAACAATAATTGACAGTACATGAGGTTAAAAACAAAAACCCCCACACTAAACAACTGGGCAAGTATTTGTGTGCTACATTTTTGTAACACTGATTAACCATACCTTCAAAATGAAATACTGGAACTTAGCTCTTAAGAGGACCAGCACTCATGCGGAGGCCAGGGCCATGGCACTTCAGGCATCAACAGGTACCACAGCCATAAAGCAGTCAGGTGTGGTCCCCACTGTGGTCTTCTCTTAAACGTACCATTTTAAGCATCCAGTATATTCTCATAGATCCTAAGCTCTCTGAGGATGGAGCCGCATTTTGAATGATTCTGCACCACCCCCAACACACACACTCACAAACATTACACTTAGCACACCATCAACCAGCATTTACTGAGGTCGCCAGGCCCTGTACCAGCTCTTTGCAGGTGGTACCGTATTTAATCTACACACCAAGCCCATGAGGTACGTATGAGTCACCCCTGTTGTTTGGGTGAGGAGAGCGGTTCACAGAGGTTGGGTACATTCTGTGGCCACAGCTAGAAAGGGATACGGCCGAAATCCGAACACAGCTGTGTCTGACTCCAGTTGTGCTCTTTCACCACACCGACACCTTCCAGCATGTTTAATTGACATTAAGGACTATCCAGCCTTCTCACTTTGAATTGAAACTCCATTGGCTTGTCACTCATTTGCTCTTCAGAAAGATGGATAATTTCCATCTTCAGTATGGATAATCTCATACAAGCCAAAAAGGCAGTGACAAACTTGGGATCAGGCTCCTAATGTGTGTCAAGCTCCTTGGACCGGAAATCTTCTTTGGCCCCTCGACAGGGTTTCAATTCCTGTTTGAGGAATGTGCAAAGTCACCAGCTGCTTTCTTGCTTTTTCTAGTTCCGTCTCTGACAGATGACTGATGACTCTTACTCCTTGTCATCAGTAGAAGAATGCTTTCAAATGTCAGATAAGGATGATGAAGAAACCAACTTTTATTAAGCATTTATTATATTCTTGGGCCAAGTAAGGTGGTTTATGTATATCTTCTCACACAATTTTTTAAGTCCTCACAATAGTCCTCTAAAATAGATGCTTTAATCACCAATTTTACATAAGTGGAAACTGAGGCTCAGAAAGGCCAAGTGATTCTCTCCAGATTACACAGGTTACACAACTAGTCAGTGGTAGAACCAAAATTCAAATCCAGGGGCCAGCCTAGTGACACAAAGCTTAAGTTTGCGTGTTCCGCTTTGGTGGCCTGGGGTTCCTGGGTTGGGATCCTGGGCATGGACTTACACACTGCTCATCAAGCCATGCTGTGGCAGCGTTCCACATACAAGATGGAGGAAGATGGGCACAGACATTAGCCCAGGGACAATCTTCCTCCAGCAAAAAGAGGAAGACTGGCAACAGATGTTAGCTCATGGCCAATCTTCCTCACCAAAACAAAACAAAACGAAAAATTCACATCCATATTTTTTGTGTCTCCAAAGCCTTTGCCCTTAGGCAGAGTTACTTCTGATCACTCTGATCCTGGAAATGGAAGAAACACAGATTATGTGCACAGGACCATCACTTGATAGCCATCACTGGGCCATAGGTTTTCTCCACTCATTACTCTGTGTGTGACAAAAGAAAGCCTCATATCAGAAGGGCTTCTGCAACTTCTCACCAATACAGTATACCTGACCTGTCTGCATCAACAGAGAACTCTTTTCAAGACCCATTAGAAACAGGAAAATAATGCTTTACAGAGCATCTCTCATGAAAGCAAAACTTGAAAGTTCTAATTGGATTCAATGTGGTTAGGCTAAAATTAGAGTAATCCAACTCAAAAATCTAAGTAAATCATTCCAATCCAAATCTCATTTTTAATATTGCGCAGACCAGAGTATTTACGATAACTAACTACATTGTATAATGCCAAGTACTGTATCCTCAAAAGACTTTAAGTACCACCATCCTATTCTTACCTCTAGGCAAAAATTAAATTGGGCACAGGGAAATTTAAACTCATTTCTGTAAAACTTTCCCGTTGCTTGTGACCTGCAAGGCATTTCCAGCCCAGACTCAAAGAGCTCATTTTATGGGCAAAAAGATTCCTTTTCTCCTCTGACCTCAACATTCACAGAGCTGTACTATAGCTCAAAATAAAATTAGATTTTGGAAGGAAGAGAGTTTGAAATATTATGTAGAAAAGTCTTGGCAACAAGATCCCTATCATATCACAGTCTTAAAGCCAGAGAGTTTTATCTGGAAGGCTGGCTAACAGTGATTTTAAAAAAACACCACAAACACTTTTTTTTTTTTTTTTGTGAGGAGATCAGCCCTGAGCTAACATCCGCCAATCCTCCTCTTTTTTTTTTTGCTGAGGAAGACGGCCCTGGGCTAACATCTGTGCCCATCTTCCTCCACTTTATATGGGACGCCGCCACAGCATGGCCTACCAAGCAGTGGTTGGTGCGCGCCCGGGATCCGAACCAGCGAACCCCGGGCCGCTGCAGCGGAGCGCGCGCACTTAACCGCTTGCGCCACCGGGCCGGCCCCCACCACAAACACTTTTTGAAAGTGAAGGAGGCATTTATAATTCTAAGTGCCCTTGTTTTGTAAGGTGATTTATGAAAATGAGTGATCCAAGGTTCCTTAGTATCAAGTTGCATTTTTTCTGTAATATTCTGTTAAAACGCAAAAACCCACAGCAGCCAAATTAAATGGAATCAAAGTCCATTTAACCGCTGCCCTCTAAAATTCAAGGTCAAAACCATCACCATATGAAAAGGTTCCAAGCAAGAGTCCTTAAGTGTCAACAGGAAACGAATGCCTCCAACAGATACACAAGTTAATACGCACTACAGAGTAATGATCAGAACAGGACGCCCACGTTTATCACAGCGTGTGTACCAATCTCAGATATAATTATCTGAGAAGGTATTAAATGGCTGATAGTAGTTGCTCAGTAAATGCTCTCAGTGTTACTATGACCACCCCACCATCACCACTGGCTTTAGAGGGGTTGCCATTTTTTGCAAATACAAATGCCCTCAGGGAAGGTATTCAAATTACATATCAGTCTTAAAAGATTTTTGTAAAGTATATTATTTCTCCCCTAACATCTTACATCAGTCACTCTGAGGAACTGTGTTTTTAATAGTGTTGGTGAGGGAAGAGAAAGAGCAATTTCAAAATGAGGGAACAGTGGCCAACCATGGCGGGCTGTAAAGAGAGGCTCTGGGAGGCAAAGGGTATTAGAATCTGATAGCAGTTGAACAGGACACGTGAAGCGCAGAGCAACATAGGAAGGGAGAGCAGAGGGTAAAGGCGAGCTCTGAAATACACACTCACAGAAAATCCAGTCCCATCTCAGAGCTCTGTTATTTCTGAAAACAAAAGTATTTTTTTAATAGTTCCAAATTCCATGGAAAAGGGAGCATTGTGACTTGTGTTTCTCTTCATGTAAGATGTGGCACATCTGAATGTCTTTTGGAGACCCAGTATTTGAATTTAAGTTCAAAAAATTTCTTTCCCAAAGGATGTCGGCATAGCTGTGCTATAAGTAAGTGGTCTACACAACTCTTACATGTGAAGTATAACAACTGACAAATAAAGAAAAATAATTATGTACAAAAAAGGAAATCACTAGTTCAAACAGAACTGCTTCTACAGGAACCAAGGACTTTGCTATATCAGCAAAGAACGAGGCTCTCCCAGACGAATCAATGAATGTCAGGTCCAGAAAGGAAATGTAAGTTTCCCTTTTCTAAACAGTACAAAAGGCCAAGAAGCTTC
Source organism: Diceros bicornis minor (assembly GCF_020826845.1). NCBI lineage: Eukaryota > Metazoa > Chordata > Mammalia > Perissodactyla > Rhinocerotidae > Diceros > Diceros bicornis. The sequence continues at coordinate 22,729,175 of NC_080744.1, read as the reverse complement.
AGAACTAAATAAACCAGACCCAACCTGATGAGAGTGTACTGAAAGCAAAGTCGCAGATGTTTACCTCCAGTCCAACCCAAACCTAATACCAGAACTGAAACCAATAACTGTCTCAGCCAGATTTCAGGTTCCAAACGGAGAGCCATCAGTTGCAACTACCAAGTGCTAAGCACTGTGACAGGCCCCTTGCCTGTGTTAGGATGCTTAGTTCACACAGCAGCTGGCTCTCTACCTTCCAGACAGCCATGGAATCACAGCGGGCAGGGTGAGTGGGGGCTGAGACTGATTCCAAAGGGCAGTTATATGCTCACTACATTGGGCAACTACCTCTAAAAGCCAGAGATTTTACAACAGATTACAGTCCACCGGCCAGAAATTACTACTGCAGCAAAGGCTTCCATCCCCCAGGACTCTTGCTGGGGCTCTCCAACCATTTTTCACCATGCATTCCCTCAATAAAAAATTTATGATTATATGCCTGTATATGCTTATTATAAATCATATACTTGGACTACTGGTTTAAAATATTACAGTGATTATAAAGCATACATGAAATACATAAATTAGAAAATGATTTTTTTTTTTTTTTTTTTTTGGTGAGGAAGATTGTCCCTGAGCTAACATCTGTGCCAATCTTCCTCTATTTTCTCATATGTGGGATGCTGCCATAGCATGGCTTGATGAGCAGTGCGTAGGTCCACACGCAGGACCTGGGCCCGTGAACCCCGGGCAGCCAAAGTGGAGCACGTGAGCTTTACCACTATGCCACCAGGCTAGCCCCAAACAATTATATTTTAGATAGACATTCTAATATTTTCTTCTCTTAACCCAATGGATCAGGCGGTGTACCACATTTAGAGACAACGGTATTTTGACCTCTCCCCTTCAAAACACTCTCACTGGATGCTCTCTACTTTAGGGGTCCCCAAGCCCAAGAGGAAGTGACAGAGACGTGGGATAAGCCTTCACACTTGCCTTTACAGCTGTACCCACACCAGTTTCATATAACACCCAAAACCTAGAAGAGACATATCCACTTCTTTGATTGGCAGCCGACAGGCTCCTCCGAGGAGTGAGTAGTACAATTGCTCCTGCATACTGATGTGAAAAGGAACAGCACAGAGATATGTCCTCAAATTCAGCTCAACTACTAATCCTATCTCTTTCTCATCTAGCCCTGCTTCAACCAGAGTCACTCCCAAGGTGAAAAACCAAACTGGCAAGATCTGAGCACGTTTTTTCCTCCTTGTGCCTGACTGTAGTGGTTCTGTGATGTCAGCCAGGCCATCCAACCCCTCTGGGCCTCCTTTCTCATGTAAACACTGATGTTCGATTTGAGAATGACTAATCTAGATATAAAAATCTAGAGTTCTAAAAGAAAATTCCTAAGAAGTTAATTTCCCACGCCCTATTTGCTCCAAAGGTCCTAGTGTTGGATAGGATATAATGTCAGATGTGAATCCTTAATTAAATGCACGGACCTAGAAAAAAAAACCATGCATATGTTTGGTTGACATTTACCACTTCCCCATCCCTCACCTAACAAAAGTACAATAGAAGATGTCTCATGAATTCAGAAGTGAACCAGAACAAAAAGATGAAGTAAAGAGCTGCCTCTTAAAACGAGCATTAGAGCTGACTGGAGGTAAGACACATACCTTCTTCCTTTCTTTCTCTGCAAACACAGACACAAACACATGTACACACCACACTTACACACAACTGCAAATGCATATGGAAATCCAATAATGCCCTAATCCTAAAGGGAGTCGGCATCATATGTACCTCAAAGAGAATTTGATGTAGAGCAATGTTAAATATCATGGGGAAGGTTAACTAGTTATTAAGCACACAAAGTACAATAGGATATTTTACTTGAAAGGAATTCTGGCAGACGCGAGTTTTGAAATAAGTTCATTTTGGTCCACGGCAAAGCACTGAGCAGAGCACAGACCACTGAGGTTCCATTCTCCTCCCCAGCAGTCTGGACATTTCTTCTAACAAGTTACCTGTGTGCTCCTCAATTTCCTCCTACCTATCTTAGGTATTTCCAAATACCTTAAAAAAAAAAAAAAAAGCAAGATCAAGTTCCTTATTTCTCACTGTGAAAATTGAAAAAACAAAATATTCAGCAATAGATGAATGGTTAAATGCCCTACGGTACACAAGACACCATTAAAATTATCTTTATAAAGACTATATGAAAAATAAAAATTTTGTTACCATGTTAAATTAAAAAAGAGGGCAAAATTGTACCTAGAATATTATAGAAGGAGGAATATTAAAAAACATGAAACCTAAAAAGCCAAAGTCACTATTTTTACATAATTTTTCCTTTTTTTCTTCATTTTTGGGTGGCATTTTCTATGTTTTTGATAAAGAACAGATTTACAGTTATAGGGAGAAATATAGTTAAAAATTCATGGATCTAAAAACACAATTGACTCTTATCTACCCACAAGATGGAAAGGATTCTAACCAGAGAAAAACTTACATAACTGCTGCTTACTCATATTAGCTGGCATATCAAAAAGGGAAGTTCTCAATTCTATTGCTTCCTTTTATGAAAATGGAAACTTAGATCTCAAGGAGTCAAGGCCAGGTATATTCTCGCCATCTCAAATCCACTTGCCAAGCCCCTGTAAGGCTCTCAGAACAGCATAATTTGTTAAACTGAAACAAACATCAAAATGCAGTTGGGCATGAGGTCTATAACCTAAGCCACATGGAACCCACATGCGGTGGATGAAAAATAATTTGTGTTAAAGGTATGTGTGTGTTGGGGGAGAGACAGTATGAATATCCTCAGAGAGATTTTTTAAAAAATAGAGTTTCTATTTTTCCCTTGAAAGCCCTCTTTAAGGAAATGCAGAACTAAAAACGATTACTGTGAGAAAAAGAGCATTCAGGGAAAGTTTTGATATATTCGATGCCCATTAAATGATCATTTATTCCTCCATAATATGAACTCTGTCATCAGAAGTAACACTCAGGTACTTTAAAACTTTGAGATAACAGCTTCCCACTGTTCCAGGTTACAATGGCAGCATTTATAAATCGCTCATTTTGGATAATTCTAAAAGTCTGAAAAAATCAGAGAAATCTGCATTGTCTTCTTGGCAACTGGGCTGGTAGGTAAAATAAAACCTCCGCTCAGTAACCTGATGAATTCGAAGGGAAATAAAAGACCACCCAGCAGAGTGTTAGCGTGAATGGCAGCAAAAAAAAAAAAAGTCAAACCAAGCGCCAGCTGGTCTACCCTAGAGCGCACGCGTGAGCTCGCAGCCTGGAGCTCCAATTCACAAAGTGACCCCGAGCCACAGTCTCGGCAGGAGTGGGATTTTGCCTGATTCCCTCCAGGCACTTCATCTGTTCCCCACAGGGACAGAGAGGTGTCTACAACACGGTCCCGACCCTCTAGAGGCTGGCAGCCTGGGGAGGTAAACAGAAAGCAAACCGACAAATACAACCCAGCAACGCTAAGTGCTGCTACGGAGATGACATGGGAGGCCAGAGGAGAAACGTGATCAAGTCCAGAGCACAGTAACTAACTGGTCATCTATTCTTCACATACTGGACAACCTGGCAGCCTCCCTGTCCTTGTAGTTATTTATAGCTTCTTCTGGAATATTCTGCATATGGTTTAGCGTGTAACGGGGATGGAAATATCACTTGTATCCATTCTCTCTCTCTAAAGGAAGGGTAACAGGAAAGAGTTGGGCAAATAAGAACTTGATCTGGGCTGAAAAGCTGGGTCCACAGGCGTTTGTACCAGCCTCTCCCACTTCTACTGTTTGCTTAACAATGCACTGGATTGAACCCAGAGAATGTTTTGTTTTATTATGTTTCAGTTTTTCTTTTGATCCAGTGAAGATAGGTGTAGGAAAATAACATCTCCCATTTCAGGGACAGGAACTCGATCGACTAAGCCATTCCTAACTCCTCACAAAGTTAGATAAGAGGCCTGCACACAGGGACTTCAGCATTCCGTATACCCAGCAATGCGCAAATACCCACGAGATCAGAGTGGATCTTCAAACTCTCGGAACCAGAACAGCAGTGTGATGCCCCCCAGGATTCTAGTTTGGGGAGGAAATAATTTTGGAACATAGAGAATTAAGAGAAGCTTGGTTTAGAAATCGGGAGTCAGAATGACCTTGAGATTCCTGGCAGGGGCGGGTCATACAGGGAAAGGGAAAGTCTGGAAGGGGAAGGAGGAAACTCCCAAGACAAATCTGGGCTTTCATGTGATTTTTGTCTCACACGACATGGGTCACAGAAGCCTGTCATAGACATACATTAACACGTTTTTTTAAAAACTGCAGATGAATTATCTTCATATGGCAAGAATTGGTCGATGTCCCATTTAATGATAAGATAATAATATTGCTCATCAAGCTGAGTACCTGTTAGGTATCAAGCCTTATACACACACATACATAGTGCAGTTAATCTCCAAAATGCCCTTGGGATATAGATATTATTTCCATTTTATAGATAAGAAAACTGAGGCTGAAAGACATGACAGAGCTAGTACAGCCAGTATTTTACCCTAAGTCAGTCGTACGCCTAAGCCTGTGTTCTGTATAGCTGGGTTGGGAGCAACAGGGACTCATGGTGTCCCCACGTGCCTTTGACTACAACTTAGTGACAAATGAAACCCTGATGATGTTCAACCTGCAATACAACAGCAAAGAGCACTAACTTCTAAAAGTGGTAACAGAAAATCACCACCAACAAAAAAAGGCATCCACGTGGATTAAATCCCTGCCTTCTTGGTGGGCTGCTGTTTAGGATGTCTGCCAGGTACACAGGGCCTCGCCAGCCACATTCCAGAAGGAGAGCTGCCTTAGTTTGCAATCTCCCTAACCACCACTTGCTCTACCTTTGCAATTAGTCAAAACTAATCAAAACGAACATAAGTGAATCAGCTGTGAAATTCCTGTTCTTAACAGTGGGCTGTGTGGTGGGAGAGCGCACAGATGGAGTTTCCTTTTTAAATGAAATGTTTTGGCAGTAGCCTGTGTGGAGAGTTTTCCCTTGTTTCCATCTGGTTTTAGTATTGGAACGTGTACAGGAAAGAATGAAGAAGAAAACTCTGTTGGCGTGCTAAACCACTAAAAAGCTGAAGGGGTCATCAGCACATGCTCTAAACTTTCGGAGATTCAAACACTTTGCTCAAGGAATGTTGTCACATTGTTTTTAAGGAAGGGGAGAGTTCTGTTTCTCGGCCCTAGCCCTGTCCTGGAAAAAGGTTAAGAAGTGTTCATACTTTGGAGGGAGATGGACCCAGACTTGAGCCTCAGCTGTGTCACCATCTCACTGCCTGACCGTAGGCATGTACTTACCCACTGTAAGCCTTGGCTATTTCATCTGTAAAATAGAAACAATAGAAACCACGTCACAAGGCTGTTGTAACGATTAAATGAGATAATATCTGGTAAGTGCTTAGTTATCCATTTTTGGATTCTCCTATTCACAAAGCTTTAGAAAAGACAGATATTATTACTACCAGTTTTCGTAAGAAGAGATCTAGAACCACCACGGAAACTCTGAAAAAATTCTAAGGTGTCTACTTTTTTCTACTACACAACTAAAAAAAACAAGTTCATACATGGCAGTGTCCCTCTCAGGAACCTCTCAGAATTCCCCTTGGGAACTAATTTTCTCTAAGACTCAAACACATCCGCTGGCACTATCCTTTTAATATGAGGTTTTCTTAACAGCCCAACTATTGGTGTATAGGACTGTCACCACCCTGACAAAACCCATCAAGGCCCAAACCCTAGGGAAGCAGAGTAATACCAAGATACAATTATCACTCAAGTTGCGTGAGGGAGGGTAAGAAAAGGTGTTTGGTTTGGGAAGTCCTCTCTCACCTAACTCTTATGCCTGAGAGAGAGAGACAGAACACAGAGGCTAAGGGAATATAGGCCTAGAATCAAACTACCTAGGTTGAAATCTCTGTTCTGTAACTCACAAGCTGATGATCTTAGGTGAGCTAATTTATTTCTGTAAGCTCAGTTTCCTTATCTACAAAATGAAGATGGTACTGTTATCTACCTCACAACATTGTTGGATTAATATATTTAAAAGGCATAGAACCATGTCTGATATAGGAACTCAGTAAATACCATCACTGCCGTTATTATTATTACTACTAATTCAAAGGTGGGCTGGTGCCACCGTAACCGTATGGAGCACTGAAGCATGTGATAGGTGTGTAGCAGGTGCTAAACTGAAGGTCATTTACAAATGACATCCGATGGCAAAATCTACTGGGCCAGAAAACATTTCAGAAGGAAATCCTTTCTCTACTTCTAATTTCACATAACCAAGGATTGCTGTTACAAATGTTTTAATCAAATGTGTCTATGCATATATCACAAAAGAGCCACATTCTCAATATAATGTATGACAGATGATACTGTATTTTTATAAAATGAAAAAGGATGTAGAAAGAAGGAGATAATCAAGCCACCGGAAATAACTTTGTTTTTTATTGCATTGTCTTTTAGAGCTACTTAAGGTTTTATGGATGGATTTATATACCAATCTCTATAATAAAGAGATAAAATGCTTACCCTGATGTATATTCCAAAGGTAGGAAAGTCTATTAATCAATAACCTCAGAAATGAGATAGGAAAACATAGTGTAGGTCAAAACTGTTCAATGTCTTTATCAACTTTGAAGAATTAGGGAGAAATCTACCCCTTAAAATATGGCCCGCTCTACGCCACACCCCCTCTACATCACACCCCTCCCAATCTAAGTCAGAAGAAAAGAGATGCTACGGCAGTATGAGCATGGCCACTAGGGTCACAAGGACTGGGTGGATTTCTGAGTCTGTCACTTCCAAATTGGTGACTCTGGGATGTCACGATCTCTCTGATGAACACTTGTCCCTTCATCTGTGAAATAAAGACCATACCACCTAACTGATAGGGATGTTGTGAGGATTAACTGGAATTAGAACAAATAATACAACATATACAAGATGAATGATTTTTATTTTTTATACATAATTTTTTAAAAGTTTCATATTTTCAGCAATATTTACTACTTCTACAATAAAGAATAATAAATATATATCATTATTGTAGTAGTTTTGCATTTCTTCTTTCACTGCTAATACCTTTGTACATCTCTGTTCAGTGTAGATTTCTTCATTCATTCTGGATAAAAACTCTTAGAAAATCAACTCACCACTCCTGAATAAAGCATTTCTATCAAGGTCAAATTCTATCTGCCTTGTATTGTTCCCTTCTCTCTCTTCTAGTATTTACAGACCTTGAGATGAGATCCAGTCTGAATTAGGAAGTGATAAAAACAATTTCTTTCTTAGCCAGATCCCTGACAACTAACTTTGGCTACCCTAATTCCAATAACAACCTATAAAGAATGTTCTCAAACCCTCACAAATGTTTTAAGTGTCCATTTGGATTATTAACAACCTGAATTTTTCCCTACATGACATGTATGGAATAAGAATGAAATTTGGTATAAAACTTCCAAGGGGGTTCAGAATCCTAGAACCTCAGAGCCCAAAGGAACCTTTAACCTGTCAACTGAATACACTGAAGCCCAGGAAAATTAACAAGTTTGACCATAGCCAGTCAACAAGAAAGAGACTAAGAAGTATTCTTTTGATAGAACCGAGTACCAAAAATATAGCATTATATCAAGTATACCAATAATGCAACCCAGAGTATAGCTCCCCAAGACAGTGAAACTTCTCAACCTTAGCTTCAGTATCTCTTGCATAACACTTTCAAAATACAGGTAAGTTTCCCCACTACCCCCGGTCCTGCAATAGTAGGACCTAGTTGGAACCAGGCATCTGTATGTTGAAAAGTTCTAGGGGTTATCCTAAGGAATACCCAGGATTGGCGACGACTAAGGTAAAGGACAGTATTGCCAGGTTCTAGGCTCCTCATCTACATCATTATCCTCCCTGGGGATCCATTTACATGAATTATTTCATGAAAGAGCATTCAGAGCTTTTTCTTTTCAAATAAGAAAATTTTGTTCTCTATAGATCTAAAATCATTGTGAAAAAGATTGAGATTTTCTGTTTCAACAAAATACGTACAGGAATCTATTAATCACAAAAAGTGAAGTTTCTTCATGCTCCTTCTATGGTGACACTGAACAGCAGAAAGATTTTATCTATTTATGGACATGAAGGCTAGCATTATACATTACACATATTAAATTAACACAGGATCAGGAAAATAGATTTTAAACATGAAATTATAGAATGTTCAGTAGGTAACTAGCTTCTAATAATAAACTGATTCTAACTCCCCCCCCTTTTTTTTTTGTGGGGAAGATCAGCCCTGAGCTAACATCCATGCCAATCCTCCTCTTTTTGCTGAGGAAGACTGGCCCTGAGCTAACATCCGCACCCATCTTCCTCCACTTTACGTGGGATGCCACCACAGCATGGCCTGACAAGCGGTTCGTCGGTACACACCCGGGATCCGAACCCAGGCTGCCAGCAGCAGAGCACGCGCACGCAGCCGCTATGCCACGAGGCCAGCCCTGTGATTCTAACTTCTTAGCATGTTTCTAGTTTAGTTTTATAGACTTGAATATCATGGAGAGGGCAACCAACTTGTAGAAATTGTTGTGGGCAGGGCTTGCTTTACACTATGAATGAGTTTTCAGTTCTAAGTTATAAATAAAGTCTACACAATAATCAGGTATGTGGTGAGCCATAAATTAAATAGCATCTTCCATTTAAACATCTATTGTGTCTATCCTAGGCAACGTGCCAGGTGCTATAAGGAACTTAGCACACATTGACACATAGATCATATAGAAGCAAGCATAGGTTTACATGATGCTCAGCTCTTCTAAGAGTTCAAAAAGGCCATCTAGGATAACTTCTCATACCTATAAATGAGAGGCCTACATTCTGTCCACCTTACAGGGCAGACTGAGATAAGAAGGTTAATAAATTCTTAAGATCATCCCACTAGTGACTCCATAAGACATTTTTTAAAAATCAATTTTACTGAGATATACTTACAAAAAATAAAATGCACCCATTTTAAGTGTGTAGTTTGATGAGCTGTGAAAAATGTATACACCCAAGTAACTACCATCACGATCAACACATAGAACACTTACACCATTACAAAAAATTCCCTCACGCCCCTTTACAGTCAATCCCCAACCCCATCCCGTGTCAATCACCAATGGGCTGTCTGTCGCTATAGCTAAGTTTTGACCATTCTAGAATTTCATATAAATAGAATCAGACAGCATATAGTCTCTTCTGTCTGGTTTTTCACACAACATAAGGCTTTTTGAGATTCACTCATGTTGCTGCATGTATTGGTAGTTCATTTCTTAGAGTAGTATTCCACTGCATAGATATAATTTGTTTATTCACTCACATGTAGATGGATATTTGAGTTCTGATTTTTGGTTATTATAAATAAGACTAATATGAACTTCTATGTACACGTCTTTATGTGGACATATGTTTTTATTTCCCTTGGGTAAACGCCTAGGCGCAGAGTTGCTGAGTCTTAAATGCATGCTTGACTTGATTAAAAAAAAAAAACCTGCCAAATTGTTTACCAAAGCAGTCGTATCATTTTTACATTCCCACCAGCAAAGTATGAGAGCTCAAATTGCTCCATGTTCTTGCTAACACTTGGTATTGTCAGTCTTTTTAATTTTAGCCATTGTCAAAAAGAAAAAGTGGAAATCAGTGCTTTAAGAATGCTAATCAACAGAAGCATGTCAGTATGTGAGCATTTGCACCATTCAAGAAGCCACTCAGGAAGTCCAATGAGAAACACTCAAATTCTATCCCAAGATGAATGAACTGGAGAGATTATTTTTCTCCTTACATAATCACAGCTAAATAACCCAAGAAAGACCATCTAATTCCCCCTGCTCTAGCACCTTTAGGGATTCCTCCAGAGGATATACAATCCACTCTGAAAATAATAAGTCTTGTGGCCACAGGCCTCAACCCCTCAAATTATAAATTCTGCCAGACACTGGGGGAAAAAAATTCACACAAAGAAACATTAGTAAAAGACATTGGATATATAAAACAGCCATGCTTACATGCATATATTGGCAAGCTTTCAAAGCTATGATACTCTTCCTTTTTTAAAAAAAAATTTAACTCTTTATGCTGTTTGAAAAGTGGTTAAAAATTATTTGCAGACCTTGCCTTAATTTGGACAAATTTTGCCTGTTCAAAATGGATAGCTGGTTTTCATCAACAAAACCACAAGAGTTGAAGAACTTGGCCTCCCAGAAAGCGTAGGTGGTTCACACTAACAGCAGGAGGGAGGCTGTCATTCCAGGGCTCTGCTTTCACTCCAAGGCCTCTTATGTGAGCTGAGCCACAAAAGGTCATCCTTAGACCACATAGGAGAAGGAGAAACTCAAAATCAGCTCAGTCTGTGAATGAAGCTGCCATTCTCCCTGCCTGGAATGCCCTCTGCACCCAGCGCATCCTCTTTTCAGAACCAGTGAGGCCCTACTCTCCTCGCAGCTCTGGGTTCCCCCGACCAGGCCAAATTCTCCTCACGCATGCTTTCACATCACTATATTTTTCCTTTTAACCTTTCACAGTTAATAACCATGTTTATAATTACTAAGTAACTTATTAATGTCTACTGCTCCTTCCCCACCAAACAAGGTAAGCTTCATGAGTTTTTCTCATACCTGAGCCCCCAGCACCAAGAATGCTTAGCACATAAAAGAGTACTTAACAAATATTTACTAATGATTCACTTGTTAATTAAAACAGGACCTTTTCAGAGATGTAACTGGTATGCCTCTAAGCTTCATATAAGTTAGAAAATAAAGGCGGCTGCTTCTTTCTCAGTATAATAAAAATCAAACTGCAAAAAACTTGGGTGTCAAAGTTGCCTGGCCTTCTCCTGCTGCAATTTCCATTAAATCATCTGCTTAAATGTCAGATCTACTTTATTAACCCAACCTCTCAAAATTCAAATTTATGAAAAGGATGAAGACTTTCAGAACAAAAGCCTCTCCTCCATTAGAATACAACACAACTCTTGTAGTTTCAGACTTTAAACCTGAAGGTCTTGGAGGAAATGTGGTTGTCCCAATAAGTCCCAGGTCATTATCTTCTGTGGCAGGGGAAACGGTTATGCTATTTCACTGAGATGAGGCAGTTAGAGGCCCCATATCACTCTCGCAGACTTCATGATCAGAAATAAGGGAGAAGCGGGTGAAGGGGTGGACGAAATGGGTAAAGGGGCACGTGTGTACAGTGATGGGTGGCAACTAGACTTTTGGTGGGGAACATGATGTTGTCTATCTAGAAGGCGAAATATAATGATGTACACCTGAAATTTATACAATGCTATAAATCAGTGTTACCTCAACAACAACAAAAAAGACATAGGCTGACAATAGCATATACTTAAAATGCAAACAAAACTGCCCTCTTTTTCAGTTATAGACATGTACTAGGCAAAATTCTAGAGACTTCTAGACCACACACGTTTTCTTCAATGACCTGTCTACAAGAAATCTCAATACGACATTGAGAGAATAGAGCTTAATAAAATTAGAATCACACTATATGTCTATGCTCAGCCCACGTTCAGCGCAGACCAAACACAAAACAAAATTTATTGTAATGCATTCTATTCATTATTGAAACAAGTAAAAACTCTAGAATCTAAACTTAAGAATATGAAAATACTTTTAAGACCTGAATCTCATTAACAAAATGCTAGGAAGGCCTTAGGAAAGGCTACTTCTTTCTTTCACTTAGTCATTAGATATTAACTGAGCTCCTATTACACGCCAAGCACTGCCTGGTACACTAAAGGAATGGAAATGTCCAACCAGATTTTATTAACCTAATTCTTATTTCGAATTAAGAAAGAGAGACAAATACTTCAAAGTTTCTTCTCTTATACTCATTTAAATAAAAGCTTTCTTCTAACCACTGAAAAGGCGTTCTTACCAAAGGGCTGTGTTCTCATTTCATTTTGAACTAAGATACAGTCTTATTATGATCTTGAAATGTTCTTTCCAGAAAAAAGCTATCTCCACACTGAAATAAATTCTGATAAACTTCAATGATCAGAGGCTTAATTTTTTTAAAAAGCTAAAAACAGGTCCAAAAATAAAGTTTTCTTTAGCCACAATTGAAGGAAATAAAAAAAGATGAATGAAGGTAAGCTTAATTCTTCCATTGCCCAGTTACAAGAAATATTATCAAGAGTATTACAAATGCCCCAGGTATTCAGATTAGCATCACCCATAACACCATGGAAAACTTATCCAAGTTTTATCTCAAAAAACTTGGTATGAATCCACAGTAAATCCCACAGATCTCCTACAATCACAAACAGAAAGAGGAAAAAATAATCCAACAAAATTCTAAGCTTAATAATACAGATGCTTTTCCTGTCAAGGAACGGCTGTCAGCAAAGCAGTGATTTGTGAGCTGAGCTGACTTGCTCACATGCCATAAGGTGTCGATATTTATCGAGACAAACCATAACTGATTATTGGCAACTGTTGAGAAAAAGAAAGCCAATGAAACTCAGGCAACTAGTAATGACAATTATCCAAATACCGGGAATTACTCCAAAACAAAAATCTCAGAGGATAGCCCACTTTCTATCGATGTCCTAGTGAAGGAAAGTACAAATAAATGTGTCTGCCAAACACTCTACAGAAGCTCTTCATGAATTGGAAAATACATTTAAAACTGAACTTCATTACCTTACTCTTACAAAGCAACCTCAAAAGTAGAGGCAAATAAGGATCAGAGAAGACAACAGAGAAACAGGATATAGGAGTGGAAGAGTAGATGTGTACAAAAGCTGGGGTACATAACCTTCTTAGATACCTTAGAATTAACTGTTTTAAAATAGAAGTTGTTTTAATAATATTAATATCTGGTTTTCATTACCTGACAGGCAGATATAAGTTAAGTATTCGCCTTGACCCCCAGTTGCCAAGAAAGGAATCTTTTTCTTTGTCCTCCTCTTGACTTGGACAGCTCCCAGCATCCTTTCATCAAGAGGTGCAAAAATCTCCTTGCTGATGGCAGATTTGGCACTCATTGTAGAACAAGCGAGGAGGGCACGCAGTGAGTTTTCTAAAGAAGAAAAAGAAAAGGCAATTTGGAATTGACAATATTGTAAGGGTCCAAATAAGAATGAACAGCAAGTTGATTTGCAGGTGAAGAAATTTTTCATTTGTGGTTTAGCCTTTCGCCTGCTTGAAAGGCATTACAGAATCATTAAAAGCAAGGTCTTCACATTTGTATTAATTATGAAACAATACAAACCAAAAGAGAATACTGATCTACTCACTGAAAAATGTGAAATACAATGTGAGATGAGTAGCACGAAATGGGATCTAGAAAGTGTGCCAGTCTCTACTCTAACTGCTCCTAACTCTGACTGACAAGCAGTACCCACCCCCACTCCTATTCTGTAAGGAACATGATTTCACATTTCCAGTTGAGAAGACTTTCCACCGTCCAACAATCCTTAAAGTCAAGAAATTCTTTATGCAACTTCAAAATCTCCTTTAACTGTAATGTAAATCCATTTTCCTAATTCTATTTAAAGTGGAAATAATTATATCATCTTCTACATAAGAAGTACACATGCAACAGAAGATCATTAATTTAATCACCTTCAGCTGCTTTGGATCAGGCTAAGTAATTTTAATCCTTATTTATTAGCCTCTTTCAATGGGTCCTATTTTCCAGAGCTTCTCTGCATCTAGCCACGCTCTGGACCATTGCCAAATTCTCCACATTTTCCTTCAGCCAAAATGGACACAGAATTCTAAAAGAGTGTCTGACTAATGTTAAGTGTTTTGGAAATGTTACCCAGCAGTTCCCCCATGTTATGCTCCTGTGGTTAACTGGCAGTGTGTGCCCAATAATTTAGAAAATAAAGCAGTATGTTGCTGACTCACAATGAGTTCCCCCCTCACCTCCATCCAAACTCAGATACACACAGTCCCCATGTTATATTTAGTTTTCCAGAAGTTGTACTTTCCTAATGATCTTAATTCTGCTTATTTGTGTCTATTATATTCAAAATCAATCTGAATTTTTACCCTATCATCCAAAAAACTCAAAAGCAACTTGAGTAAACTTGAGTAAATGTTTTCTATTCCATCATCCTAGTCATATTCTATGTCTTAATTAGTAACCAGCATTTGTTCAAGCAATTAACAAATCAGAATTAAAGGTGCAGAGAGGGCCTATGAGTTGGTCACACAGGTTGTACAGAGTATTCAGAGATCCTGCATATGGATGAACAGCACAGCTATATATGGTAATGGCAGCTCAAAGAGTTGATCAGCCTGCTGTAAATTTGTGCCAATTTGTAAGCACAAATACCTACTATGTGCCACCTCTATGCTCGATATTAGAGAATCAGGAAATAATTAAGACATGGTTCTTGTTCTCCAGGAGTTGACTACTGACTACATCAAAGGTTTCGCTTAAATCCAGATCATTTATGAGGGAAGACCATGGGAACATCCTTCCCAATGCAAGATTCACAAATGCTACCAACACAGCTGTCTTCCTGTAACTGGCCTACATCTGTAATCTTATGGTAGGAAAGAGTATATTAAAAATGAGCATCCAGAGGCCGGCCTGGTGGCATAGTGGTTGAGTTCATGCGCTCCGCTTCGACAGCCTGGGGTTGCAGGTTCAAATCCCGGGCGCAGACTGACGTACCACTCATCAAGCCATGCTGTGGCAGGCGTCCCATATGCAGAGTAGAGGAAGATGGGCATGGATGTTGGCCCATCCAATCTTCCTCAGCCAAAAAAAAGAGGAATATTGGCAACAGATGTTAGCTCAGAGCCAATCTTCCTTACCAAAAAAAAAAAAAAAAATCAGAGCAACCCCCTAGTTAAAGAAATTTCTCCTAGTTTCAATTCTGTAATAGAACAGGTTTTCTTAGTGGCACTAAGAATAAAGAAAAAAAGTGTTGCTTTTTATTACATGTTATAGATCTATACCCAGACCTATCTGTGCTCGGATCATGACATTTTATCATTGCTACCAGATTCTTCATATTGGCTGAGAACAAAATGACAACAGTGTAGGGGGACCTGTTCTTCAATGTGTTGACCACTAACTGATTCCCTGTGATTTCCTAGAAGTTGGCAAACAGAACTTCTCTCGCCCTGATTTACCCCATGACTCTCGCCCTGATTTACCCCATGACTTTCTTAGGCAGGGTGTTAGAATTTACAGGGACATTTCTTAAAAAGAGAGAAACACACACTAGTTCTTTTCTAGTTTCAAGGCCTCTCATCTCTAACCATTTGGGGACATGTGAAAAAGAAAGCCAGTGGTACACGGTGGCTTCAAACATTCTATAAGCAATGTAGAAAGCAAGTCATATTCCCAAACTCATCAGGCGTTCTCTGACCAGCACCTTCCCAACTGTGGCATGGCTTCTGCTTTCCTATCTCGGATCCACATTCTCTAAAACTGTGGTTAAAAGAAATAAAAGGCTATCATTTTATTATGTAAAATCTGTCAGACAAAAATAAAAAAGAAAGAAAAGGACACGCACGTTTTACCAAACTCTTAAGAAATCCTGTCCTTCTTTTGAAAAACTAGTAAGAAATGGAAATGACTTTTTGTTATTTTTTTATACTGATATTCAGTGGCCAAGAACAAAAAAAAAGAGAGAGAGAGAAAAGATAAAATCAGTAACTTCATTGAGCACAAGTTTTGGAATCAAACAAACCTGGGTTCAAATTTCAGCTCCAACACTTACGACCTAAGTGACTGGGTAAATCTGTTAAAATTCTAGCCCCTCAGTTTATAACTGCAACTTGATATTCTCGCCTGCCTCGTAGAACCGCATATTGAAAGAATTCAATTAAACAATGCATGCAAATCACTTATTCTAATGCCTGAATAAATGCTTAAAAATGGAAAATTTTTATTAACTCCCCTACCACAGTATAAAAAATAAAAGACCCTCTGAACTTGTAGAAGCTGAGTAAATGTAGCCATCCACACCAGGTGTCTATAAAAGAGAAACTCAACTTTATTCACCAAAGCCTCACTTTCCTCATTCATGGGTATGAAACCTTCTAAATACAGATAAATGGCCTATTATATGGAAGGCTCTTACTAAGTGTTTTATAGGCTTCACCCTCAGGAAACTCACTAGTAGGAGATTATCAGATCCACTCTATGGGAAATTGTCAAAAGTTTTTGTTCAGGACAATGATATTAACAGGACTGTGTGACTGCACACATGTGTGTATGTCTTTAATGCCACCCTGGGAGTGGGAATGTACAGTGGATTAGAAGGGAAAGAATCAGAAAGTAAAAGTGGTGCTATTGTAGCTTTGCGGCAATAATCTACAAGAGTGTCTCCCAAACCTAACTGCACATCTGAATTCAGCATGGTGAACTTTTCAAAAATGCAGACTCCTGGGTTCCTCTTTTATATCCACCAAATCAGAATCTCGGGATCTGTATTTTAAACAACTGTCTAACTGGTTCTCATGCAGCCATGCTGACACCTAATTTAAAAGCCAAAAGCCTAAAGAGGAACTAGGGGATGGAAAGGAACGTATTCTCAGGAGAGAATACAGGAAGAGAATGTACAGAATTTTTTCTCTTGATTCAACCAAGCAGCTCTATCAGGTCTTACATCTTACTGTCGGTAAATCAATGTCCAACCCAAGGCTGGGGCCTCATTGTAAGGAAACGAGATGAATACACAGCAATACCGCACCAATGACCACAGTTACTCCAACCTACATCACCCTGAAGGTAGCAAGACAAGCAACCTCAAAATATGCCACTTTAGTATTTTGATTATTTTGAGCTGAAGGCATCTGAAAAACAACAAATGCAGGGAGAGGCTTTCTCTGAACACCGTTAATCTGCCTAAAGACAGGTCCTCCAAAAGGAACTCGATTGTCATAAGTCCTTTCCCCGGGAGTTTCATCAACCAGGGAAAACCGACTCTTGTCACAGAAGAGGAGGCTAGAAGTCAACACCACACTCAGACAGACTTGGTTACAGACTATCATACCTCCCATCTATTCTTCTGAAGGCCCATTCATCTTTTCTAAAAATCCTTTACTCTCCCCTAAGAGGTCTATATCCCCTCTCCTCTTTCCGCATAAAAATGGTATTTGATCTTGAATTCTAAGCCACCTCAAGGAGTTACTCATTTTTCCCTGGGTATCTCCCATGTACACATGAGGTATATATGTTAATAAACTTCTGTTTTTCCCTTGTTAATCTATCTTTTATTACAGAGGTCTCAGCTAGGAACTCAGAAGGGAAGAGAGAAAATTATTTTTCCTCCCCTACAACTCCATGGAATTTTTTTCTCTTCCTGGTCCACAGTTTCTATAGGCTGTAAATTACAAAGCTTTTCCATCCAAGAAACCAACCTACAATATGATTTGCAAGTCAAAGCAGCTGGCTCCCTTAAGTGGTAGTTGTAGAACCTAATTGCAGTTAATTTTAATCTTTCTCAAGGCTTTTTCATCTATCTTCTTCTCACTTTAAGCCATCTAATCCATATCCACTTTTGTTAGTACAGGGTTACTGTAGTGAGACGGCCCTCCACCCCCCCCCAAGTAACCAGGAAATAAGATAATCCTACAACCTCAGGGATTCAGCAGATGAAGTACATAAGTAAAGGGGTACAGATGTAAGATGTTCTTGTATTCCAACACTATCATTTTGGGTTTCCAGTGGTGGAACTGGCACTTACCCTCTGTGGTCAGGGGACAGGAGACAAGGAAGTGGTAGGGACTCTAGCAAGTTAAAACTGCAGATGCCCTATGGCAGGCCATTCATTACCATGAGATGATTCTAAGGGGGTGTAGCCTATGGACCTTAAGTACTTCTCACCTGACAGGCAAGAACCTCCTCTGGTGAGATAGAGGCACCATCTATTTAGCCAAATAGTGTAAGATAACTGATTCATCTAACCTCATTAACTTCTCTGTTCAGATCTCATGTTTAACATGCAATCTTCTGGTCATATTTGGGCATTGACCATGCCAACACAAGTAATCTGGACTGCAGGACAATTATATTCCCATTGCCAATGAGTAAGCAGAACCACTGGTTTTAGACATCATCATCTTAAACTAGTTAATGTGACTCAATCCTGAGGCAGGTGCACTCAAAACAAGCTGATTTCAAGTTCCAGAATTCTCCAGGTTAACAGCAAATATGATTTCACCCTGGAAGACTTCTGGAAGAATCAGCTAGTCTTCTCTAGTGCATGGGAACTTTAGTGAGGCGACCTCAAATAACTTAGAAATAAGAGAAATAACATCATTCTCTAAGATAAGACTTCTCTGCATTGTCACTTTCTTCTTGAAATTCTACAAATGCAACTTTGACTTCCACTTTTAATCTGATGACACTAATCACGCACCCAGCTCTGAATGTCTTCCTGGCTTTAAATCCATATATCTAGCTGCCAACTGAGCATTTCCACCAAGAGTTAACCTAAACTCCGCCTTTTCCCTCCAACCCTCCAATCTCCCCTTAACAACTAACCAATCACCTAGTCCTGTGGATGCAATTTAATATTTCTGGACCCCACCAGTTCCTCTTCACTCTCACATCCTCTGCCTTGGTTCGGATCCTCATCATCCCTGGCCTGAATGCTTGGATGCCTCCTAAAAGGGCTCCAGTACTGCTCCCATCTTGCTCACAACTGTCCTTCTACACTTCCCAAAGTACTATTCTCAAGGATAAATATGATTCAAGTTTAACTATATTTAATTGCTTCTTCTCTACGCCACAGGTCTTGACAGAGACACACAATTATCTTGACAATGAATGGGTCAATGTCATAAACATTGAAACCCAAGTGGAGAAATATTAAATCCACTTCCCTTAAAACCCACAGTACACAAATACTAAATGTTACAAGTCAGATGTTATTACATGGTCATTAAACCTTAAAATAATCTAAAAATGCTAATTTTGCTCCAAAATCCAAAAACTTCACCTGGCAGTCAGAAAATACGCAATTTGTTATGCAATGAAAATCA